>NC_056750.1:694090393-694690393 GCF_019279795.1 Protopterus annectens
TAGGTATAAATCCCTATGTCACAAGATGGGTTGCCATCTGGCTCACTGGCAGAACCCACACTGTGAAAGTAGCATACTTCAAATCCGACTTCAGACTAGTGACAAATGCAGTACCACAGGGTTCAGTCCTGGGTCCTCTCCTGTTTGGTATCTATTTTTCTGAAGTACAGACTAACACAGAATGTCTTTGGCTAATGAAGTTCACAGATGACTGCAAACTAGGAGCCATAATTGAAATTTCTAACGATGTGGACATACTACAAAAGGGCCTCACTGAGACAGATGCCTAATTTCAAAGCCATGGCTTCAAGCTCAATGCCAAAAAGTGCATTGTCATCCCCTTTGGTAAAAACTTTGTACCCATGATCTACCACATAGATGGTAGTCTACTTAACACCGAAAGTTTGATGAGACCTTGGGACACAGGTGGACAGTAGTCTCTCCTTCGATAATCACATTGCCACAGTAGTCAGGAAATCCTTCCACGTGGCACACCTCATCACAAAAGGTTTCTCATCCAGGAAAAAAGAGGTCATTGTTCCTCTCTTCTCATCACTCATTAGATCCATTATAGAGTACAATGCCCCTTTTGGTATGTACCTTACAACACATCTACAACAACTGGAAAGGCCACAGAAATACCTCATAAAGAGGATTACCAGCCTCAAACAGATGCCCTATGCAGACCGTCTCAAGAAACTCCAGCTTTACTCTGTCGCATATTGCCTACTCAGAGGTGATCTCTGCCTAACATAAAAAGCTATGTCAAACCCAGAGTTGTTGGACATGCTCCACTTAAAGAAATCCCAATCCCTCCGAGCTACACGCTCTACGGACCTAAACCTTGTCACCACAATAAATAGAACATGCTGGAGGGATAGATTCCTGTCCCAGAGACTTCCCATACTCTGGAACAAACTACCTATCTATATCAAACAAAGCTCCTCATTAGCACAATTCAAGAAAAATATTGATGATTGGATGGGAGATAGGAAATTCACCCCGGGGATCACTTCTGTGACTCTGCTCGACAGGGGCACAGGAAAATAATTTACTTGGGTGGCAAAAGCTGGGGTACCTTTTTGGCTAGGATTGTGTAGGCCCTAGGGATGATAGCCTAGTACCTACCTATGAACTTTAGTCAAATGTAATCTGGATAAATGGAAGGAGACTGCAAATTCTTCCCTGGATTAGCATCCTTGTCTTTTATGGATAGGATTAACACATACGTGTTTTGCCTGGCTCTGGCAATGCACGGTTGAGTTTCTAAAGAATCTCGCAGGTCAGTAGCCTAATAATTATATATAAAACTATGAACCTATTACTCTATTCCTCTGCACTTTTATCTGTGGAGTATTGCAAAATTGTTACCAGAACTGATTGTTTCTGGCTTGGCTCTTACGTAAAGACACAGACTGACAGACATCAATCGTAGAGGGTGGTCTTACACAACCACACATAAGGCAATCCATGGCCACAGAAGGTGTTTTCATACATGCAAAACATTTGTTGACTTGAATATAGCCTTTACAGTGTTTTAGAACTATCTGCTTATAATGAAACAGGCACACTCAGCTACAAAAGAAAAATTCTGGCAAACTCAAAAGGTGTAAAGACAGATATGTGCATTTTGGGTATACAAGTCATATTTTGACATCCAGAAGTACGCACAGAGTTATATCACCTTTGCCATTCTACTATGTGTACAGTATCCCTTTAAAAGGTTTTTGGAGGAAAAAAAAAAGAATTGCTCCCACAGTACATGCTGGAAACAAAAGGATCTTGCAGGTGCAGTGGTTTGCTGACAAATTCAACATAAAATTCTAACTGAAGAATTAAATAGAAAGATGAATAATTTAAATGTCAGCCTCATACCTACAAATTCCCTTCTGCCATGCTGTTTTAATAGCCGCTGAAAACCGAAGATTATTGCTTGCTTAATGCAGAGGGTGGAACATCTGAACAGCAGTGTACGGAGACATGCAAAAGAACATTTAGTATTGTAATGAGACGTTTGGCATCATAATCACTTGGAATAGCTTGGAATATTTCTCTAATATTTAATTTACTTTTTCAAAAAGACATATGAGTTCCACCCCTGAGAGAACATGGTGAATTAATATGTTTAAATAGAAAGCAGATGGCTTCAGAATATGGGTCATGTTACATACAGGCTATGGGCAAACTTCCCAGTACTAAATATTATCGGAAATAACAATACCAATGCTTTTAAGGTCACCTTAGTCAAAGGAAATTAACCTTAAAAATAGCATTTGAATTAGCCAGATGCACAGTCCGCTTATAAATGAAGCATGAAACTCCAGAAACTCCAAAGTTTATAAAGGGAAGATATACAGAACAGTAGCACATGAAAAGATTGATGTCATGCAAAAAACTGTGGAAAGAATTCTAAGAAATCATGCCAATATTTAAACCACAGTCAAGAGCAGCCTTATAGCAGAGGTAACATCATGTGAGTGTGTGTGTCTATATCTGTCATTCTATCTTTATATTTTTATATTTTATATGAATTTCGTAGCATTGATCAATTTGAGCTGAAATCAACCTCTGTATTGTCAACACACTTTGGTCAACAATACATATGGTCGACAGATATCCAAGATCAGCAGTCCTCATAGTAAGGGAATATGTCCTATCTCTGGCAATTATGTGATCTCAGAGTTAGTATGTATAATTAGCAGGAGGTACAAGGAGTGCACGCTGTTTTTGCAACCTCGGAGCATACACAGTAACATGTCCATGTAGGTGTGGTTTGCTGAATGTCCATTTTGTTGAAAGAGGTCCTTAGGTTTGTATTAGGTTGGTATGAGTGTTTGTTCATGCATTTATCGCTTAGAGTTAGGTAATGGGATGGATGTACTGTTTGTATATGTGTGTCGGTGTGCATGTGTGTGTGTGTGTGTTTATGGGTTAGGGTCAGGTAAGGGGATAGATTTAGTGCTGTGTGTCTTTACTTGCATGTAGTTTTTCCTCAAGCTGTTTTGTGTGTTGGTAGTGTTACAGAAAGCATTTATGTAAAGTAAGGTTTAGGGTTAATCTTCGTCCCAAGCCTATACACTATCAAAAAACATTTCCCTAACAGCACCACTACAAAAGCCACTCTGAAAGGCACACTGCACATACACCATCATAAATGTAATACGCTAACTCTATAACCTTGCCTTGCCCCTAATCTAACCCTAACCCTGAAGCACTGCACACACATACTCCAACATCAACACATATATACCACTAAATACATACCCTTCCCTAGTCCTTATTCTAACCATAATCAGGAAATGCTGCATGTACACTCCCACCTCTAATGGCAAACATTTTGGTAAATCTGAAAACTATGGCATTAGAATAAAATCTCATACCTTCACTCAGTTACTGCACGAGCATTTCACCCATAAGCACCCAAACATCTCTTACAATAAGCAAGAAGGGATTTTAATAAGAAGAGAACACAATAAATCTTTTGACAGCATATGCTATTGACAGACTATAATGCAACCACACAAACACGTACACACACACACCACACACATATATATATATATATATATATATATATATATATATATATATATATATGTATGTGTGTGTATATATATAAGTATTGTAGTGGAGATAACTGCATATGCAGTATACACATAAAAGTATATAAAATGTTATCACTAGAAACCTGTTTCTTTTTCATTCACTTGCTTTTCCTTTCTGTTGACATACACACAAGTACTGTTCCCCATCAAGTTAGTACATCACCCCCCCCCCCCCAACTGTACCTAGCCAATGTTCTAAACTCTTCATATTTTCTCTCATCTGGGAATGAATTCATAAGACAGATCATATTCTTACTTAGATGCTACAAAATGATCTTGATATAACTCTCTCTCTGAAACTTGGTTTTAACCTACTATCCTAAACATCACCCTCTCTTTCTAAAGTATACCCTTATTCATTTTAACCGCCCTGGGTCCAGAATAGGTGGAGGATGCATTCTTGTATATTGATAGCAGTGATATGGACCTGCATCTGCCCAATATAAAAGCCTTAAGTACTACAGTTTTTTAGCATCAACATCATGTCACATATTTAGCTTTCACAGATGCCCTAAATACAGTTCTTTTTAGGGAACAGCCAGCTTATCAAGAAAAGCATATTAAGAAAAACTGGAAAGATTACAGTTGCTCACAATTGAATATAGCCTGTTTAGATATGTAATGTTATTGGTTCAGAAATGCTCTAGAAATTCAATTGAGGATCCAATTTTTTACATAAAGAACTAGCCCATATATTACAAGAAAGAGTAACATGATGGAGGAAATAGACACATTTTATTCAGATTTAAGAGAATTTTTTTATTGTGCAAGGGGGATACGGGGGAATCAGCTGTCATGAACTGTTAGATTAGTAAAAAATGTAAAAATATCAAGTTCTTGATTGAGTGATTAATCAGTCAATTTGACAGATAACAGAGGCATATGACCCAAATAATTATTATGCAATTTCCTAGATGATCTTGTAACGTCTTGAAACTGCAGATTAGGTTATAATGCAGTATTGTAATCAACTTGATAAAATTACCACTATTCATGCCTGTACGCCTAACAATTTTGTTCATTTTGGTATAATAGTATGTGGCTTCTCAAGAAGTCTTGACCACTGCCCATTACATACTTCATCCACTGTCACTCTTCCAAAAAGCAACAGCAGCCCTATAACCTGCCGACATCTTACAACTGGTCTACATTCTTTCCAAACTTGTATTAACCCAGCAAGCTTCATCTTAATTTCTGTTTTGATTAACATTCCAAACCAGGTTTTCACATTATTTATATATTAACACAAATCCACACATTTACCTTTTATGCATATTTGTCTTTATTAAAATTAAGAGATTCAGCTGGACTGAAT
The DNA here is from genome assembly GCF_019279795.1 of Protopterus annectens. Taxonomy (NCBI): domain Eukaryota; kingdom Metazoa; phylum Chordata; order Ceratodontiformes; family Protopteridae; genus Protopterus; species Protopterus annectens. The sequence goes on from NC_056750.1 coordinate 694,095,314, forward strand.
GGAAATTCATTGACTTACTGGACAAGCTATCAGGCATACATCATCCTCGATAATCATTCTAAAAAACGAATCAGGTTCCATAATAGAGTATCCATCTGAAATCACCACACCTTGACAATTAACATCCAAAACATTTCCGGAAAGAAGTCAGTGCATTAATTGTCCTCGGAAAAGCAGCTAGTTCACTTCCTCCTTTTCCTTGTGAGCATTTCAAAGGAAATTGCAAGTCCTTCTGGCAACACAATTTTTGACAGCTGTCAAACCAACTCCCCCATAAGAACCCCTAAATGCCTACCTTACATAATTTTATTTCAGAAAGTTCTCTCTTCAAGAAACCATACACTAGCTTAACTCCCTTCTAAATCCTGGGTTACCTGGAGCTGATGGCATCTGGCTATGTTTTCTAGATGGCTTATAAAGCTCTGTTGTCTCAAAATCATTTCACTTGTCGGACATCTTTTTGTTCTAGTCTTGACTCTGCAATATTTTCCTGGGATGTAGAAAGAAGCACTCATATTTCCCATCCCCAACTCCAACAATCCATTCAATACCTTTGATTATAGGGTCGTATTCCAGAGCTTTGGTTAGGATGGGGCACAGGGGGTGCCTAATCTGAGTGCAAGCTGTTGGGAGCACAATTAGCAAGTGCTGATGTCGGAAAACTGCAGCACTGATTTTCATTTATGAAGCAGTGAAGATATTGTGGCTTCATAATTGAAGGCCAAACAACTGAAGCACTTAATGTGCAACTTACACAACTGCTATGTTCATCCTTCTCACTGCCGTATTAGCCTATGAGTAGATTACCAAAGCTTACCTGCTTGGGAGGAGAAAGGCTAAGGGTCCAGAATCACTGGAGAATGGTCCTTGCAAAACTTGCTTTGGACATAGAGAAGGAAAACAGTTTGGACTGCTTTGTAAGTGTATGGATGGAGGGCCAAGTAGCTGCCTCTGGAATGCTTCTAGTATCCTTCCCTTTCCAGTATGCCATCAAAGAAGCTAAGGATCTGGTAACTCTGCCTGGAATAGTTTCAACTTGGTGGGATTAACATAACACAATAGCAGTGGCCAACCATCTAGAGATAGTATGTTTAGAGAAATGTTAACCTTTCTTAGTCCATGCATAGGGAATATATATCTGGTCAGCTTTCCTAAAGGACTTGATTCTGTCAGAGTAAGATCTAAGTTGCTTGTGCACATACAAGCTATGATGAATCTGTGCTCTCTTGTTTTCTGGCTCTGGATAAAAGACTGGGACATTGATGGCATAATTCAAAGTGAGCTCTCAGGCAATCTTCGGCATGAATTTGGGGTTAGTCTACATTGATTCTCTCTCTGTGGAAGATGATATACAGCTCCCACACCATGAGCTTACAAGTCAGATGCTCACCTTGCAAATGTCAGAACCACCAATAAAAGTTTTCCATATAATGAATCTCAAGTAAACCAAAGAAGCAGGTTCAAAAGGTTGTAAGGTCAGTTTAGATCCCAGGATGGAGGGTTTCTTTTTTTTTTTTTTTTTGCTATGGGGACTCATCTCTAACCCATTTTCATAAGCTTTTTGACCACAAACAGAGAAGGCAGAGGGGGATCCATCAAGATGGACTTTGATAATAATGCTCACATATATTTAAGCACCAAAGTGCAAACTCCCTGATGGACCCAGGTTTAGGATGTTTTGACCCCAGCATTAACAGATTCTAAAACTATATCTGCAAAGCTTTAAGTATACAGATCTAACATTGGTACAATATAAAATTCAGAATGTCTACAGAAAAAAATAACCATTAAAGACTTCATATACACTACTTAAACATTAAAATCCGCAAGCTTCACTACTGGAACTGATGGTAGTGCATGACAGTTTGAGATTAAATCAAAGAATACGAGCCATAAACAAAGAATGTATTGTCAACATTAGATATCACTAATATCCCTGCTTGAAATGATTTTACACAGAGAATGTATTGCTAGTATTAAGTCTTGAGCTCCTCCTTGTGCTAGTATAATGAGATGCAAGGTAGGATGCATTGTTAGTAAAGCGCAAGAAGAACACCCCTGCATTACCAGGCTATAACTCATACCACACTTTTTGGCCATCTAACCTGGAGCAAAACACTAAAGGTGGACGAGTGTCCATATTCATTAAGGATATCCACACCTCCAGGCTAGTTGGTCAGCATAATGCTTCCGAAATTATTCAAGTGCAACTAACTCTGGGCAAGACTGCAATCCAAATTGTAACTGGCTACAGATCCCCCACAATGCCCCAGGATTCCCACTCCTCATTTCTTGATACAATGGAAAATATTAGGGTACAACCCAACACCCTAATAATGGGTGATTTCAACTAACCCACTATTAACTGGGAAAACTACTCATGTACCAATTCTTTTGCTCACTGTTTTCTGGAATTCCAGGGCCTTGGATCAATTATCCACACCCCTACCAGGGGCAGCAATATCCTTGACCTGGTCATTTCCAACATGGGCGACTGGTGTTCCACACCAGAGGTCAATTCCTCATTGGTCAAATCTGACCACAAGCTAATCAGCCTAGACATCCACATCCTGCCCCCACCCCCTATTAGGGAAACCGCCGTAAAAAATTTCTCCAAAGTCAACTCACGCTTTTTAAGACAGAAGTGGCAAACTTCACGATACCCATGAAACAGTCAATAGAGGTGTATGACTGCTGAATCCTACACAAATGCACTTTATAAGCACTTACACAAGTGCATGGATCATGCTATCCCTAACAGAACCAAGATGCTATCCTCCAAAAAAGGAAACCAATATGGTGGACCCCTGCCATAAACAAACTCTACAACAGAAGAAATAAACTGTTGCAAAAAAGAGTAAAATCCCATGACTGGAAGAACTCCCTGGTCAGTCTCAGTAAGAAGCTGAGATCCCTTATAAAATCCTCCAAAGCTGGTAAAAATCCAAGATGGCGGTCGTCTAGTGTGCACCCTATACGTGTTTCTCCTCAAACATCGACTATCACCGACAGTTAAAAAAAGCTTTTAAGATAGGTGTTTCCACAGTTCTTGGAGCTAAAAAGAAATCGGAAACCTCAATACCAAGACTTGGCCTTTTTTTTGCAGTAATTAACAAGTGAAATTCTCTATTTTTATATAATTTAACTTTTCTTGGCCTTCGAGGCCTGTACCATGTGCCTACAAGTGACTGTTACTTTTATCTCGACCCTACTGATACATTTATGCTCAGGCATGGCTGGTAACTCTGATAATATGGAGACACAAACCACAAAGGCCAAATTCTCTTCATTGTTATCTCCTGAAAAAGAAGCAGGTTCCAAAAGGCTTAGAACCACCAAACAAGTCATTGAAAATACTAAAGTTGGCGCCAAAGAGAAAAGTGACCCAAATTTCCATCTTGAAGATCTGAAAATGGCGCTACAACCTATTCATACAGCCATTCAAGGTTTTGCAGACCAACTTACAGACTTTGGCAAATCTTTAAAACATATAACCAAAAGGTTAGATATTATCAAAAGTAAAAATCACTCTTATGAAATACAAATAGAAACTATTAACAAAAATTTGCAGGCCAAAGATATCTTGATCACTGAAATGCAGAATAAACTGACAGACTTAGAGGCAAGAAGTCGCCGAAACTACATAATAATAAGAGGTTTGCCTGAAATTTATGATACACAAAACTTACTAAAGATCACCAAACAGATCTATCAGGTACTATTAGATCTAGATAGTAACACTGAAAGTCTAGTAGTGGAAAGGGCGCACAGAGCCCTACGATCTCGTCAGGTTACTTCTTCACCTAGGCTTATATATACCAAGTTATTGAATTACCAAGATACTCAGAAAATATTAGAAGCAGCCAGAAAGCAAAGAAACTTCGAATGGAACAAGCACAGACTATCTTTTTCACAGGATTTACCACCTCAAATCAAAACCAACAGACAAAAACTAGCCCCATATTGTGCGGACTTAATTAAAATAGGTGTCAAATTTCAGATGCGATACCCCAGTACGCTATCCTTTACACATAATGACATAAGATATACAGCTAGCACCTCGCAAGAAGCGAAAGACATATTTCTAAAATTATTCACAGTAGTACCTGATGCAATTTTAAAGGTCAAATAACAGTCAATGCATCTGTATGGCTTGACTGCTTACTCAAAAAACAAAACTACTTTTTGAGATGCTGCTTTAGCATGTCTTCAAGTATAAGTGGATATTTACAAAATATACATTGCAATAGGCAAACTCTATAAGCATCTTATGGTTCATTTTCTTTTAACCAATCACTTATACTTTATGACGGCTTCTAGCTGTCAAACCCTTGGGGAACCTTCGATCTAGGAATACAGTTGCGCATAAGACTCGCTACGTGAGCACCAGTCAGTCATACATATCAAAGTGTATAGAGACTCTAATAAATGGTTATCGACTCAGTAATAGTATGAAATTCACTGACCTGTTATGTCATATGAATATGAATATTTACTCATAAGCAGATCATTTTGTGCTATAGTTGTAGCACAGACAAGTTCTTTAAACCTGTCGATAAAGGGAGACTTTCAGATGCTATTAGCATAACAAATGAAGCTCAACCTTATCCGCATCTCATTAGACTTCCGGTTTGGCGTAACTGGATTGTATTCCATTGTTTAGCTTATTCTACTAATTTTGCTTGTCTCAACTAAAATGGCAAATGAAATGCAAGGATGTCACAATTACACAGACTTAAGGCTATGTGGTCTCGAAAGACTAGTTGATCAGTACTCGTCTCAGATACAGTACAACTGAATATTTTGAATTCCCCTCAACATTCAAACCACGCTGGTTTGTTTAGAACTTATACTTTTGGTATGACATAATTTCTAAAGTTTTTTAAATTACTTTATTTTACTGATGACATTCCGGTCATGTTTTCACACAGATTGTTATACTAATTCTCTAGCCTGACTTTTCTACAGACTCTTATTGATTACTGGCTCTTAGTTATGTTAATTAGCTATATTAATTTTAATCAGATCATATATTGACTTTTTGTTTACAAATAGACATAATGGTGATATTTAAAATATACCATAGTAAACATATTTATACTATTTTAAAATGCCATATTTAGTAGGTCAGTCATATATTATATTTTATTTATCCAGGAACATATATAGCTCAATTATCCTAAATATAGCTTTAATTTTTATATATAATACCTGGTCAATGTTACTGTTTTGCTACTTTGCACACTTTTACATGGAATATATAGGGGCAGAGAATATGCAGTATTATAGGGTCATAGAATGACAGCTATCTTGTTTATTCTAGTTTTGTATATATGTATAGTTTTACCAAACATAGTAATAGTCCTTTTTAGGACTTCATTTAAGTCTGATATAGTTATTTTGTTAATTATGTTAACCAAAACTACTTATTTGATACATCTCTATATTCCTTCTTTAGAAAGGGGTGGGTGGGCAGGCACCGGGGTATGTAGGAAGGAATATTGTGAGATCTATATAACAGTTTTTCTGGGAGGCATCAATGTACAATACTATAAATGTAATGGGGCTAAGTCTTACATTTACTATTACATCTTGTCAAATATTAGACAAGCTTTGTATATCTATAATTATTTAAGGGAATGACTTTAAATATTGACTCATGGAATGTGAGAGGGTTACATAACAAAAACAAGAGATCCTTATTATTTCACCTATTATTTAAATCCCAGGCTAATATATGCTTTTTACAAGAAACACTTTCAACTAGAGAAGACTGAGATAAGGAAAAAAATAAGAAATGGATCAAAATGATAATAGCAGCTGGTAATATCTCGAACTCAAGAGGGGTGGCCATTATAGTTAAAAACAATTTTCATGGGACTATTACTGATGTGAAACATGATGTAAATGGAAGATGGTGTTATACTATCTCCTGTCTTCATAACATAGATAAACCAATCATATTTTTTAACCTTTACGGTCCTTGTGAACAACAGCATATTTTCTTCTTACAGATTTATAATATTCTCTCCTCTTTTAAAGACCATTATTTTATTATAGGGGGAGACTGGAATGCTATCATTAATCCTGATACTGACCGCACTAGTAGATCCCCCTCGTATAATTACCAAGCATCCATCGCTCTGGAAGAAATAATGCTGGACCTTAACCTTATAGACCCTATTTCTCTCATAAGATATTCTGACAGAAAGGATATCTATACATACTACTCAAAATGTTATAAGGCATGGTCAAGATTAGATTTTTTTCTTATTTCTAATTCTTTATTACATATGAAAATTGATTATTCCCTAGATCCCAGATTTCTTTCCGATCACTCTAGGATATCTCTCGGGATTAGTTTGGTTCCAAATACATCACGTGCAACTTCATATAATAGTTGGTCACTGAATAACAATTTGCTTTCAAACAAAAATGTACACAAATTAATAACTGAAATAATACGGGAAACATACCTTAATCTGGACACATCGGATATTCCACTAGATATACAATGGGCTGCATGTAAAGCTATCCTCAGAGGTATGTTAATTAATAAGGCATCATATCTTAAAAAACAACATAGAAACAAAGAATTACAACTAAAATTAAAAATTCAAACCTTGGAAAATCAATACAGACTAAATCCTAATTCCTCCTCATATGAACTAATATTAAATTCCCAGAAAGAACTACTTTTATTACATCAACATAATCTTACTATATCAGAACAAAGGCTCTTAGCTACATATTCTGAATGGGCACAAGTTCCTTCTAAAGTGTTGGCCAGAATAATTAAAAACAACCAAACCCTTCCTAGAATTTTGCCAATACAGTATAAAAACAAGATCTACAATACTGATTTGTAAATTATGCAGCTTTTTACATCCTTGTTTTCAGAGGTATACTTTAAGGAAAATAACCCTAGGATTAAACAACACATAGATGGTTTTGCATCCTCTATTAGATTTCCTAGACTGAATGAACAACAAAAGAATGCACTCTCTGCCCCATTGACTCTTCAAGAAATATCAAAGGCCATTGGCAGGCTCAAGACTAGCAAATCTCTGGGTCCAGATGGTTTTACACCTGAATTTTTTAAAACCTACACATCTGTGCTTACACCCCTTCTTCTAAAAATTTTCAACTACATAAGGATATATGGTATATCAGACTTGCACTGGAACACCTCAAAAATCATTCTAATCTTGAAAAATAACAAAGATAAAACTGATCCTAACAACTATAGACCTATTTCCTTGATTAACATTGATATTAAAATCTTAGCTTCTTTACTTGCATGTAGACTGAAAAAAGTCTTACCATTCTTGATCTGTTCGGACCAAGCGGGCTTTATGTCACATAGACATGCATGGGACAATACCTTGACAATAGACTCTCTTATACATTTTACTAAAAGTGACATAAATCCGCTATACGCACTGATCCTTGATGCCTCCAAGGCTTTTGATAGAGTTAATTGGGATTTTCTTTTTCATATTATGTCCTGCTTCAATATACCTACTACTTATATAGATTTGATTAAAATCCTATACAAAGATTCCTCTACCTTTTATACATTAATAGAAACACATCCAAACGCATAAAGATCACCAATGGTACAAGGCAAGGATGCCCATTATCTCCTTTTCTCTTTAATTTATATATAGAACCACTGCTACTGTATATAACACAAAACACCTTTCACAGGATTCCTAAAATTCTTAACACCAAAGTGCTTCTATCTGCTTTTGCAGATGATCTAGTGTTATACTTCCAAACACCTAGCACAGACCTTTCAAAATTAATCAACTCTATCGACAGATTTTCAGAGGCTTCAGGCTATCAGATTAATACCCAAAAAAACACATATTTTTCCCATAAATCCACTTGCCCACAAACCATACTTATTCCCTGACTCCGTTTTCCAGATAGCCCAGGACATCAAATATTTGGGGATCCTAATAGACCACAATGGTCTTTCCACATTTCAGAACAATTTGGCTAGAGTGTGGTCATCTATACTACTTGATTTGAATAGATGGAAATTGCTAAATTTATCACTTTTATCAAAAGCAGCAATAATTAAAATGAATATACTCCCCAGATTGCTATTTCAATTTAATGCTGTGGATCAGATAATTCCTAAATCTTTTTTTTCCAAAATCAATAAAGTATTAGCCAGCTTCTTATGGTTTTCTACATCAGTTAGAATTTCTTACACCAATTTAATCTCTCCTAAAAGCAAGGGTGGTCTAGGTCTTCCGAACTTTTATCTTTATTATTTGATTATTTCGGCTAATAAACTATTATCTATTTTGAATATTAATATTGAGAGATATAATCATTATCCTATTTAGACAAAATTATGGTACCAATACATTCTAACCAAAAATATCAATCCATCAGCTCTTCCTTTTCTTTCTATAGAAGTCATAAATATTTTAAAAATTCCTAACTCCTTAAAACAAAAAATCAGCGCATTTCAAGAGCTGTTGAAATTCATTAATCTAGACAATACATTTCAATTAATACAACCCCTACACTTAAATCCTAATATTAATATGGACAACGTACCTATTAACCTTTCAAATTTTCCTCTGATCAAAAATCTTACTGTCTGGGACCTGATGCAACACAAAGATGAAACCCTCACCAATATACGCAAAACTCTTAATGTTAATGCTAAATATATAACTATTTTACGTCAATTGAGAGAAATAGTCAAGGTCAAATTTGTTCACATCAAGACAGACAAACAGGATCTCACAAATTATGAGGTGGTTATACAAAACCTTACACTTCCAGAGAAAATGTTATCTAAATCTTATAATCTCATAAATCAGATAACTCATAATACAGATTGTCTCTTTTCTAAATACTGGGACAAGCATAACCCTCATATCTGTAAATCAGAAACTCTCAGCTATCAAAAATACACTGGATCACTCACCTTTCAAAAAACTTTTTTACACTCAACTAATGATCAATAATAATGCATATTACACTCCTTCTAAACTTAATAGATTTGATGCCAATAAATCGGCCTCATATTCTTGCTGTTTTCACCCTAATGCAGATCTTCTACATATTTTATGGTCTTGTCACCATTCATACAAACTTTGGACTTCCCTAAAAGTCCGTTTACAGAAAATGGGATATCATAAATCCACTCTATCCTGGGAGGTTGCAATACTACATATACCCAATACTTACCTTTCAAAACTGGATACACAAGTGCTAATTTACATATGCTCACTTATAAAACTCTACATTACCCAAAACTGGTTAGATCGTACTAAACTGAATTGGAATAATTTTAAAACTCTGGCTTGCTCATATATTATTGCACAGAAAACATTGGTGGAAAGTCCCAAGAAGTTGACTCAAATCAATAAAGCTGTGGAAAAAGTTTTACATATTATTAATAGTGAATAATAAGCTATCCTCCTTTTGGGATTCTTAGACCCCAGTCACCTTTATATTTACATACCTGCTCTCAATTAGATTTGTACCTATACTGCTATGCCTCTTGGTTGACACTTGTACATGATGTATATAGTTATTGTATGTTCTATGGTATTATTGAGATAGAATATCTACTTTACATAAGCTCTGTTACCATAACTATCTCCTAACTCTTCATACTTAATACGTATTATAGTTTTGATGTTGTTGTGTTTGTATCTCAATATTCAAAATTCAATAAAAAGTTTTTTGAAGAAAAAAAAAAAAAATCCTCCAAAGCTAGTTATGAAAACAAAATCACCACTGATTCTGAAGACAACCGCAAAGCATTCTATAGCTATGTCAAGAATCTCAATGGCAACACTCAGATCTGCTCTGAGTTACAGCACAATGGCACTAAATATACAGAAACAACTGATATTGCCAACATCCTGGCAGACAGGTTCAGTGCTAACTTTATCCCTCCCACCCCCTAAAGGGCCCATCCCTATACCGGAAGAATTCAAAGTTCCTGTAATCACAGCTGCACAGGTAAAAAACACACTCTCCAAAGCCAAGAACACAGCATCCATGGGACCTGACAACATCCCAGTCTGCATTCTACATTAACTACAGAATGAACTGGCACCCCACCTAAGCACCATGTTCAGTCATAGCCTCACCTCAGACTTTGTACCTACTGAATGGTGCACAGTGACGGTTATCCCACTACACAAAGGGGGGAGTCACCACAGACCCCAGAACTACTGCCCCATTAGCTGAACAAGCCTGGTCTGCAAGAACATGGAAGGGATTATCATGGAACTTATGAATAAATACATTGGTAATCTCCAGACTGTGGAGCCCACCCAGTTTGGGTTTGTAAAAGGCAGATCATGTCTCCTAAACCTGATTGACTTCTTTGAAGCAGTCAGCAAAGCTGTAGACGAGGGTAAGGTGGTTCACACAGCCTGTCTAGATCTCGCCAAGTTTTTGAAACCATCCCCCACTCTGGAATTTTAGATAAACTCACTAAACTAGATATAAATCCCTATGTCACAAGATGGGTTGCCAACTGGCTCACTGACCGAACCCACACTGTGAAAGTAGCAGACTCCAAATCTGACTTCAGACCAGTGACAAGTGGAGTAACCACAGGCTTCTGTCCTGGGTCCTCTCCTGCTTGGTATCTATTTTTCTGAAATACAGGCTAACACAGAAGGTCTTGGGCTAATGAAGTTCACAGATGACTGCAAATTAGGAGCCATAATTGAAACTCCTAATGATGTAGACATCTTACAAAAGGGCCTAACTGAGACAGATGCCTGGTGTCAAAGCCTTGGCCTCAAGCTCAATGCCAGAAAGTGCATTGTCATCCCTTTTGGGAAAACTCTGTACCCATGAGCTACCACATAGGTGGTAGTCTACTTAACACGGAAAGTGTGGCAAGAGACCTTGGGACACAGGTGGACACTAGTCTATCCTTTGATAATCACATCACCACAGTAGTCCAGAAATCCTTCTACGTGGCACACCTCATCACAAAAGGTTTCTCATCCAGGAAAAAAAGAGGTCATTGTTCCCCTCTACTCGTCACTCATTAGACCTATTATAGAGTACAATGCCCCTTTTGCTATGTACCTCACAAGACATCTACAGCTGGAAAGGCCACAGAAATACCTCACAAAGAGGATTACTGGCCTCAAACAGATGCCCTATGCAGACCGTATCAAAACACTCCAGCTTTACTCTGTCGCATATCGGCTACTCAGAGGCGATCTCTGCCTAACATACAAAGCTATGTCCAACCCAGAGCTGTTGGACATGCTTCACTTAAAGAAATCTCAATCCCTCCGAGCTACACGCTCTAGGGACCTAAACCTTGTCACCACAATAAACAGAACATGCTGGAGAGATAGATTCCTGTCCCAGAGACTTCCCATACTCTGGAACAAGCTACCTATCTATATCAAACAAAGCTCCTCATTAGCACTCTTCAAGAAAAATTTTGATGATTGGATGGGAAATAGGAAATTCACCCCGGGATCACCTCTGTGAGTCTGCTCGACAGGGGCACAAGAAAATAATTTTCTTGGGTGGCAAAAGCCAGTGTACCTTTTTGGCTAGGCTCATATTGGCCCTAGGGCGGATAGCCTAGTACCTACCTATGAACCTGTGAAATGTAGAGTTTCATCACAGCAAACAGTAATAAAAGAAATGTAACTAGTCCCCCCTGTTTGTCCCAATTAAATTAGCAATATAGCAATTAATGTTTGAGCCAAGACAATTTGAACTTAAAAACAAAACAAAAAAAATGTTAGAAAATGCTAGTGCATATATTCAGTTATGTCATGCCAATTGCACAAATTTAGAATACCTACGTAGAGCTTTTCACAATTTCTTAATGGGTTAACCAAAATAATAAAATGTTAACTTCCTAATTAAAACTAAAAATTTATTTTTTTTTTGCACATTAAAAACTGTAATTAATTAAATTAATATTTACATATTAGATAATATGTTAAAATAACATTTACATATTAAATTGTTAAATAATATATTAAATTGCTATGCAAAATTCCTGGGTAAAATATTAAGTAGTAAAACACTTTTATTATATTTATTATAGGAGTCTAAACATGAAACTGCAGTCATTGCAAACATTCTTAAACCTGGAAAATGCTGACATTTGCACAGTCAAAGAAACCTGGTTCAAAGCTGTGGAGTGCACCCCGCCATACCTGGTTACTCATCCTATCATACATTCAGACCCCAAATTGTGGCAGTAAAGCCAAAGGAGGTGGAGTTTCATTGTCAAACAGTATGATGCATAGGAGACATTCCAGGTGCAGTTAACCATTGACAAGACCTCTATACAAATCATAGCTAGCTACCTGCCCCCAAATCTGAGTCAAGATCCCCAATCTACCTATCTGGACCTCTTTGAATCTATCAAGATTCAACCCTTTACCCTGATCCTGGGTGACTTTAACTACCCAAACATAGATTGGAAGAACTATAAATCCAAAATAGAGAAAGGAAATGCCACGGAAGCTCCAAAGTAAATTTGTATAGTTTTTAATCCACGACAGCCAAAAACAGTACATCCACAACACAGCAACTCAGCAACGGAAAGGTACCAACATAAACGCTATTAGGTCCAAATGCGTTTTCGTTTGTATCCCAACACTTCATCAGATGTAATTTATTAAGCAATTCTATCTAGTTTAAATACCCCATTCAATAAATTAATTAAAAAAATTCACCAATTAAATTAATTACACCATTTAAAAAGACATCCTTTAAAAATACCTTAATCCACTTGTTAATGTATCACCATTTCATTTTATGCAAACATCTTTGAAAAAACATTAAAAACTCATACATATTTGAAAAATATATATTTTGCTTTGTATATTCCAACATGAATTAATATGGTAATGTATTGAATTATGTTAAAAAACGCAAAATCTTAATTATGACAGAAGTATTAGCCAGTGAATAAACTGCCATCTAGTGACCATACATAAATATTGCAATTGAATTGTTGTTTCCCAAAGGGAATTTTCTAAAAATAATTTACATCTATAAATAAATAAATAAATGTCTATTATCACAAAATCAATGCATAGCTAAGCTCTTAAAGGCCAAAATAATTGATATGTACATATTTAAAATTCTATTAAAAATGCCACAATATTATAAATGTAAAAAATAATTGATACACTAGACACAATCATACATTTAGAATGAATAAGAAAGAAAAATAAATACAAATATTTTACAATTTAGCTGCCCTTAACTTCAAAATAGGGAGTATACTTGTGTATTCATTTAAGCCCGGGGGGTTGTAGGCCTCCAGCGTGATTTGCCACCAGAGCTCCCTGTATTCAATCTTTTCCTCCCAGAGTCCACCCCTTATATCTTTTTCAGTATGTTCAATAACTGTAAATGTAAAGCTTGCTTCAGGACATTCCCTTGTATGCCTATATAGGGCGTTTGTCTCCTTACAATTTTTAACATCATTAAGATGTTCATAAATTCTCCTTCTAAGCTTCCTTTCCGTTTTCCCTATATAGAATGAAAAGCAAGCTTTACAAAAGGCTAAGTATATTAAGCCCGTAGAATCACAATTATAATAATATTCTTCATTTGTTATTGTTCTGTTTCTACTTATTATATTTATACTATTACCATTTAGTATATATGGACATTGTGCACATCTACCACACTTATATGTACCTTTTTTCTTTTGATCATTCAAGTTATTAACTTTCTTATTCTCCAAAATATTTCTTATACTGTGTGCATTTTTATATACTACTTTCGCTGGAATAGTTTTTGCTTTCTCTATATCAGTGGAATTGATGAATCTATTCCACTCTCTATGAAAAATCTGATTTACTTTGTTGTTAACACCATTATATTCCAATGTAAGGGCTAAATTGTAATTGGAAGAACTATTACTCATGCCAGAATACAAATGACCAGAAACTTCTCGATTTTGTCAATACAATGGGACAACTAGTCAGTAGCTCTGCAAGAGGTGATATCTTGGATTTGGTATTAATCAACATAAGTAACCACTGTAGCATCCTTGCCATATCATATGCCCTGGTAATATCCGACCATAAAGTGGTCATTTTCAAAATCACCATCTCCCCCACCCCCTCTAGCTAGGGTCAAACAATAAAACTTCTCCAAAGTGGATTACAGCCTCCTGAGGGATGGTATAAACAGCTTCACAGCCCCCTTCCCCTCTCTAGGAACTGGCACCATAATCCAAAAAATACACCAAAGCACTATACGAGCATTTATATAGATGCATGGAATCATGAATACCTGACAACACTAAATCATCCTCTGCTAGGAAGAGTAAACCTGTCTGGTGGACATCTGCAATAAATAAGCTCTATAACAAAAGGAAAGAAATTGCTATCCAGGACCAAGAAGGAGCAAGTGCTCAACTGGAAGCAATCTCTCCTTACCCCGGACAATCAAGTAAGAGCACTAGTGAACTCCTCCAAAGCAAACTTCGAGTCCAAATTGGCCACATCTACTAGAGACAATCATAGGGCCTTCTTCACATATGTCCGCAATCTCAAAGAAAGCACCCTGATCTGTTCAGATCTGGTGGTCAAAGACATCACATATACAAATGACGTAGATATATTCAACTTGCTGGCTGACAGATTCAGCAAAAACTTCATCCCTCTGTCCCCCCATCAGGAAATCAGGACATCCACAGTACCTGCCCCTTCCCCTTATACCTGGGGAACAGATCATCACTGCTCTCTCAAAGGCAAAAAGTACAGGCTCCATGGTACCCAATAACATTCCAGGCTGCATCTTACATGAACTTGGGCAGGAGCTTGAAGCAGCATTAGGCACTCTATTCAACCAAAGCCTGAGTACCGGCTTTGTCCCAGCTGAGTGGAGGACAGCCACTGTCATCCCTTTGCACAAAGGTGGAGCATCCACCAATCTGGAAAATTTCAGAAGGATCAGCCTAACTAGCCTTACCATGGACCTCATTAACAGTGACACTAGCAACCTCTAAACTCTCGATCCCACACAGTTTGGCTTAATCAAGGAGAGGTGCCATGCCTGTTAAATTTGGTTGATTTCTTTGAGACAGTCACCAAAGCCATGAATGAGGGGAAGACAGTGCACACTGCCTACCTTGATCTGGCCAAAGCCTTCAACACTATTCCCCAATTGGGCATAATAGATAAATTCTCTCAACTAGGCTTAGATTGGTATGTTACCAGATGGGTAGCTAACTGGCTCACTGATAGAACCCACCTAGTGAAAATAGGGGAAGCCACCTCAAGCAGTAGACCTGTAAAGAGCAGCAAACATCAGGGTTTGGTCTTGGGGCCTCTTTCATTTGTGATATATTTTTCTAAGGTGCAGGCCAAAACCAGTGGGCTATGGCTGACCAAGTTTGCAGATGACTCCAAGTTGGGTGCTGTCATCACTTCCCTTGGTGACATGGACATCCTCCAAGAGGATCTCACCCATACAAATGATTGGAGCCAGAAACATAGCCTCAAGCTGAATACCAAAAAATGCATCATCATCCCCTTTAGGGAGAGTGATGTCTATACAGATTATCACATTAATAACAAGGTCCTAAGCATGGAATCAGTCATGAGGGATTTGGGTACCCAGGTTGATAGCAACCTGACTTTTGACCACCATGTTGCTTCCATTGTAAGGAAAGCTTTCTACATGACCCAACTCATAAGTAAGGGTATCTCATCCAGGGACAAGAAAGTCATAACATTCCTGTATTCTTCTCTTATAAGGCTCATTATTGAGTAAAACTCCCCTTTCAGCATGTACCTTGCAAAGCACATGCAGCAGCTGGAAAGACTACAGACATTCCTCACCAGGAAAATCCAGGGCCTCAAAAATCTACCATGCACAGGCTAAAAGCCCTATCCCTCTATTCAGTTTCAGGCAGACCCCTCAGAGGTGATACAAGGTGATCTCAGACCCTGCCTTGATGGGACTGCTGCATATCCGTAAGTTGAGCTCCACTCGAGTAACCCACATGCATGATCTCAACCTGGTCTGTGACATCAATAGCACTTGTTAGAAGGACAGATATATGTCCCAGAGACTCTCTCATCTGTGGAACAGACTCCATCTTCACATTAAGTAGAGTACCTCTTTACCCCTTTTAAGCGCAACCTGGATAACTGGATGGGAAACAGAAAATACCTCCCTGGGATTCCACCTGTGTCCCTGATGGACAGGGGCATCGGATACTGACTTGTCTAAACATGGGCTAAACTCTTGGCTAGGCTTATAAGGGCCTTAGGGCCAATAATCAAGTAACTTCCTATGACCCTATTACATTTAATTGGGGTCAAATAGTCTGGGATCAAATCAGCTAGGGTCAAACTGTCCAATAAATATTGTCATATATTAAATATGAAAGTTTATCCAATTGCATTGGGGTCAAATTGTCTGGGGTCAAACTGTCCTGCTTCCTTCAGAAGTACCTTAGAAATCAGTGGAAAGGTTAGAAAAGCATGTAGGAACATCCCTGACCAATAGAATAAAACAGCATCTGTTCTCCAAGCTTGTTTGCTAAGATTTCTGGAACAGAACTTGTCTAGTTCTTTGTCTTGCAAGGAGGCAAGCAGATCTACTAGAGGTGTTCCCTACATCTGGACCTGTTCCTGAAATACCTCTGGACTGAATTCCCACTCATGAGGGGCTGCACAGAATCTGCTAAGTTTTGTCTCCCACTACGTTTTGCTATGACTGTATGTAAAAGACCTAAATAGTTAGAGAAGAGACCTCAAATTTCTAAATTTAAATTATCTGAAAAGTTTTGGTTATGAACTCAAGCATATCTCCTCAAAACAGTAGCTGGACAGAAGCCCTGGAAATATCAGCACAGTCATGCACATGTTTATAAATTTGAGATATATTAGACAAAATCTGATTCATGTTAAGACCTACCCTAAAGGTGTTAAGGAAGAAAAAGAATCTTTCATGCTTTTAGCACACTTTAAAATGAATTTCCACATCTAGCCCTGGAAGTTCAGGATTCTAAAGGCTAATGTGGAAGAAAAAAAAAATCTCTTACCCTGTCTGTCCAACCACATCCCCTTCTTACCTACAGGAACTAGCATGTTAGAGCCATAGGAGTGATTGCAGCAGAATCATCTATAGGATGAGACTAGAGAAATTCATTTACATATGAAACTCTGTACAATTTGTTTGCTTTTTTAGGAACTAATGAGAAAGAATCAGGAGCATTACAGGCAGCTGTTAATACATCCTCCAAAGCAGGCAAAATAGGACAAATGGATGCATTAATAGAGATTTCTTGCTCAAGTAAGTCATAATATGTGTCCATTTCTGAGTGAGCATCTGTCTGTTTCCAAGAAAAGTCCTCCCTCAGTCTGGAAATAATTTCAGATAAGGAGAAAGCTTCCATTGGTACTACTTTGGGCTCACTATCCATAGAATCAGAGTCCTGGGGGTATAGGTTTATTGATAAGTACCCTTGTGGGCCATTTTAAGCCCAACCAAGGTGAAAATCCAACCTTATACCCTGTGTCTGTGAAATAAGCACCTTAACCATTAAACCAACCCACAACATGGGGTGAGTAAACCATCTCCAGTGACATCAGATTCATCAAAAAATCCATACTCTACCTTAGAAAGAGGAAAATCAGTAATAGAAGAAGGCATAGTGGGCCAGAAGTTCTCTGACCATAATAAACTCCTGGCTAGGGTAGTAACATCATTTTTACAGACAGGAACCTTTATTTTCAGTACAATTAACTTTGTTTCTTTTTTCTAGGCAAATTTTGTGTGTGTGTGTGTGTGTGTGTCATCAAATAATGATCACACACAAGAGCCTTTCTTCACTGTTGCATCCTGAGCTCTTGCATATCATTCTAGACAGGTAGGACTTCCTATGGCTCTGTACAGACCACTGTGCATCAATGTGAGGTCCATCTCGTATTTAGCCAAGGTTAATCTCCAATTTACTATGGGAATATGACCTATTTTGATGGGGAATTGGGTGGATAGGAACAGTGCTCTATGTCTGGCAATGCTGTTCCTTCCAGGGTCTCCATTGTACAGAGCTCTAGACAGAGTAAGATAGTGGCGGTGGTCATCTGGCAATGCTATTACTTTTGGGGTCTTCATTGTACAGTACCCTAGACAAAGTAAGATGGTGGTCATTGTGGGGGGGGGGTAGGGTGGCAATTTGTTTTCAATCTGAGCAATGGACATAAGCAGAGTGCCAAAACTTTTGAACATATCCTGACTGCAGGGTCATTTGTAGGTTTCTCATAATCAACCATCTGCCCATCTGGTTGGGGACATGCTTGCTTGATTTCCTCCTGCACCATCAGAATCTTGTGGCTATTGGCAAATTTGATATATAGGGCAGTGTCTCTTATTAAGAAATCTGTATGATTTATGCAGTGTTTAAGGTTTGTTCTGATCATTTTCTGTGCAACAGTTTGCTATGAGGTAAAGGTTAGTTTGCTTTTTATTTTTTGTATTTTGTATTACTTTATTGCTTTTTTCTATTTTGTATAATGTGATTTGTTTTCTTTACACTGTGTTTTACATGCATTCTGATTTTAACTGCATATTAAAACTTGAAAAGAGACCACAGCTGTGTTTCTTGTGAGCCAGACTGAAATTAGAACAGCTCAATTAAGGAGTCATACATGTTAGAACAGGTCAGTTAAGGTTAATCTGTGAACTGAGGAGGTGTAGCTATGAACTAAACCTTCTATTTAATGGGCAAAATAAAACATTTTAGAGCTTTACTGGAAAGGCTCACCCAGACTCTGCAACAGTTTGCTGTGAGGGAAAGGTTAGTTTGCTATTTTTTTGTATTTTGTATTACTTTATTGCCTTTTTCTATTTTGTATACTGTGATTTGTTTTCTTTACACTGTGGTTTACTAGTAATCTGTTTTTAACTGCATATTAAAACTTGGAAAGAGACCACAGTTGTGTCTCTTGTGAGTTAATTCTATTTAAGTGGTAAAATAAAACATTTCAGAGCTTTACTGGGAAGGCTCACCCAGACTCTGCAACATTTTGCTGTGAAGGAAAGGTTAGTTTGCTTTTTATTTTTTGTATTACTTTATTGCCTTTTTTATTTTGTATACCCTGATTTGTTTTCTGTACACTGTGGTTTACTTGCATTCTACTTTTAACTACGTATTAAAACTTGAACAGCTCTCTCTCTTGTGTCAGACAAAATTTTTCCACCCTCCCACCCTGTTACTGTTGTGTTCTTAAACACCACTGTCTTTCTAGTTTCCTGCCCCTTATGTTAATGAGGCCATATATATCGTTTCCTCTCTACTTTGACTGACTGATGTGAGTAAGCACAAAATTATCATTTTGTGAAATCACTCTCCAACAATTTAAATTTATTGGCCATCTTACTGTATTTCATAGTACAAGAATACAAAAGTACCACCCCTTTTCAAGCTATTTTGCTCTTTTAAAAATAGTGGCTCTCCACTAAAACTTAACTTTTTAGACAAGTTTTTCATATCTAACTGCTTAATGCACACTGCAATGTTTAGGATAAACAATTTTTGTTCATCTTACCTTTAAGCATCTATTGCAAGACAACCAGTTATTGGAGAGCCCACATGCTGCCTTTCAATAGTCATCTTGTGATTAGTGCTTCTGTTTCTCTTGGTGAGAGAAGGAGCACAGGGACATTATTTCCTGGAGACTGCTGATCAACAGAAAGCCTAATAACTGCTTTATAGGTGACAGCTTGGAATCTGTGCTTATATTCTGATACTTGTAAGAGTAGGAGCAGAGTGCATTGATTCCTGATCTTTCTGGTTGGAGAGTGAGTGTCTGTGCTTAACATACCTGATTGGTCTGGTTACTATTCGAGGCATTGACCACAAAAAGGCTACAAGCCTACAGACCCTTGCATCATCTGGGACAAGACTGTGTATCACAAAACAGGCTGTGGCCTGCTTCTCCTCTTGAGATCAGTGCTAACATTTTGCTTCTGGTGAGGGAAGAAGCAAAGGAGTATTATATCGTAACAGCATGAAACTGTGGTGAGACCAGCATTAGTAGCAGCCAGGCAGTAGCCATTCATGTGACTCCTTTCTTTTCATGATTTTTAACAAGCTAATTCTTTGTTTTCAGTAACTTCAGAAAATCTGCCTAAATACTTCATCCTTAAATTTTCAGGGTCTACATATTAGTTTCCCCTCAAGTGTTTGTCAGTGCTCTGTACAGACTCAGACACCTTGAGTAACATTTTTCATGTAAACGTAGAATTGAAATTTCTCCAATATCCAGTTGCACACAGGACAACTAGTTTGCAGTGAAATGCACTGCCCACATAACTTACTCCGGATACTCCTGATGGCGATTGATATTCTCACTCCAACAGTCTAATCAATAAAAAAGGGTCTGTTGCCATGGACATGAAATTTCCTACTGTCTCCATTACCAGCTTGGTGGATATGGGCATCCTGAAGCAATGCAGAAATTGCCTCATGTTTACTGACAACCAGTTAATTCTTAAACAAACTGATACAGTATCTGAGCGATGTATTTACACAATGTCACTGGGGGCAAAGCTCTCACATAAAAGTACTCCTTATGTCAATAAGGTTGTCAGTAATACACGTGCTGCACCCATCACACAAAATTCATAGCAGACATATAGACCCACATATACTGAGGCACTTACATGTAGCTTTCCAAAACCGCAAAGACCTCCTAGATATTAAGTACACATAAGAAATACCCTCAGCAGCCCCAAAAACACTCTTTCAAAACAACATCAACATCAACACATAGAGCTACATCTCATGGAGCCTCTACTTCTAAGCCCATAAGTCAAGTCATCACACAATCCAACATTCTAGTCATTGGAGACTCCATTGGGAGAAACACTGATGTCCCTCTCACCAGGCTGAGTAAGGAGAAAGTTATGGTCAGTTGCTTAGGGGCTAGGATCCACCACATTACGCAGACACACAGGTCATTGGGTCACAATTACCAATATGACTCAGTCATAGTCCATGTGGGAGTAAATGACCTGAGACATACCACCCTAGACTATATGGAGAGAGACATCATAGAGCTTTTGGAATGTGTGTCTCAGGCTGGTATGACCTTAGCATTGAGCAGCATTTTACCTTCATCAAGGATGATGCCACAATATGAACAAAAGATGATTGACTTTAATAAGTGGCTTAGTTTCTGGTGTCATTTTAAGGGGGTGCAATATTAGCAAAAACATTGTCTTCCCTCATAATGCCAAACTGAAAGTACTTCTGACATTGCAAATTAAAACCAAGAAAATCTAAAGGTATTTCTAATCCCTGCTTGGAGCCTAAACAAACAACTCCACTCCCTGGAAGCTCTCTTTACCCTAGAGAATGCTGATGTCTGTGCGGTCTCAGAGATGTGTTTTAAAGCCGTGGACTACACACCAACAGTGCAGGGTTATAATGCCTTCCACGCATTTAGACCAGCTACTTCACAGGCAGGGACTAAAGGTGAAGGTGTCTCTATTTACATCAAAAATAAATATACTTCAAGGCTGGTCAAACAGGACAATGTACTTGAGCTGCTGTATGTTCAAATCACCGTAGGTAAAATCCAATATCACTTCCTTGCAAGCTATAGGTCCCTCTCTATGACCCAGGAAACCCATACCATGTATTTAAGCTTTTTAGAAACACTAACCATCCAACCCAATACCATGTTCATGGGTGACTTCAATTACTCCACTATTAACTGGGAATCCTATACAACATCAAACGTACATGCATAGAGATTCCTGGATTTTGTAAATACAAACTGTCTGGACCAGATAGTCAATACACCAACTAGGGGTGCAACCTTACTGGATCTAGTCCTCACTAATATGGGAGAGTGCTGCACACCCTCAGTAACTGAAAAAATGCCAGCACAAAACTCAGTATATATCAGCAACAAAACTACAGCAACACTAAGGTAAAACTTGTGTTTTAATACATATCGAACAATTCAATAATCCAGACTGGTTTCAGCCTAACATGGCTTTCTTCAGTGGAACAAGAAAAGTACAAACAGGAAATGTTGCACAAATGCAGGTTTAAATAAGGTCCATAGACCAATGAGGTGCTTCCAAAGGATTTTAGGCATGCCCATAATACTGCCTAAAAGAAAAACTGGAAGGAAAAATACAAACTAGAAAATAAAAAATAAGTAAAAAATAGATGATCCAAATAGCAAATATTGTAATAAAACATAAGTATGATAATACATTCAATCTTGGATATATTAATTGGTTATAAATGATCATTTAAACCAGGAGAAAATAGTGCCCCTAGCTTGATAATCCAGTATTTCTCTTTTTGGTTGAGAATGGAATGCCATCCCTGTTTGTTGGTGCTGCACACCCCCCTACTGCAATGTTTTCCCTGGTAAGTTCTCCAATTCAGGATGGTGCTGGTAAGTTGACACACACTGGTAAAGAATGATAAATCCTGCTATGCAGCTCTGGAATAAATAAATCCTTTCTTGTTCAAAGGTTATCCAAACAATTGCCACGTTCAAGCATCCAAATATAAATAGTGGACAAAAGGTAGAACTAAAACCAAACTGGACCAAACAGGGCCAGAAGTTTATTAAAACATTAAGCAACACGGTACAAAAATACTGCTTTTCGTCCTTTCACCATACAAAGACTTCTTCAGAAAAATGGTTCTACACAAGAAACCAGCCTGTGTTATAAAGGCAATTTCAAATTCAAATTGTGCCCCTCCCCTGCTACAATCCGAATGACCTCATTTCCTGATCACAAAGCATTTGTCATTTCCTCTTCCTAGTTATACACCCATTCAGTAATATACACAATTCACTTGCAAGAACAAGAATAAGGTTAAAACATAAAAATGAAATGAATAAGAGTACAATGGGTAAAAATACACAAAAGTAAATCCCCATTTCAAGTATAAAATCACTAAACAAATATGAGTATTATGAACTACAAGAATAACAAGTCCAAATATACACATTTAAGCATTTAAACATTATGTCATTATATAAGGGTAAGGGGGGGGGGGAAATGTTTGCGACATAATAATGACATAATGATGAACAACTCTGCTTTCTGTTGACTTCTAACAGAATTTAATACTATAATGTATGAGAACCAGTCGATCATAAAACAATAAAAAGTAAAACTTAAAATAAACATTTTGTGACAAAATATGCTGAAAATAAAATGATGAAATAATAATAATGTACATGTCACAAGTATATATTATGTATATATATTGAACATTGAAAATGAAGTGCGTATTTAAACATTATATGCTCTACCATTTCTGCATGTGGCACAATGAATGTCAGAGATAAAATAGCCTATCTATTCAATGCTTTCAATTTCAAAATACTAGAAATAGAATATTGTTCATTAAGCCCTGGTACTGAGCAGGCTCTTGTACGAAGTTGCGACAACAATTCTAGTCTTTCTAGAAGCAGGGGCATCGGTCCCCCTCTATCATTGTGGACACATTCACCTATTACTCTAAAGCCAAAGGTATGATTCGAAAATGTCGCTGTGTGTCTAGCTAAAGCATTGGTCATGTTTCCAGTTTGCATACTGTATAGGTGTTCATACACCCTTTCCCTCAGTCTCCTCTCAGTTTTACCAATATAGAATGAGGGGCATGCTTTACAAATAGCTACATATACCACATTCTTTGAATTACAGTTGAATTTACCTTGGCTGATGCATTTCCTATTTCTCAGTGTAAAATGTTTACCTATGTCCATGTGAGTACAATACCTACACATATTGCATTTATTCATACCTAACATAGATGACCTACAGTTATTCATTTTGCTTGTTTGCAAGATGCTCTTTGTATTTGCTCCCTTCCTGTATACTATTTTAACTCTATTTGGTAGTGCACTTGGGAGTCTCTCTTCGTCTAATAAGAATTTCCAATTCTTGTTAATAATGTCTGAAATTTTGTAAGCATCCAGACTAAATGTTGTAATAAAGCAAAAACTATTAATGTCAGCATGTTCCTCCCTATTAAGTGGTTCGCTTAACGTGTCACCTCCATTAGTTATGCTACTAAAATTTTCTCCCAAAAGTGGTATGTATATGTTTTTCATGCGTTTCAATGATACTTCCTTTATAAGTGCATCCACCAAAGAAGGAGGATATTTCCTCCTCAGGAACATACCTCGCAACAATTCACACTCGAGGTCAAAGTCAGTTTCCCTGGACACCATTCTAGCTGCCCTCACCAGTTGGCCTTTGACAACAGCTCTCTGAGTCGCGGGATGGCAGCTAGAATAGTGTAAAAAGGAATTTGAGTATGTTGGTTTCCTGTAGATCCTTGATACAAAGGTACTGGTTTCCAAGTCCTTTTCCAAGTATACATCAAGATATGCAATTCTACTTGTATGAAAGCTGTGTGTAAAAGATAAAAAGGCGGTGCTATCATTAAAATGGATGAGTAATTCATCTGCAACTTCAGAGTTGCCCTTAAGTAATATAAAAATATCATCCAAATGCATAATATTATCCTTTGGGAAGTCATCCATCCCTGGTAACTATCATACTGACAACACACCCCTTAGAGTTGACCCAGTAGTCAGGGACTTAGGGAGACACATAGATAGTAATCTAGCCTTTGATCATCAAGTGTGTACAGTGGTGAGTATATAATTCTATGTTGCACAACTTATAAATAAAGGTATGTCATCTAAGTCCAAGGAAATCATTGTTCCACTGTATTCAGCATTCATTAGACCTATCATTGAGTACAGTGCCCCCTTTGGTAAGTACCTAACCAGGCATATCCAACAACTAGAATGTCCACAGGGGTTCCTCAATAAAAGAATACAGGGCATATGTCCTATGCAGAGCGCCTCAAGGCCCTATCCCTGTATTCTGTCTCCCTACAGGCTTTTGAGGGGGGATCTATACCTGGCATACATGGCATTGTCAGACCCCATTCTGATGGACCTCCTGCATACCCACAAAACAAACAGTGCCAGAATTACTCATTCTAAAGACTTAAACCTTGCCTGTGATATAAATAGGACCTGCTGGAGAGAGAAGCATATATCCTAGAGACTACCCCATCTATGGAACAAGCTTCCGATCCATGTGAAGCAGACTTCCTCCGTAATCCAATTCAAGTGCAGCTTGGACAATTGGATGGGAAACCGGAAATTCATCCCTGGTTTGACATCTGTCTCTGATGAAGCAGGTAACCTGTAAATGGTTCATCTCCCAGGCCCATGCTTACACTTATCAAGGGTATCAGAACTCGTCAGAGATTTGGGATGCATGGCTAGGCTTAAAAGGGCTCCATCGTATATATGATAATGTCTGACTTGGTTGTGGAGCACATATCATGATGAAACCATTTCTTGCTTTACTTTGCTTCAGTCTGTGTCTCATTTAACATTGCTGATCTTTAGTTGGCTTAACAAAATTTTTCTAACGTTACATTTACCTTGCTCTCTTCCACACTGTACCTTGTCCTCATGAAGGTCAGAGTAGTCAGTGTCTGTCAGTTAAACGTTTGAGTGTAATAGGTCACTATACTCTGTTATTGATCTCTTTTCCCCAATCTATTTGTTGTGCAGTCTTATAGGTTCATAGGCTGGTACTAGGCTATCTGCCCGAAGGCATATATTAGCCCAGCCACGTTTTGCAGTATTCACTGCCCCTTTAGTAGTTCCCCAGACCCTTGTACTAGAGCTAGTACCCTTGGCCCCTATCTAGTAGTGCTGTTGGTGTGATCCCTGGTGTGAACTTTCTGTTACCCATCCAGTTATTAAGAGTCTTAATTTATGTCTGACATGCTGAGTTACAGGATGATTGTTTTACAGACATTAATGTTCATTTTTTATTACTTGTAGACCATTATCATCCTATATTGAAATAACTGTTATCCCAATTTAGGGTGATTAATTTTGTAAAATTATTTAGTTGTATATGGGTGACTAACCCGTGAGAAATAGCCAGGGAATTGTTATGGCTAGGCTTGTATAGGCCCTAGGGCTGACAGCCTAGTACCAACCTATGAACCTCTAAGACTAATGTTTATGCAGAGACTGGTTGGAAGCTATCAGTTTTGCTCTACAGTGCTTTATAATGAACATTGTCTCGTCCACTGATTCTAGGGCCCAGATCACCATTGATGGAAAGTAAGTAGGAAGGCTATCAGAGATGAATTATCTTTGAGTTAGGTTTCAGATTAGGGTACCTTAACTGGATTTCCCTAAATGCACATTTGTTATTAATATTAACAAAGTTTTTATGTACAGTGAATACCTTTGCTAGTCCTAATAATGTTGCTGTAATGTTGATCAATGACATTTACATGCCATTTTGCAGAAAGGGGGTACAATGTTAAATTAAAGTTTGTTTATTTAAGCACCTGAGCCCAAACACTGTGCAAACTAGCATAACATGACATAAAACAAACAATATAAAAACAGTAAACATGTATGAGTATGCAATATCTAACAAATGTACTTTGACAACTCTCTTGGAACTTGCTATTATAGTTATTTCCGGGTCTATATTAGAATACCGAACTTTCAAAATTTTGAGTGTTCTAATATCGAACACTATTAATCTAATATTTAAAACATCAAACATATTGAACAGCGATTTTTTTTTCCTAGGGAAAACATTTGCTGTTCGAAAACACATACACACAACACAAACACACCAAACAAACAGCAATCCACACACATACACCTAACCCTACACTAAACTATACATACACCACTAACTATCCACTTACCTTAACCCAAACCCTAACCCTAAGGTCCGTCATTATCGCACAGTCACCTCACCCACATCCTAACCCTAACTCACCTAACCTGCCCTAACCCTCATGCCCACACAATCACACACTTACCTGAACCCGACCCGTAATTTTCCACCACAACCCTGAAAATACCGAAGCAACAGAAACGGACAACCAAATTCTTTCCCTAGGAAAACATTTGGTTTTCTCTTTCTTCGATATTTTCAGCGTTCGCTGAAAATGGGTTGATATTAGAACACTCAAAATTTTGAAAGTTCGGTGTTCTAATATAGACCCGTTATTTCCTGCAGCAAACAGGAAGATGATTCCAGTAGACAGCACCTTGGTAGCTGAAAGAACACTAGCCAAGAGGAATCCAGATTAGAAGTTGCTACAAAAAGGAGGTTTGGGGAACTGGAACTAAGAGGATGAAACATACTATAAACATGAAAAAAGGTCCTTCAAACAAAGTGGGCCTAGGTTATGGAGACAGAGATAAACCATAGTGAGAATCTTATACATGATTTGATACTTGACAGGAAGTCAGTGTAAACTTTACAGGACTGCAGCGATTATGATGGTATTTAGATACCCCAGAAAGTAGATGAGCTGCAGATTTTTGCAGTAGTTGTAAATGTGCAGCTCAGAATTTGGATGACCAACAACCAAATCATTACAGTAATCCATGTAAGAAGGTATTAAAGCATTGATCACAGCAGAAAGGTAATTGGGACAAATGAGCATCTTGATCAAGGTGATATTCCAAAGGTGAAGACAAAAAAATTTGGCAACTGAAATATGGTACTTAAGTGTAGCTTATCATCAAATATCACACCAAGGTTATTCACCTTAGACACAAAATAAAGTTTGTTACCACAATAAGAAATATATATTGACAAAAGCAGAAGGGAGGATTTTCTCTGGTAGCATGGACTTCATCATTGCTATCATTTTTGAGGTATCAAGCTTAAGGCTATTACTGACAATCCAGTCATAGATAAATTCCCGATCATAAGAAAAGGAAGCAAGAGCAGACCCAGAATCCTTTAGGAATGAGAGGTGTAGATGTGTGTCAAAAGCACACAAATGATATTGTAAACCTCTTGAATACAAAACATCAACTAGTATCAGTAAATAGATTGCAAGCACTAGTGGAACAAAGGCAGAACCTTGTGGAACCCCACAAATCAGAAGGTGAGCAGAATAATTCACCCCGCAACAATCCTCTGTTTGCATTCTGATAGACAGGAAGCAGAGCAATCCATGTCAGTTCGAGAGAGACCATAATACTGCTCTAATTGATCTAAAAGAATATAAAGATCCATTAAGTCAAATGACCAATGAGAGATCTCAAATGCCAAAACAGAATAATAATGCTCATCTCCTGCAACAGGAAGTCATTAAAAATTCTATAGAGAGCTGCCTTATTGCTGTGCCTAGTCCTAAATCCAGACTGGAATGGGACTAGAATGGCCTGACTATTCAGAAATTACTCCAGCTGAATGTAGGCTACTTTCTCAAGAACCTTCCGCAAAAATAGGAGGATAGTGATGGGATGATATTTAACAAAATCAGCTGCATCTAAACCAAGCTTTTTAAGGATATGGGTCACCAATGCCTCTTTTAAACTAGTGAAGAACACACCGAGCCTAAGAGAGGTTGTAATAATCTCATGAATAAGTTAACCCTTGGCATCAAGGGATGCCACCGCAAACCAAGATGGACATGGGTCCAAAGAACTAGTATTACGCATGCTGGAGGGAAGAAATAGAATTAGATAAAGAAGAACTAGTAAGGGTAATTTTAATGACAAATTAGTATGCATCCAATTTACATTACTTGGCAGAAAAAGACCACCTGTTAAGACAGTGTTATAAAGACAATCCACTACTTTAAATAAAGTAGCTGGGAAAAGTACAGCCTGAGCAATATGTTTGGAAAGATAAGTTGATTTGGAATGACAAATATCTGAGTGGTAATAAGCAAAATAATTATTAGGGGCAAGTTTGTCCTCTAACATACTAATATTACACCACCTACACTAGAGCCTATAAACAGTCTTTCTTAGTGAATGATGATATGAATTAAACTGCAGTTCAGAGGGAACTGAATTCACTTGTTGCATCTGAGCAGGTTCAGCTGTGTCTAGAGAATGTGCTAATAGTGTATTGTATGTGGTGACGATCTTCAAAATCAGTTGGTGTGGGAATTGGAAATGAACAAGTAAATGAGTCAAGAGAAACAGGAGAGATTTTCCAGCAGACAGTAAGAGATTCATCAGGGACAGAAAGTAAGAACAACAGTATTGGAACAACAGTATTAAATCTAATGACAAAATTATCAGAACAAGTAACTGGACTAATATCAAGAAAAAAATGGAGACATCAAGCTAGAAAACAAGATCCAAGGTGCATCCCTGAAAGCTTAGGAGAAATATTATGCTGTCTAAAAGTAAAACCATTCATAATGGATAAAATAACCTTAACAAAAAACACCGAGGTTTCATCCAGTATTGTATTGACATCACCAGCTGTTAGCCAAAGTGGGTATGTTAAAACTTGAACTAAAGGAAAATCCATACATTCTTGTTAGGATGCTTGTTTGTAACAGGGATGGAGACAGGAGTAGTGTGAATACCATGTTCCTTTAGAAGCTTTACAATGGTTGGTATAAGCAAAAGTTAGGGTTTGGATTTCTATCTATATAAAATGGGAAATTAGTTTGGCAGAGTGCAATTAAAATTTCTTGTTAAAAAAATACACACTACATACACAGGGGGAAGCTATGCAGTTTCATTATGCCGTTTTGTAGGAGATTAAGCCCCCTGTTCTTCTCCATACCACCCATGCCACCAATATAGGGAGCATGCCCATTCCTGCACACCAGAACACTTTTAACTAAGTATAACTAGTCTTGGACAAGAGAGAATAGTTGTAATTTTATGTTCCTTGAGGTTTTCCAGTCTTTTGATTTGTTATATACAAGTGGCAGAGTGTTTGGGGTGAGGGGCTTGCCTGCCTGCAGAAATGTTTTGCATATCTTTAAATATTTGATTGAAATGAACTGTAAAATATATTGCTTCTGTCTGCACATGACTTATGTGCTCGATTGTAGTTTGCCTCTGCTATGTGGCAGCCATGCTGTGCGACAAGCTACCACCTTCTTCCTAGGATAAGCAAACTGACAGTTGCTGCCCACTCCCACACCCTTCCAGCTTGATGTTCATGTCTAGAGCTACTATTCAAACCCAGGTATTCTGCACTATATTCAGGGATTCCTTCTAGCTGACTTTTTATTTCAGATTCCTTCTAGCTCAGTTTTTTTTCAAACACCTTTATTGAATTATCACTTGTAACATAGACAAATTTACATTCATATAAAAGTCATTAAACTATATTAATACAACAAACATTATACTTCACATATATTGCGATATATCATATAATCTAATAATATTACATAAATTATTCAATTCCTGGCTTTTTTTAAACAAGAAACATCTTTATTAAATCATCACTTACTACATAGATAGTTATACATTTATAAAAATGAAATAAACCACACCGGCACAATCCTAGTTGCATTTTACATCACAAACCATACTGATACACTCCCAGTTGCAAACATTATACATCATGTATAATCTACCCAATCTTTCTCACTCAAACATTACATAGCTCTTTTAAGTCCTGCCACTTTTAAACCTCATTCCTTCCTTGTATGTATTGTTCTCACAGTTCCCATTTTTTCCTATGTAGTTTGCTTCTACCCTTTTCTAAAGATTTTAATTCCAGTTGTTTTATCTGTGTTACTATATTCGCTACTTCAAGTATAGCTGGTTTAGCTCCCTCTAGCTGTTTTGACCTCATGGCTAATCCTGTACAAGATGTCCATAATGGGCAAGAAGGAGAGACTAACCCTAAATTTCAAAGTGGATACATGACAGCACAATGTAAACTTAAGGATTGCCGTTTTTCTTGTCATGGTATTACCCATTTATGTGGAAGATTGCCAAAGATGATCATAGTTTGTTCTCATTCAACCTTATTTTGGACATCTCATATAGTAATACATATTCCAAAACAACAGTTTAACATAATACAAATTAAACATCTATGTAATACTGCTTAACTTCATCCAGAAGAAAGAAAAGCTATAAATTCTATAACCATAATCCTTGAAACATTGAAACCTTTATAAAATAACAAATATGCTAGGAAACATTCCTGAAAACTATGGCCATTGCCCCAGTACACTATTAGGGAGAGTCAGAAAGTCAACAAAACTATCCCATATGCTTTCTACTGCAAGAGCTCTCCTACAACATCCCCCCACCAGTGTGCATCATCTTTATACAAATGAGGCAGTACACCTTCTGTTTTGTACACTTCATAATCCAATTGAGCATCTCTGCTGAAGATACACCCTGTAGTTGCATCCTGCAGCCACTTCTACATAGATGCTGTGACCTCACCATTGAGGACAGCTGCAAATTCCAAAGGTCGCTTTGGGGGGTGCACAATTATCTCTCCATATTACATAAAAATAAGAATTTTCCATGACAAATGATATCCGTCTGATGTCATTGGGAAGGTATAGCTACTAGCTCTTCCAAATACTTGGACTACATAAGCATTCCTAATTATGATATCTATCTGCTTCTGGTTTGTAACATTAATTGCATATGTCATGTGGAATGAATCCTAGTTGTTTCCTCACCTTTGGGTCCAATACCCTTAAAAAATACAGAACCAACTTTTCCTATGTTTTTTTTGGGAAGTATATATGCCTAGTAGCCCTACTTTGGTGTGCTTTGGCAGCCTCCACCAGATCACGAGCTCCCACAAAGTGGTGCATTTTTTCGTCATCGCTGCCCCAACTCCTACCATCACTAGTTTTGTCAGAATTCTGGAAAATGTGAACACAGGCTTCTTTCTAGCTCTCTTTACCTCCTGGCTAATTCTGTACAATTTCTCCATAATATGCAAGAAGGACAGACTAACCTATATGCATGTGACATCTTTTTGACTGCACTGTTATCGTGCCTTAGAAGCAAGTAGCCCCATAAATTGAAATGGTCACCCCCAAAAGTTATCTGGTATGAGTAAATTATACAATCTCCTCAGTGCTTGATACTCCCCTTTAAAGTTCACCACTGTTCCAAATGCATTAGTAGCTGAAAGGATACCATATAATAACCCATGCGGATCCTTCTCCCATAATCCTTATTCCTTAACAGACGTATCCTTATTACCCAACATAACTCTGGTAAGCCTAATCATGGCTGAACCCATAAGATGCTTTAATTCTTAATTGGTGTTTTCAGTTTGAATAAATGTTATTCATTTCTGACTACCATTTGCTGTGTGCTTCACCATGGCTTATAAAATATCATGAATCTCATATCAGCTTCTCTCAACTTACAACATTACAATTGTTTACTGAGCTTCAGAGGTGCATCTGATTAGAAAAGTGCTGCAAGTATCAGTATCTGTTCCTTTCATTTTTCATCCAAGAATTTTTTTGATAAAAAAGCTTTGCAAACTTTAATTACTCACAGCCCAAACAAGTTTCATTTATCTCCCAGTGACTTCAAATTAGGGGTAGACTGAATTATTTTAAATATTTGCTGACATTGTTTGCTGTTTTCTCATCTGTTCTGAAACTGGTTTCCCCCTACTTCTGTGGAGGTGGTAAAGTTTATAAAACTGGTCTAACTGATTGATTGTTTTTAAGTGTATTTCAACTGTTGAACAGTTGAGGGCTTGACACTCAAGTGTTATAGCCATTTTTTTGCTTTAAAAGTGTTTGTTTTACTGTAGTTGTTTAAATTATTGAAAAAAAATCCTGTCTCTTTACTTGTTTCCCACCTTTCTATAACCAGTAGAGTCCGGTTTTCAGATTTTGCTGAATTCTGGGCTATCTTGTAGTTTCTGTGTTGTCCAGATCTTACTAAGATAGAAGGAAGCTTCTCTGCTCATCAGTGAGAGTGGTGAGTTTTAAGCATCCTATCTGTTGCTGGAGGAGGGGTTTCAGCTCAGAATCTGCAGTTTTATTGGCCATTTTGGGCTGTTTCTATCCCTTTCATCTTTTTGTTTAAAACCCTGTGTTTGCACGTTTCTTGCACATGTATTACCTCGGCAGGATCCTGCCTAGGTGCCCTGCAGAGTTCTACAGCAGCAGAGAGAGAACATGGAGACTTTGAGTGGATTAAGTACCTCTGTTTTACTTTTTATTGCTTATTTTCACTAACCACACTATTCTGAGCATTTGTATTAACTTTACACTTCAACTTATTTGAACTTTTTTTGAATTCTGATACTGTTTGCACTTTAACTGATAGTTTTTAAGTGTTTTTCAACTCTTGAACTGTTGAGGGCTAGACACACGAGCGATAGCCATTTTTCTGCTTTAAGTGGGTTTGTTTTACTGTATCTGTCTTAATTTCTAAAAAAAAAAAGAAACAAAAAAATCCTCTCTCTCTTTGTTTCCCACCTTTCTGTAACCAGTAGAATCTGGTTTTCAGATTATGCTGACTTCTGGGCCATTTTGTAGTTTGTGTTGCCCAGACCTTACTAAGATAGAAGGAAGCTTCTCTGTTCATCAGTGAGAGTGATGAGTTTTGAGCAGCCTATCTGTCACTGGAGGGGTGGTTTCAGCTCAGAATTTGTAGTGTTACTGGCCATTTTGGGCTTTTTCTATCCCTTTCATCGTTATGTTTAAAAACCCATGTTTGCATGGTTTTGCGCATCGCCCAGCATCGTTTAACTAGGGTTAAACTATTCTCGGTGCCAGAAAGTCTGCTCTTCTAATTTTACCTTAGAACTAGCCAGTTTTCTAGTTTTAGCACTCAAAACTGTTTCCTTGTGCTCAGCACTTGTTCAAAACTTGTTGCAAATAATAATCTAAAATTATTGCAGCACTCAACTTTCCTCACTTGTTAGGAGGAAAATCCAGGAATGTCTAAGGATTGTCTCCCGGTATTTTCCCCTGTCTACCTGATGAATCTGGGCATTTTGGGGCAATGTAGCAATTGTCTCATGTACACTGACAGCCCTCTCCTTCTGCACCTAACACTGCAACCTGTGAGAGATGCACTTATATATATGAAACTGGAAGCCAAACTCTCTCCAGCCAAGACTGTACTGGACAGTCAAGAGGAGAAGGTAAACACCTGCACCACACCACACTCATCACATAGTCCATCAAAACTTACACCACCTAAACCCACACATAGTAACACAAAACACACACCTACATTCATGGAGGCTCTCAATAACAATCTGTCCAAACAACAGAGACCTCCAAAGCTGAAACACAAGCAACCACCACCCCCAACACTACTCAAATGACATATAGCCCACAAAATCAGTGTGACACTCAACCTCAGCCCATAAGGCAAAACAACATACCCAACACACTATTCATAGGTGACTCTATAGTCAGTAACACTGATGTCCCACTCACCAGGCTAAACAAGGAGAAACTTATTGTTGGCTGTCTGTCAGGTGCCAGGATCTGCCACATAATGCAAGCACTCGGGTCACTCCACAACAAGTACAAATATGACTTTGTCACTGTCCATGTTGGTGTGAATTACCTGAGCATACCTCCCTGAACTACATGAAAAGAGACATGGAGGAGTTCTCGGATCATGTAGCCCAGGCAGGTATGACCCTAGCCTTGAGTAACATACTGCAATCGCCCAGAATGATACCACAATACAAGGACAAAATGATTGACTTCAACAATTGGCTAAGCTTCTGGTGTCATTCTAAGGGGATCCAGTGTCTGTCTGCCTGGGATGATATAATCAACAGACAGTGAAGCTTTGCCAGAGATGGCCTGCACCTGTTGCCCCTGGGATTCTGGATACTGGCTAAGGCTCTTGCCACCCCCATAGTGCCTTTTTTAGGCAAGATTCAAACGACAAACATACCACCGTAGCAGGTATAAGCAAGCAAAATCCGAGGGTAATGCTACTCAATGCTACAAGTATATACCTCAAAATGCACTCACTTGAGGCACTCCTTAAAATGGAGAACATCGACATCTGTGCAGTGACAGAGACCTGGTTCAAGGCTCCAGAGAGCACCCCTGCATTACCGGGCTATAACTCATACCACACATTTCAGCCACATAACCTGGACCGAAACACTAAATTAGCAGGCGTGTCCATATTCATTAAGGATATCCACACCTCCAGGCTAGTTGCTCAACATATCCACAACATAATGCATCTGAAATTACCCAAGTGCAGCTAACACTGGGCAAGACTGCAATCCAGGTTGTAGCTTGTTACATATCCCCCACCATGCTCCAGGATTGCCCACTCCATGTTTCTTGATATACTGTGTAATATTAAGGTACAGCCCAATACTCTAATAATGGGTGATTTCAACTACCTCACCATCAATTGGGAGAACTACTCGTGTACTAATTCATTTGCTCAATGCTTTCTGGAATTCATAAATTCCAGTGCCCTGGATCAGCTTGTCCATACCTCCACCAGGGGCAGCAATGTCCTGGACCTGGTCATTACCAATATGGGCAACTGATGTTCCATGCTAGAGATGAACTCCTCACTGGTCAGATCTGACCACAAGCTAATCACCCTTGACATCAATATCCCGTCCCCACCCCCATTAAGGAAACCACCATAAAAAACTTCTCCAAAGCCAACTTCATGCTTAAAACAGAAGTGACAAGCTTCACGACACCCATACAGACAGAAAATAGAGGTACAACTGCTGAATCCTATACAGATACACTATATAAGCACATACACGAGTCCATGGATCGTGCCATCCCCAACAGAACCAAGACCCTATCTTCCAAAAAAAGGAAGCCAATCTGCTGGTCTCCTGCCATAAACAAACTCTACAACAGAAGGAAGAAGCTGTTGAAAAAGAGTAAAATCCCCTGATTGCAGGAACTCCCTGGTCAGCCTCAGTAAGAAGCTGAGATCCCTCATAAAATCCTTCAAAGCTAGTTATGAAAATAAAATCACCACTGATTCTAACGACAACCACAAAGCATTCTACAGCTGTGTCAAGAATCTCAGTGGCAACACTCAGATCTGGCCTGCGCTACAGCACGACACTAGATATACAGAACCAACTGATATTGCCAACATCCTGGCAGACAGGTTGAGTGCAAACTTCACCCCCCCAACCCACAAAGGGCCCATCACTATACCGGAAGAATGCAAAGCCCCTGTAATCACAGCTGAAAAAGTAAAGACTGCACTCTCCAAAGCCAAGAGCACAGCATCCATGGGACCTGACAACATCCCAGGCTGCGTTCTGTATGAACTACAGAACAAACTGGCACCCCAACTAAGTGCCATGTTCAATCATAGCCTCACTTCAGGCTTTGCACCTACTGAATGGTGCACAGAGACAGTTATCCCACTCCACAAAGGGGGGGGCTACCATGAACCCCAGGAACTACCACCCCATTAGCCTGACGAGCCTGGTCTGCAAGGCCGTGGAATGTACCATCTTGGAGCTTATAAACAAGGACATATTTAAACTCTGGACCCCACTCATTTGGGTTTGTGAAAGGTAGGTCATGTCTCCTAAACCTGACTGACTTCTTTGAAACAGTCACCAGAGCCGTGGACGAGGTTAAGGTGGTACACACAGCCTATCTTGACCTCGCTAAGGCTTTCAACACCATCCCTCACTCTGGAATTGTAGATAAACTTACTAGACTGGGCATAAATCCCCTATGTCACAAGATGGGTGGCTAACTGGCTCACTGACAGAACCCACACAGTGAAAGTATTCAACTCCAAATACAACTTCAGACCAGTGACAAGTGGAGTACCACAGGGCTCAGTCCTGGGTCCTCTCCTGTTTGGCATCTACTTCTCAGAAATCCAGGCTAATACAGCAGGTCTTTGGCTCACGAAGTTCACAGACTACTGCAAATTAGGTGCCATAATAGAATCACCTAATAATGTGGACATTCTGCAAAGGGGCCTCACTCAGACTGATGCTTGGTGTCAAAGTCATGGCCTCAAGCTCAATGCCAAGAAGTGGCATTGTCATTCCCTTTGGGAAAACACTATACCCATGAACTAACCAAATAGGCAGTAGCCTGCTAAACACCAAAAGTGTGATGAGACCTTGGGACACAGGTGGACAGTAGTCTCTCCTTTGATAATCACATCACCATAGTAGTCAGGAAATCCTTCTTCATGGCACACCTCATCACAAAGGGGTTCACCTCCAGAAAAAAAGAGGTCATTGTTCCTCTCTACTCATCCCTCATCAGACCCATTATAGAGTACAGCGCCCCGTTTGGCATGCACCTCACAAGACATCTAGAGCAACTAGAAAGGCCATAGAAGTACCTCACTAAGAGGATTAATGGCTTCAAATAGATAACATGTGCAGACCATCTCAAAAAACCTCCAGCTCTACTCTGCTGTTTATCACCTACTCAGAGGTGACTTCTGCCTAACATATGAAGCCATGTCAAACCCAGATCTGTTGGATATGTTTCACTTAAAGAAACCCCAATCCCTCTGATCCACATGCTCGAGGGACCTAAACCTTGCCACCACAATAAACAGAACATACTGGAGGGATAGATTCCTGCCCCAGAGACTTTCCATGCTCTGGAACAGACTAGGAAATTCACTCAAAGGATGAATTCTGTGGCTCTGCTAGACAGGGGCACAGGAAAATATCTTTCTTAGGTGGCGAAAGCCAGGGAACTTTTTTGGCCAGGCTTATATAGACCCCAGGGCCAAAGAACCTATGAACCTATAACAAGAGGTACTTACATAGACTCATGCTCATGCTTTTAACTGTGCTAATGTCACTGAGGATAAAGTTAATTTACTCAGAGATACTACCATAGGGAGCATTCCAGGTTTTTAACATATATATATATATATATATATATATATATATATATATATATATATATATATACATATACATACACACAGACATGTATGCCCCCCACACACACACACACACGCTCAGTGGATATAAAAAGTGTGCACACAACATGGCAGTTTTTTGTGATATAATAAAATTAGACCACAATAAATCATTTCAAAACCTTTCCCACCTTTAATGCGACCTATAACCTGTACAATTCAATTGAAAAGCAAATGTGCTAGGAGACAAAAATATAATACAACATGCAATAAGCTGGTTGCTTAAGAGTGCACACCCTTAAACAAATACTTTGTTGAAGCACCTGTTGATTTGATTACAGCATTCAGTCTTCTTGGGAACACATCTCCCATCAATTAAAGAGACTATGATTAACTCCAAATAAAGTTCAGCTGTCCTAGTAGGATTTTCCTGACATTTGCTTAGTTGCCTGCTACAGCAAAAGCCATGGTTCACAGAAAGCTTGCAAAGCATCAATGGGATCTCATTGTTGAAAAATATCAGTCAGGAAAAGGGTACAAAAAAATTTCCACAGCATCGGATATACCGTGGAACACACTGAAGATGGTCATCAAAAAGTGGAGAAAATATGTGACAACAGTGGCATTGACGAGAACTGGACGGCCCTCCAAAATTGATGAAAAGACAAGACGAAAACTGGTCAGGGAGGCTACCAAGAGACCTACAGCAACACTGAAGGAGCTGCAGGAATTTCTGA
Source organism: Protopterus annectens (assembly GCF_019279795.1). NCBI lineage: Eukaryota > Metazoa > Chordata > Ceratodontiformes > Protopteridae > Protopterus > Protopterus annectens. The sequence goes on from NC_056750.1 coordinate 694,133,721, forward strand.
CAAGTACTGGTTCATGTGACAACAATCTCCTGTATTCTCCATATGTCTGGACTATGGGGTAGAGTTGCAAGACGGAAGCCTTTTCTTACACAGAAAAACATCCAGGCCTGGCTAAAATTTGCAGAACAATACATCTAGTCTCCCAAAACCATGGGGGAAATGTGTTATGGTCTGAAGTGATCAAGGTTGAACTTTATGGCCACAATTCCAAAAGGTATGTTTGGCGCAAAAACAACACTTCACATCACCAAAAGAACACCATCCCCTGGTAAAGCATGGTGGTGGCAGTATCATGCTTTGGGGTAGCTTTTCCTCAGCTGGAACTGGGGCTTTAATCAAGGTGGAGGGAATTATAAACAGTTCCAAATACCAGTCACTTTTGGCCCAAAACCTTCAAGCATCTGCTAGAAAGCTGAAGATGAAGAGGAATTTCACCTTTCAACACAACAATGACCCCAAGCATACATCCAAATCAACAAAAGAATGGCTTCAACAGAAGAAAATTAAAGTTTTAGAATGGCCCACCTGGAGCCCAGACCTAAATCCAATAGAACATCTGTGGGGTGAGCTGAAGAGAGCTGTGCACAGGAAATGGCCTCAGAATCTGACCAATTTGGAGCACTTATGCAATTAAGAGTTGGCAAATATTGCCAAGTCACGATGTGCCATGCTGATAGACTCCTACCCAAGAAGACTGAATGGTGTAATTAAATCAAAAGGTGTTTCAACAAAGTACTAGTTTAAGGGTGTGCACACTTATGCAACCAGCTTATTGTACATTTTTTATTTTTTATATTTTTCACCTAACAGATTTGTTTTTCAATTGAATTGTACAGGTGATAGGTCACATTAAAGGTGATTTATTGTGGTCTCATTTTTTTATATCACAAAAAACTGGCATTTTAACAGGGGTGTGTACACTTTTTATATCCACTGTGTGAGTGTGTGTGTGTGTGTGTATATATATATATATATATATATATATATATATATATATATATATATATATTTTTTTTTTTTTTTTGTTCCAGAGATGTAGATATCGAAAATGCTGTTTGACACTTCACAGACTGCATGCTATTGTGCAAAAATAAGAAAATTAAACTTAGCAAAACATTTTAAAAAATCTGTAAATTTCAACAGTATGAGCACTGTGAGACAAGATGGCTGCTGTGCAGCCCAATCAGAAGGCAGCCAGCAGGTTTAGGAATGAGTAGACTTTGTTTATTGAATGGAAATGAGGTGAACGATCCAGGTGTTGACAAATACTGAGACAAATGAAAATGGTTAAATAAAGTTTTCCTTTTGGTTTGTTTATAATTTAAATCAATAGGTTGCTCAAGCTATTATGTGTTTCCCTTGCCCTTCTCACGACATTTGAAGATAAGCAAAAGTATAGTCTGTATTCTATGGTATGTTCAACTAGCGAGTTATTGATTATAGTCAATACCTCAGCTGATTGTGAAATTATTGATCCACATTTCAGAAATAAGATGGAATATGCTTTTTACAAATTAACTTAGCACACACATCAAATAAAAGGTCAGTGGTGATAATTTCCATATCACTGCAACACTTAGTAGCTTGGATAACACTTGTATCAATGCCATAAGTTTTGCCTTTGCTGTTATGATCAATCTGTATAACTCATTTTATAAGATCTATGATCAATCTGTATAACTCATTTTGTAAGATCTATGATTAATCTGTATAACTCTTTTTATAAATGTTGAATTCTAGGTTATGTTTCCAAATCTGCCTATTTAATTGCCTGAATGAGACTAGTGAACCCACTGGACATTTAAAGTCTTTATATAGAAACCTAAATTAGCATTGATGGCACATTTTGAGTAGCAAATCTTTGGAAGAATTCCAGAAAAATCAAGAAAATTTGAAACAAAAAGGGCTCAAACCTGCACCCTGCAGAGTATTTCAAACAGGAGAATTGTTTTCTGATTGGATAGAGCAGATTTTAAATAATATCTGCATCCATCCATCCATATAGACTCCACCTAATATATTGATTATTATTTACAGCTGTGAATGATTCTGTAATAGCCTGTTACAGAACAGTAGCAATGGTTTCATATCTAAAAATACAATATCCACAGAAAACCATTATCATTCTAAACATTTGCATAAGCATGAGTTAAATTAGTGACATATGATAAATTGCCACTAAAACCATACTTGTTAGCAAAGCTGTAACACGGATGGATTGAGAGTGACACCTTCTCCAGGTGTAATGTAGTAGGGAGCATGATCGATGCTTTAGTTTAGGTACTGACTGGTTCCTGATCTGTCTGTGAACAGCCATTACATGACAACCATTTAAACAGACACATTTACAATGACTTCTGCTTAAAATGGCATTCACTGGTTCCTAGGAAGAGTTCTGTGCTGTAGTTTAGCTTCATAATATCGAAATGATAAACTTTCTATTTTTGTTTGCAGTCTTTTTCCTCATCTTTATTCTTTGTCATATATTAGTTGAACCTTAGCTAAGTCGTAATGGTTTCAAATACTTTTATAAATATCATATTTGAAGAAATTAAGTTAATTGTCAAGGATTACAACAGCCATTGCTTCTCATAGTTAGCTTTGCTACTATGTATTTGCTAAGCCTGATAGAAATGTTTTGTAACCATGCCTTTCTAATTTAGTTCAGATCTTTTTAAATGCCCTTGTGATGCCTTTTTCTACCAAGCTGCACATTAACTACTCTGCTACCCCCATAATCAGTAGCAGAACATGCATTCCATTGGCGCAAAGTGCTTGCCCAATTAATTAATATTTTAACATTGTGTTGAAAGTTTCCATTTTAGGTGATTTTCCAGGGTTTTATAAAGTGTTTTCTGTCAGTGTTAAATGTTTGTTTTCAAGTGTCACTCGGATATAGTTTAATGGGTCTATGTTGCTTGACTGAACTCTCAGTGTCGATCAAGCGACATCAAAACCCATTAAAGCGAACGTGCACTAGATCGAATGTGCACTTTCACAAAAGCTGGTTCTCCAAACTGGAAAAAACAAAACTGCTTTAAACAGTATTTTGCAGGGGGGTAAGTCCCCCTGCAAACCCCCCTACTTAAATATATTAACACTGAGATTGCACTACAGTGGGGAAAAGGATATATTTCCTTAACCCCACTGTAATGTGCTGCAGAGAACCTTCTTTTGCGAAAGTGCACTTTCGATTTAGTGCACTTTAACTTAAATGGGTTAGATCTTCTGGTTGTCGAGAAAGTGAGTTTTCGCCAATCAAAAGTAGACCCTTTTTAATAAGGTGCTGCTCACTGTGAGTATAATGAAGGATGCCCACTTTTTGGTTTTGATTGCCTTTGACACTGTCCTGTTTAACATTGAGCACAGAGCAAATGTGTTTTTAGTCAAATGTGCAAATGGTACACGCAGTATGCAGAAAACTACTCATGAAGAAATTATGTCAGGAACATACTGGAGAAAAGTTATGTTTGCGTATGCAGCTGCTATGGTAGGAAAGTGTTTATGATCAATAATTTTCTTGCATCTGTTTTCTAAGCAATCTTTATTCAACTGTTGAGTAACAAGAGATTGTATACTGTTGTGGTTATGGTCTTTTAACAGGAGACCTGGGTTTGAATCCCATTCTTTCACCTCTGATCTTGTTTATGTAGCATTAAGTAAGGTATTAACTTACCAGTAAGCCTTGACTACCATTGTAAACAAGCTCTTGTTCTGAGTATCATTTCAGGTTAAACATTTTCTGCCTTTCTACTAAGTAGAAAGACATAATTGTATGGCTTACCTCAAGTTAGCTATAATTTTTCAAAAGATAGAACTGCACATAGTTCTGAAATCAAAGCAGCTATAGCAAAAAATAACACAATTCTTCACCACTTTGCACCTCCTTTGACTTCTTTTGACGAGTTATCTTTTCTACCAAGAAGCTTTGGTCCACAGGGCATCTTGAATGACACACACATAGCGGAGCATCAGCTGCAGTTATGTTATTTTCTTCCCTTGTCATCCAGATGCAGATTTAACTTCAGCCATGGGCTACACTTTTCCGGGGTCTGACAGCCTGTCTACAGATTGAAATGACTCATGGGATATACAGTCTGCATGGCTAAAAGGCTTTTCAAAGGAAAGTAGGAACTCAAATGCTTAACGGTGCTTTGTAAAAGTATGTTTAGCACCAAGTGTGTTAAACAGAAGCAGTATTTTAGAACTTATTAGGCTCCTAGTTTTAGTATACATTTATTACATGTCGCCAAAATACTTTGAATCATTTATTTCTTATGGTTACATGTATTGAGGTACTCTGAACATATTTTTCCATTATAACGGATGTATAAAAAACATTGTTTGTATATGTATAAATTCAAGAAAGAATACCTAGGCCTTCACCCATGAAATCATTTATTTTGAGGCATTGAATATTGTTTTGACCATATCCCTTTAACTTATGTTTACTACTTCTGGGTACTGTTGTAATCATTTATCATTACCAGATTCAAAAAGTAAAGTAACATTTCATGGGCTACCTTTGATTAACATTTATTTGAATTCTACTTTATATCAGTCTGGTATGCCTGGAAAAATACGCACTCAGAACATCCGGAGTTTGTTTCTTGAAATATCTTGGTGATTTAGTTAAACTACTTATTTACTGTCTATGTTGTGCAAATGGTACCTTTTACCACCAAACCTCTATTTTTGTTCTGTTTGTCCTCCTTACAGATTTGAACTTTGTTCTATCCTTGCTGCTTTTCCGTTTCCCACATCAATTTGTCAGAAGTGACTACAGTACTTAAAACAGCTTATGAATCACTGGTGGCAGGTGATGATCTTATTTTTCAAAACACAGCTACATCTGTCATATTCTTAATTACCTCCTTTATGGAAACTCATTCATATATTTATGTACTATATGTTGATGCTGTTTTCATCTGTTCTACATGCCATACATGCCAAATGGAAACAGATGAGGCTCAGATATCAAGAAAAAAAGTACCAATATTTAGATATTTCTACCAGTTCTTTACATTGCCAAACTATTTTTATTTGCTTTTCTCAGTGTATAAATCTGTGACAGAAAGGGTGTGCATGTGTATCTGTTCCATCTGTAGTGTTCTGTCATAATCTGGTTACTTCATTATATACCACGAGAAAACAATTGCAATTCAGAAGCACAGTCCCAAAATAGACCACTTTGTCACAGTTAACCAACAGATGTAGTAACATTTATTAAACAAAAAATTAGGGATTTAGCACTTTTGTTCTAAAGATTTATCATGAAGCTGCTAGAAATACCCCTGTGGTCTATCTTTGCAGACCAACCACTTTGGGTATTACTGCGGTATGCAGTATCCTCAAGATAAGATAATACAGATCACAGTCTGAGCACTGTACCTGGACTAGCACTCGACAATGTAAAAATTGTCTTTAAATGATTCTGGCGTGTTGAATAATGTCACCAAAAATGGGCATTGGTATTTGCTGGTGATAAGTGGATTGAGGACACGACCTACTCTGACCTACACCAGGGACTCATGCTAATGGTGGGAGGGGTATATGGGCCCCTATTGGCCAGTGTGTGTATCTACCATAAAGCTCAGCAGCCCTGGATCAAAAAGCTAATAGCTGGCTGATGTTCATCTGTCCAGCTTGGGTTGCCTAGGATAGCTCTGCTGAGTGAAAGCTGCATGTATAACAAATCAACTTGCCAACTGCTACACTCAGTGTTGGCTCACTGAGAGGATGTAGCTTGCAAGTGGATGATATGATGATAAGGAGGAGGCTGGACATCCTACTTATCCAGAAAACAAATGGATGTAAAGCAAAGATACTCAACTCAAAGTTTACTAATCAGGAAGAGGACAGAATAGAAATTTAGTGGGAATGTGGTGTGGGAGAAGCTTCAGAATACAGTGAGGGATGTCATTAGAATTAGTGACAGACTGATGATATTCAGATTCCAGTGTGACGACAAGGCACTATTCATAATTTTTGCTTGTGCCCCACAATAGGGTTATGATAATGAAGAAAAGACTGCCTTTATCAGCAGTTGCAGGACCTACTGGCTATAGCAGGACAACATGAATTGGTATTGGTACTGGGTGACCTGAATGCACATATTAGGACAGGCAAACGGAAAAGGATATGAGGATTACCTGCATGCACCACAGTGAGGCAGCAAGAACAAAGGAGGAGAGGCCATTCTAGATATCAAATTGGCAAATGGTTTGATGGTGGCGAAAACATGGTTCAGCAAGATCACATTCAGAAATGGCCAACATGCAATTCAGGTAAAGGCGGTCACAAGATCACATGCAGCTCAGTAGAATTCCTCCTAGTAAGGAAGGAATACTGGGGTAGAATCAGCAATTGAAAAGTCATCTTCAGTGAAACAGTCAGCTAACGCTATAAACAACTGCTTGCAGTTTTTTCCTGCACTCCTTTCTTTTGATAACTTCTTGGACTTCTGCATTCCAGCACCATCTTTCCTTATATACCTTATTTCCATACCAAGTTTGGCCGCACATCTGTTCTGTAGCCCTCACACACACTGTTTTAGGGTCTGCCATTCTTCTTCAACTCTTCCTATTTCCTCCTCTTGAGCTGCTAGAACCCTGAATAATTCATTTAACTGATGTGCTTTCTCTTCAGTCAATTTCTAGGTCTTCAGCCTGGTCTCTCGACTGTAGAGCCTTCTCTAACCACTGTTTGCGGCTGATTGTGGCAACCAGTGGTATATGATGTGACTGTTTCACTGAGGATGACTTTGCAATCATTGATTATACCCCAGTGTTGTTTCCTTACTAGGGGGAAGTCTACCTGAGTTGCACGTGGGCCACTCTTGTATAGGATCTTATGACTCTCTCTCTTTCTGAACCAGGTATTGACTAAGATCAAGCCATTTGCTAGACAGAAGTCCATAATGGCATCTCTTTCTTTATTCCTGTTGCCCCACCCATTGGATCTGGTCAGTCCTCATATCCTGTTCAGAAGTCCACAATGGCATCTCTCTCTCTTTTCCTGTGGCTCCACCCATTGAATCCAGTCAGTCCTCATATCCTGCTTTCACTGTCCTGATATGTGCATTCAAGTCACTCATTACCAGCACCATTTAATGTTCTCCTATTTTATCTAGTAGGTCTTGCAACTGCTGTCTGAATGCATTTTTTTTCCTCACTATCCCAACCCTGCCGTGGGGCATAGGCTGAGATTATGAATACTGCCCTATTATTAGGCTGGATTAACATTGCTATGAATCTGTCACTATTTCTGATGACATCCTTCAATTTCTACTGAAGCCTCTCCCTCACCACAATTCCCACATCATTTATAGCCTGTTCTCCTGATAAGTAGTAGATTCTGGATCCCAAACTACTTGCCTTTGCTGCATTGCCCTGCCATCTTGTCTCCTGGATACATAGGTTGTCCAGCATTCTTCTTACCATCATGCCATCCACTTCCAAACTGCATGCCATCAGTGAAGTGTCACTGAGTGTAGCAATTCTTAGTTCATATTTAGCAGGTTGATTGGTTTTACACCCAGCTTTCAATTAAAAGAGCTATCCCAGGTAACCCAAACTGAGCAGCTCGACACCAGCTGGCCAATAGCTTATTGACTCAAGGCTGTTGGGCTTTATGGAAGGCACACACTGGCCATTTGGGGCACATATACCCCTCCCACCCTTATCACGGATCCCTGGCATATGTCAGAGTAGGCCAGGTCCTCAACTCACTTATAACCTGCAAAATTCCCATTTCCATTTGGTGACATTAATCAAAACAACTGAATCACCTAGAGCCAATTTTTACACCATTGCATCTCTAGTCCTGCCACAGCACACAGTCTGTGATCCACATTCTCTTATCATGATGATACTGCACACCACAGAAGGTGCCCAAAGTGGTTGTTTTATGCAACTCTTTTCACTATAGGGCACCATGTAGAGTCTGAGTTGCTGTAGACCGCTCCATTGTTTTTGGTGAGTTTGAGATGGAAACAGCATGTTTTTAGAGGTGGCAGAAACCTCACAGACATACAAGGAGGGCATACAAACTCATTCCAGGCATTGGCGGAAGGTCAGGATCGAACCTTCTTCCTTGTGCATGGGAAGCAAAGCCATTAACAGTTATGCAAACTGGCCTGTAATTTATGCAACTGGCCTCAAACACTGAAGCTACATGGGACAAAAATGAGTACAGATAAGACAACTGTAATTGCAGCAAGTGGGGAAAATCAGAAGAAACTGAGAATTGATATAGTAGGGAAATAGTGGAACAGGTTAACTGCTTCAAGTATCTGGGATTGGTGGTTGAGGAGAAGGGAAGTCTGAATGAGGAGGTAAAACCTAGAATCAAAGGAGATGCAGCCAACTGGCACAGAATGTTAATGATAGAGTATGACAGAAGAATGCCAAAAAAATCTGAAAAATGAGGTATACAAAACAGTGGTGAAACCAGTACTACTGTATGGTACAGAATCCTGGGCAGAAAAGGCACAGCAACTGAGCAAGCTGAGGTAATGAAGTGCCTGAGATGAGTGGTAGCATGCACACTGTGGGACAATTGAAGAAATGAGGGCATCAGAGCAGAAGCCCAATTATCTCCAATTGTAGAGAACATAAAACAGAACAGATTACAGTGGTAAGACACTTATGCAGGAAAGCAGAAAACAATCTGGTGAAAAAGATTTCAGACAAATAAGTAGAAGGAAAGAGGAAATGAGGGCATCCACCAGGAAGTGGATGGGCTGTGTTGGGCAGTCAGGCATGACTGAAGAAGGCAGGGGAGTGGTATTGAATCGAGACAGATGGTGACAATTGATATGACACCCCAACTCCTTGCAGAAAATGGGGAAAAAGGGGACCAAGTGATGGTGGTGATGAATGATTTTCTGTGAAAAACGGTGATCAGTGTTATGTTTTTCAGCATCTTGGAATTTGGCAGAGCAGTGCTTGAGGAATCCCACATTGGCCAGCTGTAGAGGTTCCTTCATACACAGCTGACATGATTCGTTCACCAGGATGAAACCAAAAACTAAAGAAATCAGTTTAGTAAGCTTTTTATGGGTAAACCAGCATTAATTGCTCACTCACAGGAGTTGATTATTGCTGTTATGGAATGTTGTTATTGCTATTATACAGTGCTGTAATTTGAAAACCTCTTTTCTTTTTAAATAATGGCATTGTATCTTTAAAATATTGCTCCAGTAAACATTTCCTGCTTCCTTCTGCTCCTGGAGATAGCTTTGTAATATACTGGATATGTTTGAGACATATACGTATTAATGTTTTTGCAGTGCATTACAGTTAATAGTCTTGCATTTTCTTTTTTGTAGAAGTCAGATATATCCATGCATTATACTGCTTACATATGAGATATTTTTGTGGACACTAGAAGTGTTGTGATTTTGGAGCAGTTTTTTTTTTTTTTTTTTTACTGTTTGTGTTTCATGATTTTTTTTTTTTTTGGCTACATGTTCTTGTGAGGAGACTGGAACACCTATTGATACTTGCATTTCTTTTTTCAACTTAGTAGACCACAGAATATAATGAGTACAGCTTTTGCATTATTTATTCGTCCATTCATTCATTCATTTATTTTGTTTGTGTATTAAATGACCAGCACTCATGCAACTACAAATTCCTTGTTCCAGGAATGCACGATATGACTAGGAAAAGGACGCCTACACTAACAACACAGATGGAACATTATGGTAAGACATAGCTTCTTTATCTGATGTTAGTCTTCTTTCATTCCTTACTGATGGGACAGAGTCCCCAGCTACCTGTATCCCCAGGTGGCCCTCATGGACGGACATTCCTGCGCACCATGGAGCCAAAAGAAGCTCTACCTCTGGAGGCCAAGTCCAGTTTGTAATGAAGAATAAAGGTATTAGGTTTGGCCCAAGTCGCAGCTGAACAAATATCATTGCAGGAAGCCTTAGCATGGAAAGCTGCTGAAGTTGCCATAGACCTTGTAGAATGTGCTTTCACTCTGTGATGCAAGGTGATATTGTTCTTGTTATAGATAAATGTAACACAATTTCTCAACCATGTAGCCAATGTAACTTTTGAGACAGGATGACCTAGTTTAGATCCAGAAAAGGCCAGAAACAATTGGTCTGATTTACAGGTAGATTTTGTTCTGTCTAGATAAAAATGTAATTGTCTATGAACATCCAAGGATTGCAGGCAACACTCTTCCTTATTAGAGTGGTTAGGAAAGAACACTGGGAGATGGTTGATAGATTGCTGTGACACCACTTTTGGTAAAAAGGAAGAATTAGTTTTCAGTGATACCCTATCCTTATGGAAGATAAGATAGGGAGGTTTAATGCATAAGGCTTGAAGTTCTGACAGGCATCTGGCTGATGTGATAGCAATCGGAAACAAAGTTTTCCAAGAGAGATATTTCACATTACATGTAGATTCAGGCTCAAAGGGGGCGGTTGTTAGAGCTTGCAAAACCAATACCAAATCCCAAGGTTGTACCAGTTCTCTAAATGGAGGTTTTAGGTGGAAAACTCCCTTTAAGAAAGTTTTACAGAGTCTATGAGACATAAGTGAAGAATCCTGAAAACCAATGTGGAAATTTGAAATGGCAGCTAAATGCACACGAATAGTAGAGGCAGACACCCCAGAGTGGAAAAGATGTGATAATTAATCCAAAACCACCGAACCTGGGGCTGGCAAGGGGTCTAATTGTTTATTTGCTGCCCATAGAGAGAACATTTTCCATTTATTAAGATTGATTAGTCTGGTGGACGATTTATGAGATGCAATAAGAATATTGCGCACAGGGAACGAGAGGTTTTCCTGCCTGGCAATCATTGGAAGTGGAGAAACCAAACTGTCACTTTCAGAGTTATTAGACTGGGGTGAGTTAGACCCTGCGGATGGGAGATCAACATTGGGGATGGATTGAGGATCCACAGTTGATCTAGCAGGTGAGGCCAGAGAAGGGGAATCAGACTTGTCAAGGCAAATATGGAGCATGGAGGATCAATTTGCTTTTCAACTGTTGTGCTTTCTTCAGAAATTGGGATATGAGGGGAAGAGGAGGATAAGCATAAAGTAGAGCCGAGGGCCAAGAGTGGACTAGAGTGTGTCTCAGTGACTGTTCCTGAGGGGGGATCAGGACAAAATAGTTGCTGCACTTGTATTTGATTGGGGAGGCAAATAGGTCGCAGCAAGGCTGGCCCCAGTGGTTGAAGATTCTTGCTGCTATCATAGGATTGAGGGACCACTCATGAATTTTCAGAATGCACCTGCTCAATTTGTCTATCACGGTGGAGCTTCTGGGTATGTGTGTTGCATTTAGAAAGTAGTTGGAAGCTATCGCCCATTGCCATATTCTCAATGCCTCTCGGCATAACGGTGCCCCCTTGTTTGTTGATGTACCAGACCTCTGACATGTTGCCTGATTGCATCACAATAGTCCCTGATGGAAGGATGGAATGAAATCCTTGCAACGATAGTAGCACCTCCCTCAGTTCCAGGGCATTGATATGCAAAAGGGCCTCTGTCTCTGACCAGGTGCCTTGAACCAAGTTTCCCTGACATAGCGCCCCAACCCCATCAGGGAGGCGTCTGTGGTCACCGTGGCTATCGGTTGATGGGGGCTGAAGGGGCGAGACCATTGTTGAGGATTTCAAGACATCCACCAGAGTAAATCTTGCTTGAATCTCTGAGTTACATTTATCTGAAAAGACAAGGGATGTTGTAGAGGGTACCAATGAGTGAAAAGTAACCGCTGAAGGAGCCTCATGTGGAACCTGGCTAGAGGAGCAATGGTGATCGAGGCTGCCATTGACCCCAAGAGATGGTGTATAGATTGAGCGGGAGATTTGTGGTGGCAGAGCAGTTGTTGAAGCTGTTGCCTTATTCTTTGAAGCCTGTGGTCTGGAAGAGATCCTGTGCAATTTCTCGTGTCCAAAAGTACCCTGATGAATTCCAAAGACTGAGCTGGGGTCATGTTGGATTTCTCCAAGTTTATAGTGATTGCCAGGCTTTATGCTGTGAGGAGAGTGCAGTGCAGGGCTTTTTCCAGTAGACAGTTAGTGGGGACGGTGAGGAGCCATTCATCTAGATATGGAAATGCCTGGAATCCTTGAAGTCACAAGTGAGCGATAACCACTGCCATACATTTGGTGTACACTCTAGCGGCTGTAGAGAGATCAAAGGGCAGAGCTCAAAATTCGTAGCAACTGACTCCTATGCAGAAGCGGAGGTATCTTCTTGAGTGTTTGTCCATTTTTATGTGGTAATATGCATCTTGAAGATTTACAGAGCACATCCAATCATTTTCTTCCAGAAGAGGAAGGATAGACTGAAATGTGACCATCCAGAATTTCTCTATTTTTACAAATTTGTTCAGTGTGCTGAGATCCATAATTGGTCTCCAGTCTCCTGCCTTTTTTGGCACTAAAAGAACCTTCAGTAAAATCCAGATCCTATCTGGTCTGGGGAGATTGTCTGGATGATTCTCTTTTTCTAGCAGCTTTTGGATTTCATGTGCTGCTGCTTCCCTTTGACTGGGTGGAATGTCTGGTGATACTCTGGATAAGATTGGACAAAGATGGAATGGAAGGCGATAGCCTCTGGATATTATCCATTGTACCCAAGAGTCAGTGGTTATATTTTGCCAGGCAGTGGGGTGCAAGGAGAAATTACCCCTGACAATGTCCAGAGGTGAGCAGTCAGGCAACACTTTAGGAGCACTGATATGGTTGGCCAGTGAAGGAATCTCTGGAATCCCAGTTTCATGGATCTCCTCGGCCTCAAAAGGGGTGTCTTCCATTGGAGTTTCCCCCTCTGCCTCTAGGGGAGAATTGGCACGTGCATCTCTGAAAAAGCCCTGTGATTTCCTGTGCCACATCTTCCCGCTCCTCTGATTTCTGGAGTAGAATCATTGAGGAGTGGAGTGTCTGAGACCAATGGCAGACAGGGTCTTGCCATCTTGTTTGCACCTCGCCAGTGTATCTTTCACTTTAGGAACAAACAGAGAAGCGGCCTTGATGGGGTGTTCATGAAGGAAGCCTTAAAGGAGTCTGTGAAATTGCAAAGGCATATCCAGGCATGTCATCTGGTGATTATGCATGCGCCTGCTGCTCTAGCTGCTCCTTCCTTTGTGTGAGAAATAAGATGCATGGAAGACTTGGAAATGGATTCTAGGATGGTTATCTCAGAAGCCCCATTGTCACGGACCTAATCAGAAACAGCTCCTGCCAAGGTTTCAGAGAGCTGGCTGATAAGATCCCTCTGAAGCCTGGTAAAGTGTGCCAAATAGTTCAAAGACCTTATGGCGAAGGTCGATGAAGCTATTGCCCAGGACTCCTTGTTGGGTGGATGGACAGTTTGGCTCTCTTCTGCCAAATCCTTCTTAGTTGCAGCTGCTGCCACCATGGCATCTACTGTAAGACCTCATGACCAATGTGGGTGCTCTGCTGGGGTCGATAATATTTTATCTGGTCTCATTGGTATCACTTCCAGGGTGTCAGAAGCTTTCCGTGTGCGCTGGACGAGCTCATCGGCCGGCGGGGTGACCCAGCAGGTAGGGGGCCAGGCATGAAAAGCCTGCAGGAATACGGATTCCTCAGAGGAGGGATTAGAGGACTTCCAGTCACCCCTCTGTTTAAGGATCTCGAGGATGACACCTCATCAGAGGGTGAATGTGGGGATCATTCCCCATCAAAATCCATATCTTCATTCAACAATTCCTCAGTAGCGTTGATGTGCTTCCTCTTGCACGTTGCTTTGTGGGGTACTTCCTCAGTGGGAGGTTCTGGGGAAGACTGCAAAGAGGGGGTCTCCTCAGGAGGAGAAATCTGAGGCCCTTGTGCCCAGTGTCTGGTGGTTGTGGCTTGTGACAGTTGCGGCACAGAGGGGGGAGAGGACTCTGACATGTGGGGTTTGGCAGTGGAGGCAAGTGCTCTCTCCATGGCTTGGAAGGCCGGTCTGCCCAAGGATGGATGGGAGCCCGGAACAGAGCATGACAACCATGGAACCTGGGTCGCACCCCGCCCCAACGAGCCGACCCCCAGAGCAGGAGTCTCAAGAGGACTGTGAGCCATGACAGAGAGAGGACTCCTGGAGGGTGCCATAGAAAAAAATCAGTGTGGAACAGGAATGCTAACCTCTATGGCACAGCCACCGGCCTGAGAAGAGCCCAATGCTCAGTGCACCTAGGTCCACAAGGACAACTCCAGTTCCAAAGTGAGATCCACTATTGGAGTCGGAGGAAGGGAAGTTGCTGTCGGAGTAATAGGCTTTGAAACTTGGGTAGAAGTTGAAGGAGGAGTGTATGTTGGAGTTTGACAGAGATGTACGTTCACCTGAAGGAGGGAACATGGACTTCAATGGGTGAAAGAGACCTCTGGTCACAAGCAACTGGTCAACAAGCTGCAACACATCTTGCTCAGAGAAGGCTCCTGGGTAACCTCAAAGAGAGAGCTGATGGTGATTCTGGCCTTTCTAGAAAAGGACTATATTGATTACCAGTGAATGGATTCAAGGAAGGAGAATACTTGGTCCTTGCTAATTCGTGAGGTGCAGAGCCCGGAACCAAGGATATCTGCACCAAAGAAAATGGTGTGGAAGTAGTCTGTGCCGATGACATCAGTGCCATAGAGGTTGAAGGTGTCTGCATCATAAAGGCAAAAGTCTGCCTCTATGGGTATGGTGCCATCGAGGAAAGTGTCTGCACCAGTAATAAGGATGGTTCCAAGAAAGATTGCACCAAAGACCTTAGCGCCAAAAATGTCTACACTGTGGAGGACAGAAATGTCATACTCTGAGCCGAAGGGGATTTTACCTGCATGGATGGTGCTGGTAAGGGCTGCTGTCGGAGCCGTAGTTGTCTGCACCAGGAACTCCAGTGCCGGTGTTGATATGGAAGACATGGCTGGAGCCGGAATCATTTAGGGAGATGCCGAGCCTGGAGCCAACAGGGTCACGGGTGGCAGTGCTAATAATCAATTTTACCTTCTTATGAGTCGACTCCCTACGGTCTCCAGAGGGAGAAGAAGGTAGTGTCCTTGATGATGAAGAGAAAGAATGCCTTTTCTGTTGTTTAACAGGAGGGGGTGAGCCCTCTGACCCAAAAATAGCCTCAGAGAAAGGAGATTTGAAAAGACCTTTCAATATTAATTTATTCTTCCTCTCGTTAAGAGTTCTGGTCGAAAAGTTTATACAAATCCCACACGGGGGAGCCACAGTAAGGTGGGAGACATTCAGACAGTAGACACATATGTCATGGCCATCGGAAAGCGGTAACTTATGGCTGCAATCCTTACACTGCTTAAAACCAAGTCTACTTTTCTTATACAACATTATGATGTGGAGAAGAACAATACCAAGAAGAAGAGAAAAGGCTACCCAAAATGGTAATAAGAGAAAAGGAAAGATTACCAACGATGGTAATAAAGAATTACCTCAGAGATAAGAAAAGGGTAATACAGAGAAAAAGACTAAAGGGAGGGAGTCTAAAGTATATGATCAGTAGGAAACAATTAGTAGAAAGTATCTGAAAAACTTTAAAGTAAGAACAATGTTTAAAACTTTCAAAAGATTAGACACTTAGCTGAGAGAGTGGCTTGCATGTCTGTACAGCAATGCGGCAAACGAGATCTGAGATAACAGGGAGCAGAGCATTCTGGGTAGGACCTTGGCTCTAGAGTTTTTGGCTGACGCAAGCTTGATATTGGCCGACTCTGTTCCGAGGACGGAACCGATAACCCATCTGTAAGGAATGAACGAAGATAAACAACATCAGATGTACTTTTTTAGCTCCATCCCTTTCTTTTCCTCATTATATTATTCACATTATTTAAAAAACATGTTCTTTAAATAAGAATATTCACTGGTCATCATGGAAAGCATTTCATTTGCTCAGTTTTCTAATACAGTAAAATTTCCTCACAGCTGTTGCTCTGTCACATTAGTATGTACTAAAAATTAACTGTGTCAGTTTTAAGAATATTTTGTGTGGAAGACATTCCTACTCCCACCACTTACTGTTGCCACATGCTTTGTCATGGCCATAGGCGCACTGTTTAAATATTTCTAAAATTCCTGGTAACGTATGTTAATACGAATGTGTAGTAAATATACTGCATAGTTGTAATAGTCAATATGTAATAGTCGGTCAATATTTCCAACTTCTGGAAAAGTGAATTACAGTTAAACAAAGCTTCAGAACTGGTAGTCAAGAAACCTTTTGAATTAGGGTCATCCGAAATATGACTGCATCTGGTGTGTTGGCAAAATATAGCTTCATCAACTAACTTGTAAAATGAACTACTCATACCCACTAAAAATGCCTAATTTAAACATTCATGCTCCATAAGCTCACAAGGTGCTAAAAAGTAGCTCATCAAAACAGAGTTTGCAGACATCACCTACTGCTAAAATAATATACCACTTAAATAAACAAATCTCTCTCAAGTTATTTCTTTCTAAAATGACTTAGAGATCTCTGCAGTGGTTCATTGTTTTCTGAAATATTTAACTTTTTTGTAGCTTTATGAATATTATAATTTTTATTCTTGAAAGTTGCCATTCGATCACTGTCCCTGGTCACTCCTGCAAAAGGGTATTCATATTTATTGGATCTTGTCTATTTAAAAAAAAAGGTCAGGTCAAGTAAGGTGAAGGTTAGCATAATATAGATGCATGTGTATGAGCACGTCCATTGGGTAAAAGTTATGCTTTACTTCTGTAGGTGTGATATGCAGCATTATTGTAAACCATGCATGAAATCAGCTGTGCCAGTCATATCTAGTGCCCACAGAGCAGTCGTGCTGTCTCCTTGTTGAAATCTGCACTTAACAACTGTCAAAATATTGTCACTGTACTACTAATCTGAAAAAATAAAAGTACAATGTACGGTGACATCACTGGATTGTACTTAATGTTAGAATTCTGTTCTGTTCTGTCTGTGCCATTGAATTATACTGTATTTGCTCTTATGGAGATACCATGTGATTATCACGAGTGAAAACATTGTAACAGAATACATGGGTGTGATTTTCTTTACATGCTATCCATCATTACATTTGTAAGAAAATGGATGAATAAAATGTTTGTGTTATAGCACATAACATGAATTTTTATAGGTGCACATAACTACATATGAGGCTCAAAAGATAAGGAAGGACAGCTTCGCAGCTGAAGGAAGCATATGCTCCTGAATGTACTTTGAGACATTAGAACTCTTACAAATAAATAATGTTAAGAGATACTTACCTTACGTGAATGCTGCCACAGTTCAACTGATGTTAATGCTGTGAGAGGCAGAGATTACAGGAGTATGGCATTATGTAACAGACAGACCATGCATGAAACTTGGTAGAATGCTTCAACGTCGGTAGATAATAGATTTATTGTGTTATGCTACACTTCAATTAATTGTTTTGGAGTACTAATGCTTTAGTTTTGCTTTATTTGTTGATTTTGCACTTTAAATATTTTAAAGGTCCCTAATACTTAAAAATCACCTTATTCACTTAGTTTGTTTAAATTGTTTTGTGGTAGTGTTACACTCTGAAGCAATTGTTTTAGTGTTTTTACAATAAGAGGACTGAGATAGTTGATCTAGTGACAGAAAGTCATGGTCTGGTCTGTATGAGTTAGGAATCACCTAAGAAAGCTGTAAATGTAGTCATTTTATTGGCAAGAGGGCTTAGAAGCTAGTTTCCTGTGTGTTAATTGCCTGTATAAATTTGGTACATTTGCACTCATCTGCTCATTGTGCAGCAGAGGTTAGTGATGCTCTGTATAGACACAAACAGCTAGAAACCACATTTCCCATATAAAACCACCCCTGAAACTGTACCAGTAATTTGCTGAGTGTAGAGCAACTACTTGGTGCATTGAGTAGCACAGAGCAGCTAGTCTGTGCATTTGGGATCTCTGTCCCTTGAATTTAGCATTATATAGCTTAGTCTAGTCTCTAGTCCAAAAAGCCCCCTTAGTCATCCCACTATTAAACCCTCATGCACCACACCTTTGTAGCTCACCCAATAAAGGACCTCACATCATGGATATGCACTTTCAAAATTTCTGTGCAGCTATTTTAGTGGATATGAGTATATTGAGCCAATGTAATAGTTGTCTGATGATCAATCATAACCATTTAATTCTCAAACAAACAGACAATATGTAAGACATGTATAAACAGTGACTCTGGAGGCAAAACTCTCAAACACAACCATGCAAAATAACATTGGTTGTCAGAAACACCCACATTACAGCCACCACAGATAGTATGCTCTCCACACATAGACCTATTTATGGTGATGCACATAAATGCAATCTTAGTAAACCCTAAAGACTTTGCAGATGTTTAATTTGAAACTATCATCTTCAGCAAACCCAAAAGCATTCAACAGAAACACCACCTAACACTTCACATACAGCCACACCCAGTGCAGCCTCAACTACTTAGTTCATAAGGCATATCAGTACACTCTCTAGGATGCTAATCATAGTGGACTCCATTGTATACACTGATGTCCCACTCACCAGGCTGAACAAGGAGAAAATGACAGCAGCCTATCAGGGGCCAGGATTCACCAGGTTACACATGCACTCAAGTCATTGCACCACAGGTACCACTATGATTCAGTCATAGTCCATATAGGTGTAAATGACCTGAGAAGCACCTCCCCAGACTATATGAAGATAAATAATTATGCAGCTCTTGGACTATATGTCACAGGGTGGTATGCACCTAGCATTCAGCAGCATTCTACCTTCACCAAGGATGATGCCACAATATGAACAAAATATGATTGACTTTAATAATTGGCTTAGTTTTCAGTGTCATTCTAGGAGGATACAATATTTGTCAGAGTGAATGAGTCTAAACAAGAAGCTCCACTCCCTCCAAACTTTGCTCATATTGGAGAATGCAGACAGTTACCATGCCATGGTTTACAGCCTCCGAGAGTACCCCAGCAGTGCAAGGGATCTGTGCTTTCCATATATTTAGACCAGCAAATGCACAGTGACTAAGATGGAGGTGTCTCGGTCTACATCAGTAACAAGCATACCTCTAGGTTGATTAAACAGGATGACACACAGTAATCCCTCCACATTCACATTACCATAAGCAAAGTTCCATACCATATCCTAGCAAGCTGTAGGTTAGCCTCTGTGTTCCAAGGAACCCATTGCTCATAATTACTCCTTTTGGAGAAACTCACCATTCAACCATACACCATACTTATGGGGGACTTTAATTATGCTACTATAAACTGGGGATAATCCGTGACTGCAAATATGCAAGTGCAGAGATTCTTATACTTTGTAAATGCAGACACCCTGGAGCATTTAATGCATATGCACACTAGATGTACAAACATACTGGACCTGGTACTCACAAATATGGGAGAAAACTGCCCCCCGACTCCAGTATTGTGTCCTTTTTAGTAAGGTCAGGCCATAAAGCACTCTCCTTTGAAATAAGCAATTCTGTAACCCCAGCAAACAATGTAACCGTTAGAAACTACTCCAAGTTAAACGACCTTTTAGCAAGTGACAGCCTGTCAAAATGCCCTTTCAAACTCTGAATACAGTAGCCCATTCGGAATTATTCCCACAAGCTCTATAAAGCCATGTCAATGACTTCACCTACCAGATGTAAGCCCAAATCGAATGCATAAAACAAATCACCCTAGTGCAATCCAAAATTAAACAAGTTGTACAACAAAAATAAAAACAACATAGCTAAAATTAGGAAGGGTATCATCAAAAAGATAAAAATGTTATCAAACAAAACAGACAACCAAGAAGAATAATTATGTCCAACAAAGCAAATTTTGGGGCAAAGATAGCGGTCCCACTCAAGGACAACCATAAGGCCTTCTTTAACTATGTTCGAAACCTCAAAGGTAATACACAACTGTGCTGACCTGTTGGTAAATGGTGCCACGTTCATGGAACTGGAAGATATAGCAAATCTTCTGGGTGACAAATTCAGCTTCAACTTTACCCCCATCTCACCCCCAGCCAACCCAGAGAATATACCATTTAACACAGCCACTCCAACCCTTCTAACTACCAGTAGGGAGTAGACCATATATGCACTATCTAAGGCAAGAATACAGTTTTGATGGGCCCAGATAATATCCCAGGATACCTCCTAAATAGCTAAACATATGAACTATCAGAGCAGCTGAAGTCATTATTCAGCCATATCCTCTGCCAAAGCTTTATGCCCATGAATAGAAGACCCTGCACAAGTGAGGATCATCACTGGATCCCAGGAACTGCAGACACATTAGTTTGACTAGTCTCGTATGCAACGCCTTGGATAGAATTCTCTTGGAAGTGATTAACAGTGACAGTAGGAAACCTTCAGATGTTGGATTCAGCACAGTTTAGTTTCATCAAAGGCAGATCATGCTTACTGGTGGGCTTTTTCAGAAGGTCACAAAAGTAATTGATGAGGGCAAAATGTTACATACTGCCTTCCTTGACCTAGCTAAAGCATTTAATATAATAACTGACTCTGGCATTGTAAACAAATTCATGGAATTAGGCATAAATCCCTGTGTAACTCACTGGAAAGCTAGCTGGCTCACAGATGGGACCCAGGAGGTTAGGATTGGTGATGACCTCCACAAAGAGGCCAGTCAATAGAATCCCCCAGGGCTCTGTCCTGGCTCTGGTTCTCTTTGGCATCTATTTTCAGAAGTCAAGGCCAAGGGTCACTGGCTTACCAAGTTTGCAGATGATTACAAGTTGGGTGCAATCATAGAACCCCCCCCCTCCCCAAAGCTGCTAACATCTTATAGGAAAGTCTAATACAGACAAATGACCGGTGTTTAACCAGGGCTTAAAACTCAAAGTCACGAAATGTGTTAATGGTACCTTTTGAGATGTTGGTCTCTCAGAGAAACTAGTTCATTGATAAAATACCCCTAAATGTAGACATAGTAGTCGGGGATTTGAGGACTTATGTAGATAATAACTTGACTTATGACCAACATGTGTCTAAGATAGTAAGAAAATCATTCTATGGTACTCAACTTATAAGTAAGGGCATGGCATCCAGGTCCAGGGAAGTCATCATGCCACTGTACTCAGCCCTCATCTGTGCCATCACTGAATATATAACACCACTTTTGGTATGTACTTGACCAGGCAAATGCAACAATTGGAATGCCCATAAAGATTCCTCACTAAAAGAATGTATTGTGTAAAAACACTGTCCTGTACAGGTTACCTCAATGCCCTGTCTTTATACTCTGCTGAGATGCACTTTATGCCTATTATAGAAGGCATCTTTGAATCCTGCTCTAATGGACCTTTTGCATATCTGCAAAATGAACAGCACCAGAGCTAATAGATATAAGGATTTACACTTTGCTTGTGACTTAAATAAGACTTGTTGGAGGGACAGGTATGTATTTCAGAAAATCCACATTCTCTGGAATAGGCATCCCATCCATGTGAAGCAGAGCCCTTCCCTAACCATATTCAAGTGCAAACTGGATCAGTGGATGGAAAATTTGAAATTTATCCCCAGTCTGACACTTGTCTCTCTGATGGATAGAGGCAGTCAAAAAATCATGCTCCAACTAACATACACCCTTAAAATAATGCCTGAGGCACAAAATATGCAGGTTACATTTGGGTTACATGGTTAAGCCTATAAAGGCCCTAGTGGTCATTATCTTAGTATACGCAGGCTTGAGTGGTGGGTAACATTCCTTATAATATCTCATCACCTACACTGATAGATTAATGGAAATGTGGCTCAGATAAGTGAATCCAGAAGTTTCTTGTCTTGCTTCTAACCTGAGCAGCACTAGCATGAGGGATATAAAGTGAAGATGCTGACACAGAGGTGCCTTTTTAGGATTCCTTCTGCTAGTACCAAAAGAAGGTTTGTTAAGAAAATAAATAAATAAATAAACCTAAGTTTTTTCCACTTTTCCTTAATTGGACAGCTACATCCATCAGTTACACTCTTCAAATTTGAAATACAAAACAAAAATTGTAACATTCTGTGATGGTCTCATATGCAACCAGTACATTAACTGAGCTAAAAATAATAGAAAGAGTAATTGCCAGGGAAGTTGAAAGAAGTAACATCAACACCCAGAGCTGAGTCATGGCCAAAAGGGCCACATTCAGAGGAGTGGATCAGGTCCCTTCTCCCCCAACAACTACTCCAGTGTCCCTATGCTTAGTTGTCTCTTCCCCATAACCATAAACACTGTTAAAACCTGTCACTGTGTATACATTTTTCATCTTTGTTTTCACGATGATTACAGAGATTTAGATTTAATTTAAAACTTTTATTTCAAATTTTAGAGTACAAACATTGATGGGCATTTGCTAAACAAAACAGTCTCACATTGAAAATAGACAAAGCATGAGCAACAGCAAACGTCTTACGTTGAAACTCACATTCATGAAAAACACATTGAAACTCCCATCAATTGAAAATGCATTTGCCCAGTGATGTATTAAGTTTACCTTGAGCCCCACTCTGTTTTCGAACCATGTGCCTCTGTACAAATTTTTAGGACCACTCATAAATGCATGGTGTTATTTGGCTCACCCTCCTGATTGGTTTAAATAATAATTCTTGTTTACTACAGCAACATCTTTTACAATCCGTTTTAAATTTGTAGTTCTGAATCTTTTTTCCTGTAAGCAGTGAAGCAATAATGACAAAAGTACCCATTTCAAAACGTTTCAACCATAAAAGGCCACTCAAATATATCAAATAAATATTCATTATATTCCACTTATAACTGTACAAAAAATTATAGTTTATAGGCATTCATAGGTGAATACTGGAATAACTGCCCTGCAGAGCCCTTTTAAGTCTAGCCGATGACCGAAGCTCAGAATCAACCCCTATGCCTTCTGTCTATGAGGCACAGATCTTAACTATTAGGCCAAACCCATACTTTAATGACCATTTTATCATATCTATATTACCCGATCAAAAGTTTAGGTTAGCGAATACCTAAATGTCGACCTGGTAATATCGAAAAATTAAAACAGCGAATGCCTGACTTAACTTAGGGAATAAATTCCCTTGGCTGCCCAAAAAAATAAATAAATAAACCAAGATAAAGTGGAGGGTTGTGCCCCCCACACCCCCTAACTAAATATACCAACTCTGAGATCGCTGTACAGTGGGAAAGGGGCAAAATCCACATAACGGCCAAGGGAATTCTTTCCCTGCATTAAATCAGCCATTTGCATTTTTTTGCTTTCACTATTACCAGAACAACTTTTAGGTATTTGCTAACCTAAACATTCAGTCAAGTAATAGGAACCCCACTTTATCGACTGTGTACACGACATGTCTGATGGTGATTAATATGACCATAGTAAAGTGTTCCAATTTGCTTTACACAAATGCACATTAGTCTGGCAAACACAGATTAATGACATTATTAACTTTTATCAGCTCTGCAGGGTCAGTCTTTTTTATCCACAAACAGCCCCTAAATGGAACTGTTATAGTGACATTGTTAACTGCATCCTTTTCAAATTTCTGTGTTAAAAAATAATGATCAAAGTTATATATCTCAGATTTGTTTCACTAAAACCACACAGTAGTCAAAATATTCCAACTTAACCCCCCACACGCATTAGCCCTGCAAAGATAAGAAAGATAAGAGATGAAAAAAAGCTGCTTCTTTTCTCAGAGAGAATGCCCCCCCCCCCCCAGCAGTTACAGACACTTTGTTGTTTGTGTACAGTCCTTATTGTTACAGAGAAATAAATCACATGCACTTTATTGGTGGCTTTGGATGAACTACATGAAACTGTATAAAGATCACTAGCATTGTACAACCACAACATTTATGAAATAGAAAAATTTTATGACAGTATAAGACATATTAAACACATAATATATGCTAAGTCAATATGCAGAAGTAAAAGTCATCTGAATAATTCAAAAATGAAGAAAACTATTAGTAATGCAGAGATGGTCGCAAACAACTCTGTATTTCTGTACTTCATCTACAAATAAAGTGCCTGCTTCACTTGAATAAAAAACCACCATTGTTGCATTAAAATATTGGTATAATAGCAATTTTGCCATAATATTGCCTGCACTAGATCAGCTATGCAATAGGAAATGGATGGAAAATTACAGCAAATTCATAGCTACTAGGCGTGCAGTCCTGGAGATCTTTAACAACCCTAGCCCAGTCCTGGAGACCTTTAAGGAGCCTAGCCCAAGATCACAATTGTTCTAATGCACTCAGCTGAGTTGCTCAATGTCACACAATAAATAAATTAAGGTGGATTCAAACCATGCAGTCTTGCCACAGGAAGAAGCTTATTGACAATTAGGAGCTTTAGTTCTCTGCACTAGTTGCCAGTAACTGTTTTTAACTAAATGTAGAAATCCTTTACAATTTGATCTTGTCAAGAGGACTGCATCACGATAAGATGCATCAATGACTACATAATATATGCTGAAGATCAGACTGTTCTGATCATCACTCCAAGTAATGCAGACTATATGACCCGAGAAATGTCAAATCTTTTTCAGTTGCTGGCGTCAGTAAGGAAGGTACTGCAAAAATATATTTCTAAATTGCAGCTTGGTGAGACAGTATTATGCAATCCAGGCATTTACTGAATTAATTCATTCTTTAGTGCAATGAATAAAGCAAACTTACTAAAGACAATATAAATGCTGCAACAGCTTTTGTTCAGCAACCCAAAATTAACACACAAATCAGAAATATTGCTGCATACAGCATATTGTTTTAGTCGAGGTCTTATTTGCTTGCAGGGCCACTACATCTAATTTTTGACATCACTAGATCTTCTGTATCATAAAAAATAGCCATCCTTTCTGACATCACTCAATATATGTCTGACATTGATGGCTAATAATACTGTATTGTTGCAACATACACCTCCAGAGTCAAGAACATAAGATTGTAGGCAAATGGGGTCCTATGCAGGGTAATGAATCAGGCCCCTGCCAGCCACACCAGTACTTCATTACTTGGCTGTCTGTCCCCCATAACAATAAACACTGTTCAAGCCTGTCAGGGTACATACTATATTCTTCTTTACTTTTGCAATTATTGTAGAAATGTTGATTTCATTTAAAACTTTTATTTCATATTTAACAGGAAAAATAGTGACAGCCATTTTATAAACAAAATACTCACATTGAAAACAGATTTAACATGAGAGATGGTAAATTTCTCTTCCACTGAAGCTCACATTTAATGAAATACATCTGGCAACTCATTAATCTGCAAGAGACATGCTGATATTCATACTCAAATAGCATATAGTAAAGTATTAGCTTCTATGTGAAGGATGAAGGAATTCAAGAGACAAATGTATAACACATTTGCTATTAGCTGGTACAGCCCACTGGATACAAGTATCTCATTTTTAGGAGTAGCTCAGAGTACAGTCTAGTGAAATAACTTGGCAGAGAGACAGAGGAGGAAAATGAAGGATCCATGTACTACACGAAGCAGCTGTTTAACATCTCATAGCCTTATACAACTGCACTAAATGCTAGACAAACTGATGGAAGCCAAACACAGTGCATTTCACACCTGTGAGCCTACCAAAAATCTAAATTAAAATGTATTCATAGTTAAAATATTAACATTAAAGGCCTAG
The DNA here is from genome assembly GCF_019279795.1 of Protopterus annectens. Classification (NCBI taxonomy): domain Eukaryota; kingdom Metazoa; phylum Chordata; order Ceratodontiformes; family Protopteridae; genus Protopterus; species Protopterus annectens. The sequence goes on from NC_056750.1 coordinate 694,159,355, forward strand.
ACTTTGTGCTGTCCAGTTTATTCACAGCTGAATAATAAACACACTGCCATCATTAAGGAAACCAAGTATCACATCCAAAGAACACCAAGGATCACGTCCAAAGAACTTGGCTGATGTGATGATGATCCTGCTTACTACAATCAGTTTCCTTCCTTTACACCATGATTACTCTGGTTCTTAGCTACTAGTTATTAGAATCAAGGACAGGCATAAATATGAAGCAAATCAGTGATGTTCTGCAAGACTGGAGACAAATGGATTCCACTCCAAACCACTTAAAGTTATCAAAACAGTATGCTGTGTACCAAATCAACTATGAAACACTGACTGACAGCAATCCTTAGGGATTTACCAAAAAAAAAAGAAGTTAATGGAGGTCTACCAGTTGGTGTGGATGATTAAGGCTCTTGCCTCATATAGCCAAGGCACACAGGTCAACTGTTGTAGATTGTGCAAGTTCCACTCCCTCAAACACACACCCCTCTACCTTCTTGTCCTGTATGGTCTCTTGCCCTTTCCTCCACCATAGTTGCAGAGAATCTCATTAGAGATGAAGCACAAAAACAAATAAATTCCATCCCTCCTGTATAAGCACCTGCTTCTTCTCCTGTAAATCTAAATCTCCTGTAGCCAAGGTATAGGGTTTGAGCCCATGTTGCTTTCAGCAAGTTAATTGAGCCTGTGTTACTCTGAGAAAGTCACTTAACTAAATAGCCCTTCTAACTGGGGCATTGCATACACACACACACACACACACACACACACACACACACACACACACACACCTCTACCTTCTTGCCAACTACTGTAGCTCAAGAAATTCCATTCTGTCTGTATAAGCACCAGCCCTTTCCTGTTCCACAGTTGCACAAAAAGCAAATTTCAGCTCATCAGAGATGTTGCACAAAAACAAAAAAATTCCATCCTCTTGTATGAGCACTGCCTGTTCTGCAAATTTAAATCTTGCACCAGTTACTGGAAAGCCTCTCATTTACTGGGCAGGTCAGCTCCAGTCTCATTGGCTGAACAGCTGAAAGCCTATGGAATGAAAGACTGTTGCTACTGCATAGTACACCAGCCAGAAAACTGGACCGTAAAGCAATAGTATTGCTTTGGGCATAGTAGCAGAAAAGCAATAGAGCTTGTTTTTTAATGGTGTTTGAAGACAAATTTTTTTTTTTTTTAATTACTGTTGTATGATTGGCCCCCAGCCAGCAGTAGGCTCTAGGCAGTTGCCTAGGTTATATAGTGCTGTATCTGGACCTGATAAACACTCCTGATTTCAGTGACAGAAGATCAGATGAAGCTCAGTTTAGAAAACAAGGTGGAGACTTTATAGTCTTCTGAAAAGAGAAATGTATACTAGAAGGTCACAGGTATCATGCAACACTTACTCTGAAGACCAACAACTAGTATACAAATTCCTTATCAGCATAAATGAGCACCTCATGATGTTCCATATAAAGCTTAGTAGTTGGCAGCATACTAGTTACATCAGCACCTATGTTGCATTTGATTTCCAGGGTGAGCACCTTCCTCAAGATTCCTTCCCTATGGATGTTACCTCTGCAGACATTATTTCCTCCTCTTCTACCCCAAGCCTTTCCTGTATCTTTGGATCTCAAGGCTGCATACCTTCACATCCCCAGACATCCCCCTTCAGGAAATTTGCATGTTTTTCTGTATCTTCCTAGCATTTTCAGTTCTTTGCTTTGCTATTTGGCTTTTCTACTGCCCCAGGGATATTCACCAAATGCCTCATTCAAGTCATTGCTTTTTGAAGGGTTGAAGATATTCAGATCTTTCCCTATCTGGATGATCTTTATATTCAAGCTCCTTCCTCCAACTCTCTGCTTCAGGGTCTCAGGTTTCAATCCTGTCATCTCTGCCTGCTGCCAAGACTCTGTCTATAATTGCCTTTTTCCAAATCCTTCTTCCTCTGGTATCTGTCACTTCCAGGGAATTTCTAAGGGTGCTTGAGTTCATGGATTCCACCTTTCCCATGCTCCCTCCTGCCAGGCTCCATATGAGGAGGCTTCAGTGGCCTCTCAAATTGCCTTCAACATTACCACCCTCTGGACTTCCTAGTACCTTTCCCTCCATGTCTCCAGCTTGAGATTCAGTGGTGGATTCATCAACTGTTACTCAACATGGGGATTCCTTTTCAAGCTCCAGTTCCAACTCTGGAGCTCTTTACAGATGCCTCTGACAGGGGGTGGGGGTGCTCCTATGGTCTTCTGAAAGTTCAGGGTCTCTAGCCTCATCGTCAGAGGTCAGATCACATCATTGTAAATGAAATGAAGTCTCTGCTTCTGGCTCATCAGGATTTCCATCTCTTTTATCATGTGCCCCTTAAAGTTTTCGCAGACAATTCCACTGTAAAGTGTTATGTCAACAAGCAAGGGGGCAGAAGGTCCTATCTTCTTTGCAGACTAGCTCTTCAGGTTTGGGATCTAGCTGTTCAGTATCAAGTGACTCTTCAAGCAGTTTACATTTCCTCAGTGTGCATTCTAGTGGCAGACTATTTGAGCAGGTCCAGCACACAAGCTCATGAATAGATGCTTAATACAGATGTGTTCCTGGAGATTGTCCATCAGTGGGGTATTCCTTAGGTAAATCTTTTTGCCTCCCCTCCAAAAAGACAATTTCCTGTAGTCTGTATCAGGGTCCAAAGTCCTCTGGGTTTGGAAAGTTGATGCCCTGTCTTTTCCTTGGAAGGGGATGTTTCTGTATGCCTTCCTCTCCCCTTCCTCTGTTACCACACGTCTTGTACAAGACAGGTTGGGAAGGACTCAATGTTGTTATTGACTTCCTTTTTTCCCAGACAGCATTGGCCCCCCTTCTTTGTCATTTGGCCAGGGGCAATCACCACAAGTTACCTCATTGGGTGGATCTTCTCATTCAAGACAAGGGATCTCTTATCCATCCTCACTTGTCCACTCTTCAACTGTCCCTGTTGGTGACAGAGTTTTGATCCCTTTCAGGCACCTCTTTTCTGAGGACATATTTCAGATTCTGCAGGAAGCCTGGAAACCCACTACCAGGAAATAATATATTTCCAAATGGACGCCTTTCTCGCCATCAGGATCCCATATCTGTGGAGGTTTCTCTGGTTTTCTCTTATTGGCATGGTCTGCTTCTTGCTGGATTGGCATATTCTTCAGTTAAAGCTCACCTGTCAGCAATTTCTGCGTGTCTGCCCATGAATCTGCCCCAGGCCTCTAGATTTGAGGTCAAGCAATTTCCTAAAGACTTCATTCATATCAGGTCTGCCAGGAAAACTATTCTGCCTTCCTGGGACCTCAGTTTTGTGCTTGAAAAATTGGCTCAGACTCATACCTCTCAACTGTACAGATTTTTGCAGAATGTCCAGATTTTTGCCTCATATTTCTGTTCTTTTTCTCATAAAATTCTGGTTTTCTGGCAAATCATTGGCAAATTATTGAGGGCTGAAGTCAGATAATGACAGATATTTCAGTTTCAGACTTCCCACCCTTCAGAAAATTCATGCTGATGCAAAACCTGTTATTCTATCACCCTTCTAAGTTTGTAAGTGTTATTTTTAAAATGTGCCCCTATGTTTGGGTCTTTGTCCCACCATTATTTGTCTTTTCCAGATTTTTTGACCTAAGTGTTTGAAAGGTATGCTGAGGCTCCTTTTCAGCCTGCTTCTTCATCTTTCTTACAGCATTGTGCTGTGAAGATTGTTCATATTTTGGCTCTCACTTCTGCCAACAGGGTGTCTGAATGTCAGGCTGACATTGCTATTTCTCTTTTCTTAGTTTTCCACAGAGACGGGATGTCTCTTTATACTAATCCATCTTTTATGCCAAAGGTGGTCAATGAGTTGTCCCTTAATCAGCCTATTCATCTTCCTTCCTGTTTCCCTTCTCAGCAGTCCGCCAGTGAGATGGCTGTTCACACGCTGGATTTGCATGGACAGCTCAGCCATTATTTAGATAAAACTAAAGTTATTCACAAATCTGAGCAATGTTTTTGCTTCTTTTCATCCCAGGGCTTTGGGTTTGGCTATTTTAAGCAAACCATCTCCTCCAGGAATTCTAAGGCCATTTCTTTTTATTGTTTGTTTCATGGCAACTGTCTTTCATTGTTAGTAAAGGTGCATTCTACTATGGCAGTTGCCGCCTCTGGTGTTTTTTCAAGGGTTTAGATACCAATTCCATCCTTGAGGCTGTTACTTGGTCCTCTGTTTTGTACAATGTCAGAGATATGTATAGAAATATGATAGTTATGGCAATATGCATATTTTATTACTGGGCAAGTTGGAATATCTGATGAATGGTAGTACGCAAATAGGTGATATCAGTGACAACTTTTGTTAATATAATTGTTGACGTGCCATAAATTCATAATAGTTCCAAGCAAAACACTCACAATTCTGTGTCATCAAGAAAACCATTCATCTGAGAAGCTGGAGGCAGACATCTCCCCTTAGACAGCAGGAACCGAGTCTGGACATAGATGCCTCCCCTTCATACCTCTCAATTTCTTTGCATAAGAAATCCTGTCAAAGCCTAAAGCAATAGGAATGCAAAAAGCCAGAAATGGGGACAAATTTTAAATATTACGCCAAGACAATGAGAGCATTGATAAACCAGGTACGAAAGATACAATCCGAACAGGCTGAAGAAATATTTATCAAATCCCAAGTCAAGATGCAGCAAAGTAAAAGTAATACTAGTCAGTATAAGACTCACAATACAAATGAGCAGTTGTGATAAGCACTTTCGTTTCGCTACGCCAAACTTTTTCAAACAAGAATATTGTCATTTCCTGCCATTTAAATACCACAAATCTCAATGATGCGATACATTGTAACTATAGTCCATTCTGAATTCTTTAAAGTGATACAATACATTATAACTATTAGTCCGTTCTAGATTCTTTAAAATGACCAACCTCTAAAACCAGAATTCATAACCGAAAAAAATAAAATAGATTAAGAATTATAAAACCTTTGAACATGTTAAAAACATATTGTATATTACATTCACATTCACATCTATGAAAAATATGTATATGTAGAGAGAATGTATGTACCTATACTAGATGAATATATATACCATAATCTATTTAAAATATTAGAAATATGTATAACCTTTTTATGTTTTTTAAACCAAAATATATATACTATGTAAATAGAAAATTCGTGGTCATAAAGTGCCAAATCAAGTACAATTCATTGAATGAATGCACGTATAGATGTACGAACAAGCAACATTAACTATATAAAAAATATTTTGTGTATAATAAATGGTGTTGTATATATAATTCATATTAATCTATTATATTTCATTTTAAATACTTTAAATATTAAAAAGTTTTTAATTTTTAAAAATTTTTTTTAAAAAGTGTATATATTGAATATGTATCTGTATGTGTAAAAATAAATAAGTATTGTACTCACATAGGTGTCTACATTTTTGTAATTTTGTAATGTTATAATTTTATTGTTTTATAATACAACCCCAAAAAATGTATAATTGTATGAATAAGTATATATATATATATATATATATATATATATATATATATATATATATATATATATATGTGTAAATGAGTAAATATATGAATTCTATTAAAATTTGAACTATCTTTTTAAAGCTTTTAATCTTAAAATACTTCCAATAGAAATAGCACTATTAAGTCCTGGCCAGTTATGAGCATTGTCTAATTTGCCAATGCAATTCCATTTTTTCTAATAATGATTGCCATGCTCCTCCCCTTGTATCCAATTGTAAAGTATCCAAAATAATGAATTTGAATGAATGTGATGTATGTGTATGAACATATTTTGCTAAAGCATTTGTTTCGATACCATCACTTATAGCTCAAACACATTCACCCGTGCGATCCTTTAATTTCCTTTCAGTTTTTCCTGTATAAAAATTGTAACAGATGGAACATACCGCACAATATACAATTTTTTCAGTATTGCAATTAAATCTCCCCTTAATTCTAAGGTCAACTCCATTAATATTTACAGAAGTAGTTTCTAAAACATAACAACAATATTTACACCTACCACATTTGTGCATTTTGCCATGTCTAAATGTTTGTGAACTTTCTAAACACTTTTTTAAATTCCTTCCCTTTTTATATACTATTGATGGAATGTAATTAAAGTGGTCATGTAGTGAAAGATCAGCAGTTAGTAAATTCCAGTTCTTCATGAGGATATCTCGTATAAGATGACTGTCAGTGTTAAATGTAGTGATGAAACTTTTATTAAAATTTTTAGCAGTAGTGTTCTGGTTTCTATTCATAATATTACTTAAATTGTTGTTGGGATGTGCGATGTTTAAATTCACTTCCCAGTCACTTAAATTATGTGACTCATCAAACCCAGTGTTTGTTGATAATGAATCAATTTCTACAGTGGGAGTGTGATTAATTAGAGGTTTGAAATTACCTCTGTCGTGTTTTATTATTACTTCATTCATAATATTATCTATCATCTGAACCGGATAACCTCTGCATTTAAACATCTCACTTAGAAAAAAGCATTCAGATATGAAGTCATCCCTACTGCTAACCATTCTTGCTGCTCTGACGAACTGCCCTTTAAGAATGGCTTTCTTTTGTGTGTAGGGATGACAGCTATCAAAATGCAGGAAATTATTACTGTATGTTTCCTTTCTGAATATTTTAGATCTATAAGTTTGATTGTTATAATCTTTTTGTAAAAGAACATGTAAGTAAGATATACTGTTTTTATTCTTTACTGCTGTGAATTTTAAAAAGGAAGTGGTCCTGTTTATATAAATTAAAAAATCATCTATCATTTCTTCTTCACCACTCCACAAAATAAATATGTCATCTAAAAACCGCAAATAAATTTTACACGAACTAAAATGGGGGGATTCAAAAAAGTATTTTTCCTCCCACACACACACTACTATGTTTGCGTAGAGGCCTCCGCAAGGGGACCCCATAGCTGCACCTTCTCTCTGTAGGTATAAATTGTTATTAAATAGTATAAAATTATTCTTAAGAATTATATAAAAAAGTTGATCATATAAATTAATGCTGTTTTGTGCTATCCTTTTTTCAATAAATAAGAATTTACCCAATCAATACCTAACTCATGCGGTATTACAGAATACAAGTCTGTAACATCGATAGTTATAAAAATGTAATCATCATTGCAGCTAGCCATTCCAATCGTAGATAAAAAATCCCAGGAATCTTTACATAAATGCTCATCACTCTGTATAAGTGTTTTCAATTTGTTATCTTAAAAATTTTGCACTAAGATTGCAATTTTAAATATTAGTCCTATAAACTTGGAGAGTTGATAGAATAAAAGGATTTGTGTTAGAATGCTTTTTCTGAAGGATATGAAGTCTGAAATGCAAATGTATGTCATTATTTAGTGACTTCAGTTCTCAGTGATTTAACAGAAAACCACAAATTATATGAGGAGCAGGCCAAAAATATGAGGCAAACATCTGGACATTCTATGAAAATCTGAACAGATGAGAGGTATGCTCTTCCCAGACAACAAGACCTGAGCCTGAACACTGTTGTTTCTCCCAAGGCTGGAATACAGTGTGCAACAGTGCTGACTGTAAGCTTTCCCTTTGCAAACTCTGACATAAAAAAGTGCAAGTCGGGAGCATGGTTAAAAGTCCTGTGGCCAGCACATCAGCACAAGTAACCAAATAATTGTTGGGCAGTAGTCACATTATATGGACATTTGGATCCATAGTACTCAAAAGTTACTGAAAAGTATAATGGAACACCACATTCAGCATAACCTACACTCAGGTAACAGTACAGATAACCTAGCTGTAAAGTGCAAGTGAAGAGACTGCAAATCTTGTAATGGATTGATCATTCTTTTTTCAAATTCTGACATACAGCAGATGAACTCTGGAAATATAAAAGGCTTGTGCTCAGTATGTCTACACTTGCCCACACACACACACACACACACACACACACACACACACACACACACACAGACACACAGACACACACATGCACACACATTAATATGCATATACACACAATTTCAAAATATTTTAAGAAAATATTTTTTAGCAAAATCATTTTATACCAATGATTACTTACTATACACACAGATAGCACACTATTTATATATATATGGATGCGTTGTACTGCTCCACCTGTAAACACAAGCCAATGGAAACAAAGCAAAATATAAAAGCAAGAACAGGTATTGCTCTTACAAACTTAGAAAGGCACTGGAATAAAAGGTTTTGCATAAGTATGCATTTTTAGGAATATAATGGGGAAAATGGCCAAAAAGCAGTTACAGATATTGCCCTTATAAACTTAAAAAGGTACTGGAATAGAAGATTTGCATTTGTATGCATTTTCAGAGGAAAATGAAATCAGAAACTTAGCTTGCCATTATAGTTGTTGACTTCATCGATGATTTGCTAGAAAACCTCAACTTTTAACAGGAATAGACAAAAAAATAAAACTAAATTGCATGAAATGTTTCTTATTACCTCTTACTGTAAATGCTTCCATCCTGATGTCTAAAATCCTTGGCTGTACCTACACCTCAATAGCTGTCCAAATTGAATATGAAAAATGAAAGAGGTATAAGAGGTAGCCAAAATTGTGATAAACACAGGAAAAAAAATATATATAATATATATATATATATATATATATATATATATATATATATATATATATATATGGGTCCACTACATATGACCGAAGCCCATTTGACTGAGACCATAATACCGAAAGTTCATTTTACCGAAAGCCCATTTGACCGAAAACCAGCACTGGCCAGTATATGCCCATTTCCCCACTGTAGCGCGACCCTGGAGTAAGAATATTAAGTTGGGGGGAGTGGGGGGCACAGCCCCCCACATTTTGCAACAACCTTGTACTGATGTTATAAGTTTTCATGGATTTTTAATGGATACACATGAATATAATAGTACATAAACTGCAATTATGTGGGGGGCTATGCCCCCCCACACCCCCCGATGTGGGGGGCTGTGCCCCCCACACACCCCAACTTAATATTCTCACTCCAGGGTCGCGCTACAGTGGGGAAATGGGCATGTACCTGCCAGTGCTGGTTTTCGGTCAAATGAGTTTTCGGTCATATGGGCTTTCGGTAAAATGAACTTTCGGTATTATGGTCTCAGTCAAATAGGCTTCGGTCATATGAACTTTCGGTCATATGTAGTGAACCCATATGTATATATATATATATATATATATATATATATATATATATATATATATATATATATATATATATATATATAAATGCAAAAAAAAATACCCAGGAAGTCAAGCTGTCTTACAATCTGAATGGTTGCTACACTGTGTTGTTTGAGGTCATGGTGCAACCAATTGGGTTGTTAGACATAGACGTGTACCCTACAGAAAACAGAGCATACTTTGGGTACATTGAAAGTCTCAGGGAAATAAATGTAATTATCAGTTTTGAATTCAGTGAAACCGCTACCGGTTTCATTTCAGATCTTTTTATGTTACTGCGATCTATTTAACGGAGATTGATTATATGCCCTACAGTGAAATGGCTACTCTGTACTGCAGCAGTACATGCAGATAAAATATTTATATATATATATATATATATATATATATATATATATATTTTTTTAATACAAGCAATTTTTTTTTATTTTTTATTTTATTTTTCACATACATAAACATGGAATTCAATGACTGTGTCTATGTATGTGTAAACCCTTTCCAGGCTCCATACTTTCCAATTGAAGTTAGCAGTGCACTCTGGAGCAGCATTTGACATGGACACAAACTGCTACATTAAGACAATTGTGCTGAAGGTGCCAGCCAAGGATTTACTCATGTAGCGCTATAGGCATGAGAGGGATAAGCAAAAAACAGTAGCTTAGGAAGGAAATAATAGAGATACAAAGGGAAAGATGAAGAGGGAACAAATCCAGAAGACAAAAAAAAAGAGATTAAAAAAGGTTATACAATGATAAGATGAGAAATTGTGAAATAAATGCATAGTGATACAGCAGCTTTACTGCAGGGTAAATCCCAAAACAATGAAAGCCTTTACAACAAGATTAAGAAAGTAAGAGGTGGGCAGGGGGATATATGAACTAGGAGATATAAGAGATAAAAAAAAGGTGAGGCTAGAGGAAATACTGGAAGGGTTTAAGCAGTATTATCAGAGACTGTACAAGCTGGAGGAGGATAGAGATGTTAATAAGGGATGGGAATGGCTCGAGATGAGAAAGTTGGTAGAGCAAGAATAGAAAATACTGATAGAAAAAAGAGAGATGAGACATTGAGAGTACAGGGAAAATTTGTAAAAGGTATATCACCAGGTAATGATGGAAAACTGAAAGAATTTTGGAAGATACAGAAAAAGGGGATTATAGAGAGATGGTTGACACTATTTAACAATATTCAAGAAGCAGGACAGATTCCTAAATTGTGGAGGGAAGCAGTGATTTCAGTAATTAACAAGTAGTGGAAAGACCCAAGATGGCCAACCCTGGATAGACCAAAATCATTTCTTAACCATGATTATAAATGCTTTATGATGATCTATACTGAATGACTTAGGAAGATACTACCAAGAATAATACATTAGGGCCAGGGAGGATTTGTAGGGGAAAGAAGGACAACACTTAGCCTGTTAAGAACTCGCCTGTTGATAAGAAATGCATAAAAATCAGAGCAACAGATGGAAATATCACTAGTTGCAGAAACGATAATCGTTAGCTTGGAGTGGAAATATTTATTGGAAATACTCGGATGAAAGATTCCAATAAAAAATAGAATTAATTAGGTGGATTTATAAGGAGGTTCAAGCCAGAGTAAAAATAAGAGTGAGGCTATCAGATAAAGTTATGATAGAAAAAGGTATGAGACAGGGGTGCCTGTTGTTTCCTTTACATATAGCTCCCTTGGCAGAAATAATCAGGAACAGTGAAATAAGGGGATACACATGAGTTACAGTAGAAGAGGATTTTGTTATATGCAGATGACATATGTACATTAGTAAAACACAGAACAGATACAGAGGAGTTATCAGATAAAGTGCAGAAATACAGGTAGTGATCAGGCTACAAAATAAATGAGAAAACAAAGGTTCTGATGGTGAATAAAATGGAGGAAGAAGGGTATGAACAGGGAAAAGAATGAATGATAGCTGAGGAAAGCAAGTAACTAACAATAGTACTTGGGAGAACAGTGGAATAAACACCATAAAGTCAATATAAAAAAATTATAAAAAGGTAAAACTGCAGCTAGAAAAATGGAAAACAATTAACACAAATGCCCTCGACCAGATAGCGTGCACTCCAAACAGAGGTTGCAGTGTACTAGACATAGTAGTCACCAATATGAGAGTGTGCTGCATACCCCTTTCCACTCATGTTACATCCTCACTGGTGAGGTTGGATCACAAAGCAGTCTGTTTTAAAATAAAAATCAACTCGGAAAACCTAGCTAAGCCTGTAACAGTTAGAAACTATTCTAAAGCAAACTACATCCATTTAAGCAACAGCTTGTCAAAATTCAATGCCCCTTGAACTCTGATTCACAGAAACTTGTCAGGAATTGTTCGCAGAAAACATGTAGAACCAAATAGCTGCATAGAAGCTGCTGTACCTACCAGAAGTAAGTCCATAACAAACACCAAAAACAAACCACAGTCATGGTATCCTAAACTTAATAGGTTATAAAACAAAATGGCAGAAGTCATAATCAGAATCAAAAAGAGCAACCCTCATAATAACAACAGCTCACTTATTAAACTAAACAAGAAACTAAAATGACTAAGTCCAAGAAGGCCAACTATGAGGGCAGGATTAAATAGTTTAAAACATAACTTAGCAGAACCACTAGAGGCACTGTTCAACTAGAGCCTCAAAATAGGTTACATACCGAGTGACCACAACAGCCATCTCTCTCCACAAGGTTGGACATACAGCCCCATGAACTACATTGATAATCTACAGAAACTAGGCCCATCACATTTTGGCTTTGTCAAGGGTAGATCTTGCCTAGTCAACCTGGTAGACTTCTTTGAGAGCGTCACCAAAGCTATGGATGAAAGTAAAATGGTACACACTGCCTCCCTTGAACTGGCTAAGGTGTTTGATACAATACCCCACTCAGGCATTATTGACAAACTCTCAATACTAGGCATAAACCATTACATATCTTGCTGGATTGTTAGCAGGCTCACAAATAGGACCCAAGAAGTTGTGATTAGTGAGACTACCTCCACCAGGAGATGGGTCATCAGTGGACTACCCAGAGTTGTCTGTGTTGGTCCCACTCCTGTTTGGCATCTATTTCATAGACGTCAAAGCTAATGTCAAAGGCCTTTGGCTCACCAAGTTCAAAGATGACTGTAAATTGGGAACGTTCATTGATTTCCCCCTAAGACACAAACATCCTACAAGATGGTGTGCCACAAACAAATGATTGGTGCCAGAGCCACAGATTAAAACTCAACATGATGAAATGCATTATAGTGCCTCTTGAGAAGCCATCCACCCAAGCTAATTACTCCATTGATAAAGCATCTCAAAGAGATGATGTGTTAGAGATTTGGGAATATATGTTGATATCATTTTGGCCTTCAAACAATATGTATCCAACATGGTATAAAATCATTCTAGTTGCCCAATGCATAAGCAAAGTTATGGAATCTATGTCCAAGGAAGTTATACACCACTCTATTAAGCCCTTATCAGATCCATCATCACATGCAATGCTCCCTTTGGCATGTAACTAACCAAGCACCTGCAACCAGTGGAATGCCCTCAATGGTTTCTCCCCAGGAGAATTTGGGGTTTGCATACCCCTACACAGTTTGGCTAAAAGCCCTGTATCGTTACTCAGTCTCCTATAGGTTACTGAGAAGTGATCTTTGTCAGGCATATAAGACATCCTCAGACCCAGCTCTGATGGAACTATTTTACATCTGCAAAACAAACAGCACCAGTAACACCAGATCAAAGGACCTGCACTTTGCCTGTGACATAAATATCATATGTTGGACAGATTGGTTTGTGTCTCAGAAAATCCCCAGACTATGGAACAGGCTGCCCATCCACATGATGCGGAGTTAATCCCTGACCTTTTTCACCTTGCTCATTGGATGGGAAATCATAAATTCACTCCTAGTCTGACCCCCTATATCTCTGATGGTCAGAGGTTGACATTAAGTTATTTAATCCCAAACTAAAACACCATGCCCCCTCACACAATGCTTAGCTACCTCATTACTAATATATCCCCAACATATAGGCATCTAATGTACTCGAGGACAAAACTGGGTTGGGTTGCATGGCTGGGCTTATAAAGACCCTGGTGGTTGATAGCCTAGTACTTGCCCCCCTTGTAAAAACATTGTTTTTCTGGTGTTTGTGGGTGATGTTTTGAGTGCTTCCATTGATCGGTGAACTTCATTGTCAATTGTATGGTCTTGCCATATGGATTTCAACTATGTCGTTCATTGATTAACTGAAATAGATCCCATTCCAGTGCTAGTAGTCTAACATGACTCTGCAAAAAACTGTGAACCTATAAATCTATGATACAAGTGTGTTACTCATATTATAATACATGAAGTTAAATGGTTACTGTCCAAAATCAAGAAAAAAAATAAACTTGTAATAACATACAAAAGTAAGAATAAACTTATAGCATACTTATTACAATGACATTCTTATCTATGGACCCTGTCATTACTAATGAGACTGCTGCTATCACAGGCACCACAGAATTGATTCAGAAAACTACAGAGAGCTTTATAGCTTTAACACTCTTTTTGCTTTTGCTGCCACAAAAAAAAAAAAACAACAAAAAAAGGAAAGGAAAATAGTGTCTGAAAGCTTTTAAAGCTGTTGATTAATGCAGTCCTTTTCTTTTGGCTACCACTTGTGTGACAGCGCAAGGTATGTTACAGCTTTTAACGCTGTTGGATACTTCATGCTCTGACCTCACCTAAAACTCCCCATGTATGACAAGTAATTATGACTAGGTCTTTGATCATGACTTCCTTTTGTTATTATTAAAATGGAATGCTAAGAAATTCACCTCTCGAGCATTATTTTCAAGATTAATTTCTTAGAAGACATTTCCCGAGTATATGACAAACTGGTTATAATTGGCATAGTTCTCATAATATGTTATATAATCCATAGAGTACACTTTTTATAATTTAAAATAATAACCTTGTTGTAGAGACATTCATATCTGAGAATGTCACTCTCGCAAGCTTTTCAGATTAAGTTTAATATAGAATACATTATTCGGTGTCAGTGACTCAACAGCACACTTGCCTTAGATCTTGCAGCTTTCTAATCTTAAAGCATCAGTTTCCAGTTCAGGTGCTTGGACTTATTTGTTTTAATTTACCCAGAAGCATAGCATAAGCAGAATATTACACCTCTAAGTGTGTGATCCTTTGAATGAGATTTTAGACAGTCTCCAACTGCCTAAGATGCTGGTTGCTCATGTGGATGTAAAAGTTTACATGGCATTTATCAAAAAGAGTACATGAAATGTCCATAGTCAGTATGAATACCTCATTGGAAATCCCTTGAAAAGAGGCTGTTGTCATGGGATTAACCTTATCTAGGAAAAATAAACAAACCGCTGAATCAGCAAAGCTCAGGCTACCACATACATGTCATCATCACAGAAATGTGTCAAACGCATACATAGCATTGAAGGCAGTAACACACTTTACTATGCCACACAAACAAGAAAAATAACAGCAGCTACCATGAAACTGATTAAATTCATTATTCTGTATAATCTTACTGTTAGGCTGAATTTACTAATTTAATTTACAGGCCTCATCCTCGAGTCACAGTGTAAACATGCAAGAGATTTGAAGCCAGATTCAATAAAGCCTGCACTATGTGTACTTGATAAGTATTCAGTAAAGTTCTTATCACATTTTCTGTGCTTTCTAGTCGCTCAGAAGGATTACACTGTGTACATGTAGTCAGCACTTAGTGGTAAACTTTATAAATCCCTGTCAGTATTTAAAGCTGCAAGAATATCAGTAGTAAAACTAAAATTAGGAGGGGGAAGGTGTGAGTAATGTCTGTTCACTCAGAACGGTGTACACTTGGCGTACACTTAGTGTAGGCTTTATTGAATCCCGGCCTTGGTCTTTGCAAATAGCCCTCATTTTGTTAGAAAAAGTGGAGATTTACAGATAATCTATAACTCTGACAATGGGACATTAATCTTTCCTATTGCTAATGCTGCTAAGATGAGCTGTAAAAGTACTGTCTATAATCAGAAAACTCAGAATCTACTGGAATTTATTGCATGCACTGATGATGTCTACTGGTAGGATTTATGTACTGTCTGTGCCATACAGTGTGGTACAATTTACTAGAAGTCTGCCAGGTTACATTAGTTGCACTTACTAGACAAAAAGAAGCTTATACTAATAAGAATTTTTCTCGGCTTTGGTGTAATAATTACCTTAGTAGACTAGTTAGGCTGAAAACACAAATATGATGTATAGAAAAACGTAAGACTAATACAAAGAAAAGAAGACTAAATTTAGCAGCTGTGTAATTATAAACAGCAATGCCATCATGTAAACAGATATTTTAGGAACTGTTCTTGGCAGAAAAGAACATTAAATATTGGCCATGTTGTTTATCAAAACAGGCTGCATACTCGTCGGGCCACTTTTATAAAGTTCTGTGTTGGAATCTATTCCATCTTAATCTGTAAGGATTTTTAGTCACTGTATTTGTTAGGTGATCTCATCTACAGAGAGTGTACCATGTTCACCTCCAAATATGACATAGGTGACTCTGTCCAGTTATACATACAGATTTAGCCTGGACGCTACTTAATGTTAATAAGACCTCCGGCATGGGACCACATAATTTTGCTGACCATTCCATTAATCTGTTTAAAGAGGCCTTCCTAATGCATTGTAATGATTTAGTTCAAGAAGATTAAGTCTCCAGCTGAGAAGAATCTGTAGTGTGTGGTTCCATTCTACAAGGAAGTATGGTAAATCAGGTTCAAAGTTATAAACTTACCCTTTGATTCATTAATAAGTGCTTTAAGAAATGTATTATTGCACTACTCAAGAAGTACACAAATAATGCAGTTTTGCTGGATTTATTATAACACACATTCATAGATTGTACAGTTAATCTAACTAGTATGTTAGATTTCTGTGAACCCACCAGCCCACAGTTGATGCAGGCCTTTCAGGGAATCGATTTCCCTTGGTCAGCCAATGACTTTGTTGAAATGCACATGATTAACACTACATGGGTGGCAGTGCATCTCATTGACTATTGTGAGTGAGGTCACAGTACAGTGATGATTGGGGAATGTACCTTTATCTCCACTGCAGTGTTATCTTGGAGTTGGTATATATAACTAGTGGGGGGGGGGTGGAAGCAGGGGACTTGCCTCTCAGTAAAAATAATTGCTTTTATGGTATTTGTCGGTGCTGTTTTCATTGCTTCCCTTGATCTGCGAACTGCATTTCCGGTCATATGGTCTCAATCATGTGGGTTTCGACAATGTCATTCATTGATCAACTGAAATAGATCCCATTTCAGTCCTAGTAGTCTAACATGACCCTTCAAAAATACTGCCATACTTTTGTGTTATTACCAGCTTAGTAGACTATTAGGTAAACTGACGTATGATAACATGGATTGAGCCCTTGCTAGATAATAGGTCACACAGAGTTGCCCTACTGGATAGCAGATGTTCAGAATAGATTAAAGTATAAATAAGAGTGCCTTGGGGATTGGTTCTGGGCCTCAACTTTTCAGTTACAGTTTTTGCATCCTTTTGTTAAGAGTTATAGATGCTGGATCTTGAAGTACACAGATAACATAAAGATAGGGCTGGAAGTCTTTTCAGATATGTGGACCAGATCAGTACATACTTGAACAGGATTAATATCTGGGTAAAGCAGCTATGCCTGATATTTATCTTACAAAAATGTAAATTTATGCGGAAAGGAAGTTTCATAATGGCATATATCTCAATTGAAAATTTACAGTTGGATGTAATTAAAACAATTAAGGGTATATAATTTTATGATTAATTGTAAAATCATGTTTAGAGAAAATGCTATCAGTTCAAGAGATAAGATATGCTCAATAAGAATTTTATAGTTCTGACAGGTTTGTTGAAAACCATTGTTTAGCTTCATTTAGAATTCAGAGCCTCTTCCTGTGGATATACCAAGCCAAACATCATCTGTTAGAGCAAGTCCAGGGAGTCTTTGTAAAAAAAAAAAAAAAAAGATTTCAACCTGTATAGATACGGTATATATTGCAGTGTAGTTTTCTGCCCCCCACTAGGTTAGTTATAATGAAATGCTAAGTGTGAGGACTTCCAGTCTTACAGGGTAATTTGCAGATAAATTTGCGGTAAAGCAATGAGAAGCATCAGCAGGAATAAATACATTCACAAGACTTAAAACCTCCGCTAAAGGTTCTGATATACCTCATACAAAATGAAATTGTACCGAAGACAAGAGCATGTTACTAAACCATGCCTGCAGATTAGACAAAACAATAGGGTAGGAGTGTGTCACTGATACATGCTACATGTAGCCGACTAACATAACTATACCACACATCTGCTATCACTATAATACTCTTCACGCTTTCATACTTTACTGTGCTTTAGTGTCAGGAGTCGCCACATTTTAGAATTTCAGCAGAAAGCTTAAAGACGTTTGTAAAAATGTACTTATCAGCTTCTCCTTTCATAATGATACCTTAAATATAGTAATATGGCCATCTTGATTAGAAGTGTAGGCTGTTTGTTAAATAAAATTTGAAAGTGTAGTAATAAGGGTAAAATGGAAACCAAAAATATAAATAATAGAATACCGGATGCAAGTAATTAAAGAAATCTACAACCTGTGGAAATTTTCAACTAAGACCAAAAAAAAAAAAAATCCCCTACTTTAATGGTAAGGTTCTTGTAGACAAAGTTAGAAAGCACCATACTTCTTCAGCTTATAAACTGTGCACAGTTTAAAGATATCATATTATTGATGTTTCCAGTCTTGATTTTCTAAATGTTCCTGTAAGGCAGTTGTTTTGTAGTACTTCCCAGCAGAGGCACATTTTAATATGGATTATTATAGTCCACTATCACAGATTACAGGAAGCAGTTAGGGGATAGTGCAGGGAAATGCTAACAGATCCCTGTGTTAAAGTATGCACAACTGAGTGTGGACCTACATTGTACTATAATTTCCTTTACTGTTGTTTCAGGAAATGAGATATATTGTATTGCCTTCTGAGATCCTGTTTGCATGCATAAAACACAAAATGTGATAGAGCATCTGCATACTGTATGCAAAACTTAGGATTTTTAACTGTAACTGTAGGGAACAGATTTAGAAAGTGTACTGTCCACTATTACAAACTATCATTCTATTACTGCTTGGAAGTCCCAAAGAGCATTTAACATAGATTTACACAAACACTAAGAATATCAATAGGTTCATTGTTTAACAAATGAAAGTTGGTTATAAAAAAAGTAAGAGAGTGAGTGATTATTTATTTACTTACTTTTTCTTTAATATGAATATAAACGTCTCTCTATTAGCTCAAAGCTATTTACTCATGTTAGTTTGCCTAGGCTGTATGCACTTGGTTCAAAAGTCAAAAATGTAGGTCCCAAATCTTGAAAACTGCTGGATCCTCTGTGTCAAAATGATGAAGGCATTAATTTTCTTTTTTTATAAAGTCCGAAGCTGCATTATGAATAGCTTCATCTACCTAGTAGGTTTCTGTACAGCTTATTGTGTTTAACTGTCATGGGAAGAAATAACTTTTATACACGCAGTGAGGGGTATTACCACTTAGGAAGTGCATGACAGTTGCTGTATTGTTTCTGTTGTCAGGGCTTTCCACCTTGATTGTCTTTCATTTTACGTATAGCTGCTGAAAAAGTGTTGTCATGAAAATATAATATTTCCAACATGTAATTCAGTTTTCTGCAAAAATGCAGCACGGATTTCTTTGCCCTGTAAATTACTCACAACAGTTCTAGGCCAGCCAAATCAGTTCAGCATATAATACTTAAAAAACAGATTGAAATAAAAATATAGTGTTTCCATAGTGAAACAAGCTGCAAAGCACACTTCTCTAATCATTATATAAATGGGAACTTCCCAAAAATTGTTGTTCCAAAATGTATCGATACTTTTAGTAAAGGCATGTTTACAGACAAGAAGGAATCTCAATGCACATTTCTGTGCCTATTATAAGTAGCCTTAACAACACACATACACACAGATCTTGCATAATGAATGCGCCGTTGAATTACTGAGTGGCATACCAGACCAGCAGTTTCATTGGCACAGTGGCACAGTAGGTAGCATTGTTGCTTTACAGCAAGAGGTCCTCCAATTTGATTCTCAGCTGGGGTGCTTTCTGTCTGGAGTCTGTGTGGACCTCCCTGTGTTCAGTTAAGTTTTCTCTCAGTGCCCCGGTTTCTTCCCACATTCCAAAAATGTGCAGTAGTTGGACTGGGCACACTATATTGGCCATAGAGGTGTGTGCATGTGATATGTAAGAGCAGCTATGACAGGGATATATACATGGCAGTGTGAACATTGTCTCTAGATGATTCACTGCTAAGACACCACAACCCCATGTGCAAAATGGGAAAAATTGTGGATATATGACTGTATAGTAGATCAGTAGTTAGTTTTTTATGGATGTTTGGTGAGGGTTGGAGTGATCTCCCACCTCTCAATGATGCTTTCTAGGCAAATATGTGATCAACATATTGCTTGTAGAAGTACATTCAGTTAGAGAATTTGTGTGAGCGCCTGTCTGTCTGACTGCATGTGCTTGTGCATTGTGCTTCCAGCAATGGGTTTTGTTTCTCACTGAGGATGAGCTTTGAGCTTATTTGTCTGAGTGAGACTATGTCTGTGTGTGTGTGTGTATCTTTCTATAGGTTGTTGCACCATTCACAATGAGATTCTATGCCTTGTGTCCACTAAGTGCTGGGAAAGGCACCAACTCCCAATGACCCTATAATGGATTAAGTGGATCACTGATGAATAAATGAAACATGATGGTCTTGAAGTGTGCATGTCAATTGCCTTGCACTTTCCTCTTTCTGTTGAACACAAACAAACTAGAATCGCTAGTTATTTTCCAGTGCAACTAGGATAAGGCACTGACACATACTTGTTTAGCATGGTCTTTCACTTCACAGGGCATTGTTTTATAGATGTCTTTGCTGAGAACTCTATTTCTCTATTGCCAGAAATAGTGGTATATCTTCTTTTGTGTTTTTTTTTCAGGTTGTAGTTAAGAAACCATGGCAACAGTGTCAAGTGAGGTAGGCAATCACAAGTGAGAAATGCATGACTAATTCACAAGATGCAAAGTTACTAAAGCAATGCAAACGTGGCACTAGGTAGTAATCACTAATGACTGTAGGTGACAGAGCATATACACCTACAAAGAAGGGAAATGCTGCAGCTGCCATGAGCCACCATGGAAAATACATCCTATGCCAGGTTATATATATTTATCATTTAAGCACTGCTGAACATATATTCTCTGCTAGACAAAATGTTTCCTCAGCTGCAGATTTCCATAGGTCTGTTATCAACAACTTAAACTTAAGCCACATACACACAATGTAAACAAAGTACTTAACAGTACTTTGTGATCTGCAACAAATGTATGCCTGTATTATATCTCTGTTGCTTTTATTTAATATTCCACATTAGTGCCGTCCTGTACATTGATAAACTGAATGGCCCCAGTGGCATGTACAGCATACTAGGGTACTGGCAGAATCCATGCGCACACACACACACACACACACACACACACACACACACACACACACACACACACACACACACACACGCATGCCTGGCTCCACTCTACAATTCTCAGTACACGATTTTTGGAGTACCATGACAGTCTTCCTGTTTAGGGTCTTGTTTTGCCATCCTGATTACAACAGCAGCCTTACAGTACAGCCAATGGTTACAGATTACTCTGTTTTATTAGCTTACTGCTGTGGAACTCCTATACTTATTTTCTTAACAAAGTGGTGCATTTCAGTCATTAATTTGTTTATGCCCCAGCATCATTGTTTCTGCAAATGTATACAGTATAACGGAGAACTTCTTGAAGATCTGCAATGTCTTAAACAATCAGTTCATAACCAAATACAATTAGAACTTGGAGTTACTTTTTATAGTATGTGCAACACAAACAGGTGCAGGGACTAAACAAGACTTCATCCAAATCCTTCCTTCTGGATTTAAAATCTCTACCCTTATTTTAAAGTAATATGTTTGTCTGAAATTATTCTAATGCTCATCACTTCTACAAAACTGTTGTCTATAAAACACACAGAATGTAGATACAGCACACTCACTGAGGCTGATGTTAGAAGTCACTAAATTTTGTTAATTTCTGATACCCCATGGTAGGGATTGCAAGGCCAGTTTTGATAAACAATATCTCCTCCACAAGTGGTGGTCTATACAATTTTTGAGTACACTGCTTATGCGTTATTAGATGCTAGTGTTGAGAAACTGTCCAACTTGCTGTCCATATGCAGGAGCTTACATATAAGAATGAATATCATCAGGACGATTCACCCATTATTGGAAGCCACTTCAGCTACTCTTCCAGTTATTTGCTGTAAATCACATCATCAGTGCTGGTAACGCACTAATGTGTATAGGTCTTACTTTGTGAAATAGCCGCCATGCTGAGCAGTCAAAATGGGCTGTGCCAGTTTAGAGGACATCTGGCATTTGCACACACTTATTTTCTTTATAAACTGTGGCCTTCTAAAATCTTTGTTCCTGATTATTATATTTTTGTAGCAGTGCTCCATAGTTTGAAAACTGGTAGTGTCTTAGATATTCACAATCCAGAGACACATTTTCTGAAATCATGACAATCTGTATTATCTCTTGTATATAAAACTGCTGTTGTCTTTGTGGTTTGCTTAAGGGGTTTAGGCAGCCCACAGTATATAACCACATCAGATATTGTGTGCAGTGAATTTGAAAATATGCACATTAAATAATTTAAAATAGTGGCTTAAAGTAAATAATCCTTCTTACAAACTTACTTGATATTGTATCCCTCATTTTAAAATCTTTAATGATATTTCTTCTCCTGTTGTCTGCTGATCATCATGTTTGCCAATGACTTGGCCATCATACAGGCCACCTTGGGGAGGGGGGGGGATTAAATCCGTAAACCTACCCCATGGATGATTTAAGCCCTGACATCATCACAAGGGCATTCTCTGCCCTCCTGTAGCAGGTACAAACTGTTCCACACATGCCTTCCAGGATGGCTTCCACCACTGGCTGGAAACACTAGCCCAAGTCTTCCAGTCCTGCAGCTATTGTTGTTGATCAAGCATCCGTTTGCATGGGAGCAATTTTGGCCTAAGAGGGCCACCATTTCTCTTCCTCAGAGATGGTTGCTTGTGAGTTTGATATTCAATTCCATACTCCCCTTCCTTAGTCTTCCCTTGCCCAAGCTGATAATTGAACCTGGATCATATAGCTTGTGTTGTGGAGTCCCTCAATTAAATTTTATGAGGAAATGACCATTTGACTGTCAAACTGCAAACGCCGAGAATGGTATTCCTAAAGCTGTGTGACAAAATATTTAATCCTTCACAGCTGGAATCTTGATGGATATTTTAGACTTTAATTGTAGCTTATCTAGGTTAAATAACGGGATAGTAGTGCTGTATTTTTCATCTGGTTTGATTCCTCCTCAGTAATATTCTGATTTTACTACTGAAGGAGGTAGTTTGTCTGTAATGATAATTGCAAATCTCTGTTTAATTGAGCATCGGGGGAGATACGCAGATATACCTAGGTTTCCACTGGTGAATCCTAATAATAGTGAAATAACTTTATTGCTAGTGGATTCTGGCTTCTTTGCCTGGGAGTATTATTTTAATTATCATTCAGTTTGATGAAATATTATACTTTTTAAGGGAAATCTGCACATCTTCTGTGATATCTAATAAATAGAGAGCAGCAAACATATATGTAGAGCTCTTAGTGTTTTACCAACTGCTTCTGATTAAGTCCTCTACTTATCTGCTGTATTTTATATTTATCTCTGTCTTATTTGCTACAAAACTAAGGGGGGGGGTAAATACTTGAGAGTGTTTTATTTTAGGTTGAATTCTTCAGAACATATCTTTTTATTTCCAATTATGCTATATTGTTGAGCTTTAATAAGGCAAAACATTATGGTTGCTACTTTAATGAGATTTGCTGTCTTGACTCCATTTTTAAGGGCCTTCTTGAATTTATGAAGTCATGAGACAGTGCTGAAACATTGCACTTTTACAGGGGAAATTTGCAGATTAATCATAATAATGGGAGGATTGCAAATATGATATATATGTTTCTTTGTTTTGTTGAGGTCTTTCTACTTGGATCTTCTATGCACCTACACTGAAAATCATTAATAGATGACCTGATTGTGGGTGAGGGTTTCATACATAGCAGAACAGCAAAAAGCTGCCTTTATTGAAAGTTATTCCTTAAGCCATTGAGATGGCTGCTTGAAGGAATACATATTGAGCTTTAAAAGATCAGTTGGTTAACTATAACCTATGTTTTTTTTCAGACAGGCAGGGATAGAGCAGACTAGGCTGAATGATTCAATCTGTTATGCAATAACATTCTTTTTCATCAATGTTCAATGTTTTTGCATTAATTTCAGACCTGTTAATGTAGTATTTGCCTATTTTATTAACATTATACCTGTAATAGTTGTTGCCATCAGTTTTTATGGATGACTTCCTAAATCGTTTAAACTAAATGCTAATGTTATATATTTTGCAGTCTATTTTTTAATTTAAAATAGTTATTTTACAATGCTAGCTTTAAGATAATCCATGAAAAGTTTGAATTACTGAGACACTTGTTTCTGTATTTCCTGCACATGTTACATTGTGCTGGCTTTTACTAATTTTTTGATTACAAAATGAAAATATTGAAAGCCTTTTTTGCACTTGCAACTGATAATAGTGTTGAAAATGTACTGTTTCTTCATTATTAGCCCTCTATCAATATTCTGAAACTTTTAATGCATCTGAACACCTTTCATATAGGTTACCTTGCAAGCTGAAACACTACTAACTAACACACAGACGCACACATATGCACACTCTAACATTATTTAACAAAAGCCTAGATTTGTAACACATTTTCCATTTTTGTCACTTCAATTCAATTATAAAATTGTATTTTTGGTGCTGAGTCTGTCTTAATTATTTGCAAATGTGTGTATTAAGGATGTCACATTGTTAAGAATATATTAATATATTTTGTGTGTTTGCTTTTCTTGGAAGTGTGGAATGTTTTATATTGTATTCGCATTATGCTTTTTTCATACATAACAATTTCATTAATAAAGCTGATGTGATCTTAACATGTGATTTCAATCCCTAATCTTAGGTATTATCTTTACATTTATATGTTAATTTAATTAAATGATAGTTTAAATAACCAACTTACCTCTAATTCATTGTCTTGGTGTATGTATGCATCATATATTTCAGTAACAGGAACTCCTAAATATTCTTGTGCACTTTAGACTTCACGAGTCTAGCAGTTCTTAAGTTGTCTGTATGACACGGTTGTCATACTACAAAATCCTGGTTTCTGAAAAATGCAAACTTTTCATCATCTTTTCCTCTCCCTGCCTTGACTTGTTGATTGATGGTCATCATTACTTTGAATTATACACACACAGACCTTGGAGGACATATTTTTGGAAGCCATTAACACCCATATTTCTGAACTCAGTACTGCAATCCATTAAATTGCATCACCTTTAAGCGATGGAATTTAATGCGTTCGTGCACTGCTGCAAATTAACAACTTCTCACATAATCACATATCACTTCTAATATCTGAGGTTGTCAAACTTTTATTAGTTAGGAACTTATTTTATATTTAATGGAACAAGATGCAATACATTCATGATATGGATTTGACAAGACTATAAGATAATGTGGAAAGGTCTGTAAAATGAATACCATGCCAAATTTAAAGGGATAAAAATGTTAGAGTACAATGAAAGCAGACATAAGTAATGCTTCATTAATTAAAACAAAATCACCTGCTGCAAAAATAAGATGACAAGGATAATAATAATGATGAGGGGACATGTCCTGTCACAAGATAACCAAGAACTGTGAGAAAACGTTAAGCACCCTTGGGGGAAAACATTCCCCATAATCCAGGCAGCTTTAACCACAAGTACTTAAGCAACTGATACTTGCATAGCAGGTAAATGCTAATTACATTCAGGAGTGACTGCATTACGTATACAACTGTATGTTTCATATCACATACAGTTATCACTTTAAGAATACAAATCAGTCAGCTTCCCATTTCTGACTTATAAGCTGTTAGTCAATTCTCATTTAAAAAAGGTCTAGCTAGGTAGCTAGTTCCTTTGAAAGAACTGGGGATCACAGTAAGAGCCACCTATACATATGGATTTTATTGAGTTGTTGTCCCCAAAAAGGGAAAAATTAAACAATAGAGGAATAAAATAAGCAAATGACTCATTCAACACTTAAGGCACAAAGGTTATGGCAAGGAATACATACAATCGTGCAAAGACAAACCACTGAAAAGGACAGTAAATAAAGGTACCATGTGCTTAATTGTCCATTAGTTTAAACTCTCTCTGGTGGCTGTCAGAGCCTGAAGAAGAATAAGACATTTAAACATATGACCTTTAATGAAATGCAGTCCATTGTGTGATGTACCAAGGTTGCTGCTAACAAGATCAAAGTCATGCTTTTATTAATGTATTTGCTTGTTTCTTAATGTAAATAGGTTGGTTCATGGACCTTTCCTGCAATAAGAAACAGGATATTTTCTAGAAATGGAAGGAAATAGAGTCCATAGAGAAATCCATATTGACATGAGAACACCATAGAAAACTCAACATAGTAGACAGTGGTGAGGACTGAACCCTACACCCTACAACTGTGTGGAACAGATTTTACCACTGGACTGCCTATCCAAACCAATAGCAACAAAAAAATAAAATAAAATAAAACCTGAATAGTGTGGTTATGAGCTTAGGGTAGAGAGAGAGAGAATACACTCTGATTAAACACAGATTGCTTTGGAAGTGAATACCAACTCTGTTAAACTAAGTAATGGAATGCACTTCTAAGTTATTCACAAAGAGAAATACCTATTTTAACATGAGTCTGTATGAATCAGTACTTGTAATTCCTCTAGACATACCTGATAGAAAAGCATTACCACCCAGCCAGAAAGGATGGTAGATGGTGATTAACCAGGTTAAAAAGATCTTAATAAGTGGACCTACAGAAGTATATGGTGGGAATCAGGGTCTGACGTCTCCAACTTCCTAGAAGAAAATGTTGAGCATTTTTTTAATTACTGAGAATAGGTGTAACATATACAGTGTATTAAAGGAAAAACATGGATAGAATTCACTGCATTTATTGAAGGTTTAGGGAAGCATTTTTTGGAATAGGTTATCATTGTAGCCTGTTAAGAAAACAAGAGATCTGAATAAAGATATAATAAAACATAAAGCCATTTCTTGCTAGTCTGTTTAAATGCCCCCAAACATTAAATATAATACTTTCCTTTGCCTAAAATGAGTGTATTAATACTATGGCTCTATCAGTAAATGACCCTTATACCTATACATAGTTTGGGTATATATTGTCTTCTGGAAAGAGTTATTCATTCGACTTGTAAGTATCCATGTCTTTGGTTTACAATGTTTAAAATAGGTGGGAGGCTATGCAGCCCACGCCCCCCCCCCACACCCCCCTTACTATATATATATATATATATATATATATATATATATATATATATATATATATACACACATACTAACTCCAGGATCACAATACAGTGGGGAACAGGGCACATTCCTTTCAGTCAAATGAGTTTCAGTCAAATGAGTTTTCAGTGAAGTGAGCTTTGAGTGAATTTTGCTTAAGCAGCTGAGTTTCAGTGAAATGAGTTTTCAGTTAAATGAAGTACACCCATATATGGGATATATATATATATATATATATATATATATATATATATATATATATATATATATAATTTGGTTGAACCTTTGTAATATGAGATATGGGAAGAGCAGGGCAGATTGCTCCACTGCAAAAACATTAGTTTTTTCTTGATGTTATGCTTTCAATCATTTAGATCAATGTTTCTCTGTTCAGTCTTATTCTTCAGTATTTCAAAATGAATCCCTATGTATTTATATATATATATATATATATATATATATATATATATATATATATAGATAGATATAGATATATAGACATACACACATACATAAAGGCATAAACAGACCCACAGGCTTGCATATTTTCCATCATTTTAGCATAGCTCATTCACTACTTTGTGAATGGAAGGTAGAGACAGTAACTTACACTGCTACACAGAGATGGTAATTTCCATTTCTAAATACAGTTTGTGTTTAAGGTATAGAGGAACATTCCTTTTTGCTTCCTAGGCAAACCTATGCAAGTGTGGTGGAATGGAGACTTAATTTGCTATCTTAATCCCTGATTTATGAACAGTGCAGCTGTGAAATATTGGTTCAACTTGTTTTTCTTTGTACAGATATGGGAGAGGTCATGGCAGTATACCAATATGAACTCAAAATCTTTTATTGATCTTAACAAAACTTTTGGCCATGTATCCTGATGGGATCACCACAATACCGACGACCGGAATCCTGAGCCCAGATACCTGAAAGATGAGAAGAATGGAGGACCAGAAGCACGGAATTTAAAATACTGAACACTACATTAAAAATACACCACACACATACACACAAATTCACCCAAAACACAAACACACAAATCTACACCCCCCCCCCACTTAAATATTCTAACTCCAAGGTCAACTATACAGACAAAGACACAAAAAATACCACCACACACCTACATTCCCTGCACACACACACACACACACACACACACACACACACACACACATCACAGTCACAACACACACTTGCGCACACACTAAAGCCCCTAACCAACACAACCAAACATAGATACTTAATCTAACCGCCTGACATCTCCGTACTTCACGATTTTGAAATTCACCCTTCTGGTCTTCCAGTCTTTCCGTCTTTCAGGTATCTGGTCTTGGGATTCCAGTCTTTGGTATTGTATGCATTAGGGATTTAGAAGTGGTCCCATCCTGACATGTCTTATTCAAGGTACTAGAACAGTACATGGTCTAAACACCACTGTTATACATTGCATAGCATATGAGTTTTGTCTTCATTGTCATCCTTATTCTGAATATTTTCAAGAAGGGTATAAGAGGCTAGCAAGAGTGTGTCTTGTCTTCTTTCTGGTTATGTTTAGATGGACAGGAACTTAAAGTTGTACATGATGCTTGGACATTATCAAATTAGGAGTCATGAATTTGTCTACAGATAATGCTGACCTGTTGAATATGATATCTGATGTGGAAAGAGTATTCATTGTTGACAGTAAGGCTGCTGGTATAAAATTCAGCAATATTTCAAAAATCAAGGCTTTCTTCCAGAAAAGAATAGACTGTTCTCTTCTGATCAGCTGATAGCAGATTCACCTCGTTATAGAGTGTAACTAAGTATTTTGCGGTTTTGCTTATGATGGCAGGTGAGGATGAGAAGATGCATAGGCAGATAAGAGCAGTGGTGATGGTACTGTAGGGATTGTACCATACTATGGTGGTGAAAAAAGAACTAACTCATTCTGCAAAGTCCCAGTCATCACCTGTAATTATAAGTTTTGGGAAATGATGCAAGGATGAGACTGATAACATAAGCTGTAGAAATGAGGTTCCTTTGCAAGCCTGCCAGGGGTTTAGTCTCTCCTACAGATGGAGGAGGTGAACAATAAAGGGAGTATTCTGGAGCAGAAACAGAGATACTTTGAGCTGAGAGAGGTATCGCTTGCAAGGTTTTGAGCAACCAGTGAGGAATTCCCTTGAACATCATCTATAAGATCTGTAGTACCTCGTATGGCTGAAAGTAATGAGACCACAGGAAGATCTACAGGACTTTGTTTCTCTTTTTTTATTAAAACTGTACAGGATAGTCCCACCCTCATCTCAGTTAGGTATGCAGATGACATTTGGGTTCTTGAAACTGGCAAAATCCATCAAGCCTTACAACTTAAATAAGAGTGTTAATTTGCTGGCCTGTATAACTGGCTGCACACAAACTACTTATTTATAGCACAAAATCTAACATTATTTGTTCTCTACTGCTAAGAAACACTCATCGCTTCCATCATTAAAACTAATTGATACTAGATGAATATAAGTCCTAAATTAATTCAATAAACTACCTATTAGTAAAACTTAATTATCTAGTCAGTTTTAACATTCACACTAAAATATCACCACCAAAGTCGTGTCAGCTAATATTGTGTTAAAATATCTTATACCTTCTGTCACTTTCTGCTTACATTGCCATAGTCAAAAATGCATTAGTCCCAAAAACTGAGTATAACTTGCCCCTGATTGCTCCTTGCTCTTTAAATAACACACACAAAATTTGAACAACTGAAAATAAAATATTCAAATCTGGTATACTAGCAGATATGAACTGCCACCATTCCATCCTGTTGAAAAATGTCCACTGTTTCCTTGTTGCATATAATCTACTGCATAGCCAGATTTACAAACTGTTAATGCTTAACTGAATGCAACCAATAAAACATCAAAGCTGTCCTCTTACAAGCAGGCAAGATACTTTCACACATGTGCGACCTAGGTTTAAACTTCCCATTGGAGAAAGAGCCTTCTCCAGATTAAGATATGCTACATGGATTCAACTTCCTTCCAGAAAACAAATACTGCAGCAGCAATGGAGACTTTTGATAAAAATCTTAATCAGCATCTACATAATAGATTTAAATCTACCTGCTTTCGTGACACTGGATAACACTGAATTGTATTCTCAAGTAAAGCAAAATTCCATTATAATGCATTTGTACATATTGTATATGCCATAACTAATGTTAGTACACTAATGTTTAAAATCTACTAATTGTGTAATTATTATTGTACACATACCAATCTGAGCTTCCTGTAGCCACATTAATCTGTAGTTCTTGCACATATTACACAATAGATACCCATAGTAATTCTTCATTCTGGAAGTTGAATTTGATGTCTAAACTGCTGTTCACTTCTGTACCTGGTACTCTGGCTGTGACTGAAAAAGGTCAGAAGATCAACTCGCTTAGCCAGTTATATTGCAAATAAATTGATAATTCCTTTAGAAAACATCTGGAAATCCCACAAGATCAGCTGGAGACCGATGAGTCTCTCTCATTCTCTCTCTCTATATGTGTGTGTGTGTGTGTGTGTGTGTGTGTGTGTGTGTGTGTGTGTGTGTATATATATATATATATATATATATATATATATATATATATATATATATATATATATGAGACTTAGATGTAGAAAAACACTTTGAGCATGCGCATACCCTTAATGGATATTCAATGAGTGTCATTCAACATTTAGACATAGGTGAGTGTTCATCCACATGAGACGACTGTGTGTGTGCATCTGTTTATGTGCATATACGAGTCTACACATGTGTGAAGTTACAGAATAATGAAAGCAAAATCACTGAGACTGTAACATTGAAAATGCAGAAGCATGATAGTCAAGAATAACAAAACTCGGGGCGTGGCTAGCATGGTCATGGTGTAGCAAGAGATTTCACAAGCTCCACTAAGGAAACTATATCTATTTATTTATTTTTATTTTATTTTACATTTGTTGACCAGGCTAGTCTAACTGGATATATGTCCATTTTCAGTAGAGGCCCGGGGAGATAAGCTCCAAGACATGAATAAAATACAAATACAAATACAAATAAATTACAATCTACAAAAAGCAAAAAAAAAAAATTGTAAGAAAAAAAATAGCAAAAATTGTAAAAAATATAATAAAAATAACCAGGCAATGGTAATATGTGCAGTAAGGCATAAAGGTTAGCACTGGGTTTGTAAAGAGGACAAGAGTCATAAACAGTGCAAAAAGAAGTTACAGGGACTAATTACAGGTAAAGACAATAGTGGAGAAGGAAGTTAGTTGTGAAGTGATTTTACAAGCATTGATTAGAAAATAAGGTATATAAGGAGAAGTGAAATTATGTCTAAAAGGGAGACATGAGAGAAGTATAGTAAGAAGGAAGATATAACTGTGGATAGTAAGCACAAGATAGGCAAGGTCAAGTATAAAGAGATAGATGGCTAGTTTGGTTTGGCACAGGGGCATAACCAGTATGATTTGAGGTAAAGTTTAAGTCTATTTTTGAAGAGTGATAGGGAGGTAAGTGAGGAGAGGTCATTAGGGAGAAGATTCCAGGACTTACCTACAGTATAAGAGAAGAGAGAATCCCCATCCCTGTTATTAGATTTGGTGGTGTGTACAAGAAGTTTGTGTGAGGAGTGTAGAGACTTCAGATTTTTCTAGGGGGTAATGAGGCCAGATAAACTAGGAGTATTAGGTTTGTAAATAATGTTGTGGGCAATGGTTAGTTGGTGAAATTTAATCAGGTGTTGTAGTTCTAACCATCCTAGCTGATTTAGATTTATACAATGGTGTGTTCTTAATGGGTTTCCTGTTGCAAATCTTGCAGTGTTATTACAGGATGATTCCAATTTGCTGAAGACAGTCTTGGATAGATTAGTAAAATTAGGAGAAGCGTAAAGGAGTGTAGAGATCAAGTGAGTGTGAGCTATAGTAATTTTGGCAGTAGGAGAAAGGAAGGGTTTAATCCTATAGAGAGTGCCGATTCTTTTGTTGACAGTCTTTATAGTATTGTTGATATGGATGTTGAAGTTCAGGTTCATTGTCGATGGTGACACCTAGAAGTTTAGTGGTAAAGTCTGGAGATATTA
Source organism: Protopterus annectens (assembly GCF_019279795.1). Taxonomy (NCBI): domain Eukaryota; kingdom Metazoa; phylum Chordata; order Ceratodontiformes; family Protopteridae; genus Protopterus; species Protopterus annectens. The sequence goes on from NC_056750.1 coordinate 694,191,359, forward strand.
TGGTACCATTGGTGGATGTCACAGAGAAATGAAGAGGAGAGGACTTCTGAGTAGGAGTGAAGAGGAGGAGTTTGTTTTTTTTTTGGGGTTCAGAAGAAGGCAACGCTGAGTGAAACATTGTTCTACTATGTTGAATACCTTCTGGGTGAGAGAGTGAAGGTCTTGGGAGGATGTGGCTGAGCATAGTAGTGTGGAGTCGTCAGCATATTGTATGCAAGTGGCTTGGGGGATAGCTAGATGAAGGTCATTTATAAATATGGAGAAGAGAAGAGGTCCTAATATGGACCCCTGGGGGATGCTTATGGTAATGGGTAGATGGGTGGATAGAGTGTTATGCCATAGTACTGCTTGCTGCCATTTGTCAAGGTAGGATTGGAACCATTTTATGGAAAGTGGGTCTAATGACAGAGATTTTAGCATGTTTGTGAGAATCTGGTGGTTTACCATGTCAAATGGTTTAGACAAGTCGATAAATAGAGCAGAAGAAAGATTATTTAGGTTTTGTTGTTTGTTGATGTAATCAGTAAAGGAAAGGAGGGCAGTGGTAGTGCTGTGTGAGGGTCTGAAACCATGCTGACAGTTGGAAAGTAAATTGTTTTCAATTAAGTGGTGGAGTAATTGCCTGTGGATACATTTCTCCATATCTTAGCTAATGGAGAGAGTAGGGCAATAGTTTGATAGCTCAATGGAGTGCCCTCCTTTATGCAGGGGGATAACATGGGAGACATTCCATAAGGTGGGGATGTGACCTTCGCGTATAGTTCTATTTATCAATATCACTGGAAATTAGTTTCATATCAAAAACTGGATTTATTTTTTCAGAATTTGATAGTATTCAACATTCTCTTCAGGAATATCTACGTATAAATCAAAATTGGTTATAATTTCTAGTCAAAACTTTCATCTGAACAAATACTTCACTTCTGGTAGATTTTCAGCATGAGTTATACTAAGGCAAACAACCAGGATTCCAGTATAAAAAAGGAACTATAGACTTTGATAACAACTATTCAAGACCTCACAACTAAGATTGATATAACTGACTGTAAAATAGACAACTTTAAAGAAAGAACTACGAAGCAGATGGATATGCTTCATGAGAATTTAAAACAGCAAAAAAATACAAATTACTAGTATTGAGGAATCATTAACAGACTTTGATGGAAGATTGCTAGAAAATGAAAACAACATAGAATTTTTGCTTAAACAAAATACTTCATTACAACATAAACTGGATGATCTAGAGAATAGATCACACCAGAAAAATATAAGGATCTTTGGTCTTCAGGAAAATATAGAAGGAAACAATGTCAAGTTTCCTTAACTCATGGCTGCCAAAATTTCTAGAGTTACCAGAGGCTTTATCTTTTGGTATAAAGAGAGCACATCAGTCTCTCACATCAGGAAACAGTACCAACAGGAAACAACCTAGCTCTGTTATAGTAAAATTTCTATCATCTTCAGATAAAGACTTAATTCTAAAAACAGCCTGGTCAAAATCACCTTTAAAATACAATGACTGTATCATTCGCTTTGATAATGACTACTCAGCAATGGTAATTACCAAAAGAAAGTTTTTTTTTACCTCTAATTAAAGAACTGAAAAAGGTACAGATTAAGACTCACCTCTTGTTTCCAGCAAGGCTGAAGGTTTTTCTTCCTGATGGACCTTCATAGTTTGAGGATCTTGATTCTGCTGTGACATATGTTAAAAAACACAAATTACTGGAAAAAATAGAAGAGATGGAGTGGGCTAACCCCTCACTTAAAATAATGGCTCCTAAAACTACGTGGTAATCTACTGAAAAACAAAAGAGACTAAAGAATAAATGAGAAATACAGACTATTTATAAAACAAACTATTATTGTGGGCTATGCTTTTATTAACAAGTCTGTTTTGATATGTTATAAATGCAAGTTTTGCAGTTTCTAGTATGGGAAACAGATATATGCTGATTCACATGTATAAAACATTTTTTTACTGAAACTCTGCTGTTTCCCGCCGAAAAAATAAGGGAGACAACTTTGAACATTCTCCTTACCTCGTGCAGTTCTCTCACGAGCTAATTATTCATTTGGAAAACTTTCTACAGTTTGTGGAATCATCTCCTCTCTCTCTGAACTCCCTCGATGATGCGAAGCAGCTGGATGACATAATCACTGTGCGACGAACATTTCCAGGAAGCGTGGAACTGTATTTTGACTGTAACTTGGTTTTACAGTCTTTTTTGCTTTAAATCAGCTATTTACTTAAAATGATCACTTATATGGTCAATGGCAAGATTACAAATTACAATAACATAATATCTTCATCTTTTGTGACTTGAAGAAAGGATTACAGAACAGATAAAGGAAGAAAATGTAAAAAGAAAAGAGGTGAGAGAAGAGATGGTTATGAGAAAACCGTGTGAGTATTAAAATGTAAATATCTATGTGCTTTATTCTTAGACCCTACAAGTGTAGATACTGATGGTAACATTCATTTTTGTATGGATGTAAGTATGCATGTGTGTGTGTATATATATATATATATATATGTATATATATATTTGTATGTGTGTATATGTGTATATGTATGTATGTGTATATATATATATATATATATATATATATATATATATATATATATAATTTTTTTTCTCTCCCTCATCTTTCATTGAAGTATCACTGCATACTATGATTATGGTTACCATACTCAAAGTTAATATCTTCACAAATTTTTGCAATCTTTATATTTAAGTGTCATAAGTAAGGTTATGCATATCATTTCAGAATGTGTGTTTACATAGCAAAGAATTGAATAACAAAAGTGGTATACTAAAAAGAACTTTGCAAATAGATATCTTATTCTGCCACTAGTGAAAGCGGTTGTATATACACATGTTTATAGTGAATACATCCTATTTGGGGGTGATACAATGTTTATTTAAATGACATACTGTTTATTATTACACCTACGTCTTCTAAATAGTCATTCTAAATATAACTATTTACAAGGGATCCTAACTACTTGTTAGCCTTGTTTTACTTTTTTTCTCTCTTTCTCTCTTTTCTCTCTCTCTCTTCCCCCTCATGTTCATGTATATAAGTTAAATAAAGGAAAGAGATATAATGAGAGTTACAAACATGTTAATACAAAATAGAATTACATTTAAACAAACCATGGTTTGAACAATAACATTGTGTCCTGGATAACGTATAATATCTGATAACCTAATAGAAATGTTGTTTATACACACAGCCTCTGTTATCCATGTTAATAGTAAGGCAGTGGGCTAAATTACTTAGTCCTTTTAAACAATCTCTTAGACATTTGCCTTATTTTGGAATGTAAATCATATCTTGAATCTATTAGGTTACATAGGTTTCTTATTAGATATGATATCGATGAACATATAAACCTTCCAGATAACACTATATTAGGACAATTAATGATTTCATTAGAATTTGGTTATCTTAATGTTTCTAACTTAAAGTATATAAAGTATGTTATTAGTGGAGGTTGTACTCTGTTACAGTTTAGGGGTTGATCTCAGTGACAGATGTCATTGGGATTAGGAGGTTATAACTCCAGGCAGGGAGCATTGGGGTGTTTGATTTTATCTAGTGTATGTAATAGTAGTACATCTTTCGGCTTTTTCCCGGTTAGGGGACACCACAGTGGGACTCCGGTCTGCTAATGATTGGTAGTGATTTTTACGTGCCGAGTTACCAGCCCTGACGCACAACTTTCAATGAAGGTACGCCCATTCACACATGTCTCCACGCAGAAGACGCTCTAGCTGAGAATCGAACCAGACAGCGTCTTACTGTGAGGCGACAATGCTACCGCAGCACCACCACCGCAGTTATCTAGTGTATGTAATAATTTTTTTTAAAAAAGATTTTTTTGACATCCAGAGTAGCTTATTTACAGCAAATCTAGAGAATAAAGCTCAATGAATACATTTTTTTTCCTAAAGACATGAGATTTAATATTTTTACTAAGAACAAATTCACTTTTTACGGAAATTTTCACATTATACATATGATATTGATATGTTACTAACACATCTTTCAGGTACAATTACATAATATGACTATGTTGAAAGGTATGTCACTTAACATAAATGGTTTGAACAATCCATATAAAAGAAGTAATTTGTTTAAATATCTAGCTTTTCATAAACCTAATATAGTATTCTTACATGAAACCTTTTTAACAAAAGATACTATTAAATTTCTAGATACAAATAAATACACAAATATAGTAAGCTCAGAATGTATAAAAAAAGAAGTGTAGCAATATTGTGGAACAAAACATTACCATTACCCAAAATAATCAAAACATACCAAGACAATAAAGGTTTGCTTTGCTTGGCTGTAATTGAGATGGGTAAGAAACGATATACATTAATAAACAACTATTGGTTACCTGATATTGGTACTAATACTATTAGACACATATTGAATCAAATAGTTTCACTATCTGAGGGACATACCATTATGGCAGGTGACTACAACTGTATCTTAGACCCTAAAGATACAACCACTTCAGGAAAAAGAAAAATGACAGCACAAGCTAAACAACTTATAAACTTCATAGACTTATACGTACTCAAAGACATATATCAGTTTGTGGATCATAACTCATTACAATACACATTATTTTCTAATAGATACAAAACATATTCTAGAATTGATAGAATATTTCTTTCCACACAGATAATGAATAACCTGACCAACAGCAAAATTATATCCTACCCAATCTCTGTCCATAATACTATCATATTTGAACTTAACATTAATAACATCCATAGTGTCCAAATTAAAAGGATTCCAGCATATCTCATACAACTTAAGGATTTTCAATTATTCATAACAGAAGAGACACAAAACTTCATTAATATAAACTCACATCAGACACACATGAAATATTTATTTGGGATGCCCTAAAAGCATATGTGTATGGACAAATAAACACATGGTTTCATAAAAAGATGAAAATATGGGATAAAGATATAAGAATAATACAGGATAAACTGGACTCACTATACACAAATAATAAATACAACTTGTCTTCGAAGAATATAAGGGATGTGATATACAAACTAAATGAGGAATATAGATCTATCCTACATAATAAAACAAATATAACACTAGAAAAATTTAGGTTTCTTGCTTATTCTGTAAATCCTAAACATCTATCAAACCTTAAGAATAAGACCAAAAGATTAAATAAATATAATTATATTAAAGAAATACATTCTGCAAAAAAGAAAAGTGAAGTACATAGTATGCAAGATATATTAGAAGAGTTTAGATGTCACTTTGATGAAATTAATCAATCCACACAACAAATTCAAACACAAGATAACATGAGATTATATTAACAAGAATATATATAATAAACTAAACAAATAAATTGAAGTTATTGATAAATTACTTTATCAGATATACAAAGACAAGTAAGTAAGCTTAAACTAAACAAAGCTCCAGGTAACGATGGAATTATTCCTGAAATATATAAGATAATGCCCAAAATGGCTATTTCCTTACTACACAAACTATATAATTCAGCCCAAAGTGATAATATTACACCCCCATCCTGGAAATATACATTTATACCCCCTATTATAAAATCAAATAAAGACCCAAAATTCTGTTCTTCACACATACCAATATCTTTACTGAATATCGATTATAAGATGTTTATGAATATATTCTCAGAAAGATTGAAGAAATTCTTACCCCACTTAATAGACAAAGACCAGATAGGATTTATAACTAACCAAAGTACTTTTGATAATATAAAACAAACCCTAGCTATTATAGACTTCTCACAAAGGAAGAAAAGGAACTTATCATTAATTAGTCTTGATAATGCGGCCTTTGATTCTATTAACTGGAACTATTTATTTACTCTTTTGGAATGCTTACATTTTTCACATAATTTTATTAATCTTCTAAAACATTTATATGAAGAAACCTATGCATATATCAAAATAGGGTCATATATTTCCAATAAAATATCTATTATAAAAGACACCAAACAAGGATGTCCTCTCTCTCCTCTGCTATTTACTTGGATCATGGAACCCTGGGCAAATGAAATAAGAAACAATAAAGAAATAGAAGGTTTGGAAATGGATAAAGGCAATATAGCCAAAATCTAGCTGTTTGCGGATGATCTTATCACTACAAAGGGAAATGACTCCTCATTCATGTCATTATATAAATCAATTAAAACATTTCAGATGATGTCCAGTCTATCATTCAATGACAATAAAACAAAAATTCTACCTATATATCCTAATAATAAAAAAAAAAAAGGATGATAGGAAATAATGCGTATCACATTGCTAACGCAAATCAAATCACATATCTTGGAATCATTCTTGCCAAAGACATAAAATCAATAATTCAATTAAACTATAACAAATGTTTACAAAATATCCAAGAATTATTTTCAAAAGGGAATACAATACTATTTACTACTGAAGCAAGATTAACCATTATAAAAATTATAATTCTACCTAAAATCTTATACATAATGCAATCCATTCAAATTCTACCCTCAAAAAGGTTTATAAATAAACTAAAAACTTTAATACTAAGATTATTTTCGTCAAAAAATAACCTAGAATTACTATTAATCAACATACTAACAGCTGGAAGAATGGTGGAATAGCTTTCCCAGATCTAAATCTCTATTCGATTTCCGCTATAATCAGATCAATTTCTCAGCTCTTAGATATAACCTATTTAGCTAAATGGAAATCTTTATGGGAAGTATCAGCCATGGAACTTATAATGAGACCAACATCATATCAACTAAAATTCATAAGCACACCTTTTATATGGATCTTAAAAAGAATATTTTATCACACATACTAATCCTTATCATACTGCCAGTTACATACATAATATTATAATTAACTTTAGAAAATTTATATATAAACATGTTAAATATAAAGACTACTTTTTTATTTCCTATAGCATATACACAGACTTTTGTTACCTCAGATATTAACAAAATTTCTCAACTGAAAAACAATGAACTCAAATACTGGTTCCAGCTAACATGAATACAAGTCTAGTTCAATGGATCATATTATACAGGAATATAAACTTAATTCCTCATGGTTAGATATACAAACACTTATACTATATCTTGATAATAAGCTGAAACTAGCTTCATCAACTAGCAAACATGACACCAGGATATTATTACAATTTCTGCAATCAACATTATTACACCAGCATACATATTCAAAGTAGTCTCTCCTTTATTTATAGAGTTTTAAGAAAAGAAACATTTTTTTGCACACATAACTACTGGAGTTGTTATAGTTTAATTACTCATAATTCTCCAAGTGAGCAAGATAAGGTTAATATGCTACAATCAGCTGGGAAAACATCATTTTCTCTGAAATGGAAGATTTACACATGGAGATTCATGAATTTATACACCACAAAAAAAATGGACAAAATTAATAAAAAAACAGAACATCTGTAATAGATGCAACTCTAATGTTGATATTAACTGGGCACATATGTTTTTTGACTGTTGAACCCTAAATATATTTTGGAATAAAGTAAATGACTTTTTACAAGCACTTTTTTCAGACAACTTCATATTGAATAAATCATTAATCCTATTTAATACACCTGTTCCACAATGTATTAGGAAAACCAAATACTCATTACTGTGGACTATATTGGCAGTGGCTAGAAAGATCATAACAAAAATTGGATTTCAAAACATCTTCCTACATTCTCTGAGTTTAATTTATTAAAAGAAATTAGTCATTTACAGATAAGGACAATAACATCTAGAACTTCTAGAAAGACATATGAATATCATTTAAGGGTTAACTTACAAAATATGTTGGAAAAAAATGATCATTTTGCATCAAGGTAATTGACTTTCCTTGTCATTCATGAGAACAAGTTACAAAAGGAAGGTTATAGTGTATGTTAATGTATAAATACTGGATGTCTATGTACATACTTTAGTTTGTTTGCTTTGTTCATATATTCATATTTAAATACTTTAAATATATGTTATCAATTTGAAAATCTATAATGTAAATGATCTTATATATGTCTATGTGATTGTTTTCATTATAATCAAAATCAATAAAACTGTTTAAAAATAAACAACAAAACTCATAACTTCAAAAAGGCAACTGCGGATATTAGAAACACCATATATGCTTTTATTGGTGTGAACACAAATGCAAATGTTATATATTAAATGCAGGTGTTATATATCAGTTTTAACATGCACAATACATGCTGCAAAACTCACTTTTAATCATACTGTATTTTAAATGGAAAGAAATATACGTTGCACAAACAGTATCGAGTTTACATTTCCAGTTTTAGCTTTAAGTAACTCCATAGTATCATATTTGGTTTTATGCAGCAAAACAAATGCACACTGATTATACCTCTGCAATAATTTTCTGTTCTTTGGGGAATAATATGGTAAACATATAAATTAACATTTTACTGTCTCATAGGTTGGAGTTTCTTAAAGTTAATAGTTATGCTATGTAAGATGTAAACTGCAAAGTATTTGTATTAATTTCTAATTTTCTAATTTATGAAATAGTTGTATGTTACTTTAAACTACAGCATGCTGACTTGAGTCTTGCAGTGTGCACTGTGCACATTGAAACTAATTTGATATATTCTATATCTTGGAGGTATCTCTAAAGCTGCACTTGTCTTCACATCAGTAGAATCATATAGAGTATTGTGAGTGGTGTCTAACATCTGCATTTGGCTTTTTGATATTAGTTTCATAATTTTTAGATGTTTTTTCTGCATTTTCATTGTTTTCATCTCACTCCTCTAAGTTTCGTTATTATGCAACTTTGAGCATATGAAGTAGACCTGCATATACATATAAATACACAAACAAAAACTTCTTGGAAGACTAAAGATAACTTAATAAAACAAATGTTTGTGGGTGATGGTCAAAATATTTATGATGAATGAACAGGAGAACATATTGTATAAATAAGAATTATGGTTGGAATTTGGTTTATGTAGTGTGTGTGGCTATATACCAGCATGGTCTGCATTTTAAATTGGAAAACAAATGGGAATAAATTGTCACTTAGAAATAGGGTCCATTTCTGGTCTGTCAAAACATCTTATAATTATATGGTATTATACAGAGATATTTAAATAGAAACAAAACAAAATAGGTTCCGTGTACAATAGATTTTTGTTATTGTTTGGGTAGATTTAGACTAGATTATATCACAGGAAGCAGTGACAGTGTGCTTAACAAAAGAGAAATGCAGTGGTGTGGAATTTGACTCCCCAACATGTATACCTCACCTTATTTGTGGTCAGGCTCCTGCTGCAGTATTATTGAACCAACTCTCCTATCTTTATAGTTTTCAGATTTCACAACACTAGCTGCTTCTAGTCTTCTCCATGATGAACATTTGAAACTTCCCTTTTATCTAGATATTTGCTTTGTCAGACTTTCTGCCACTTCCCTTGGATTTCCTTTTTAAACCATGTTTTATGTTCATGTATAATTCATGCATACCTTTTGTTCTCTGAATAATATGATTTTTCACCTGCACTATAGCCAGTTTGCTTGTTATATATGCATTTTAAGAAGGATAGAAAAATGATACAGAAGGAGCATTTTCAGTTTCAACCTGTGGATATTAAAAACAAATTGCAAGAATAATAAAACAAGGATTTCAGAAGTTAGTAGTTGTCAACCGTCATTAAGTAGTAGTTAATCAGTACTACATATGCTGAATAGTTGTACCAAATGATTATTGTGAATGTTACAAATTAAGCATTAAAAACTTATTTTTTATTACATTACAAGGTAATTAAAGTAGAAAAGGCACACAGTAGTAAATTTGCCCAAAATTTACAAGTATGATATTAAAGCTCACTGTTTCACAGGTAAATTATTTTTTATAGGGGAAGGCCCAACATTGCTGGAATGGAATTATCACACCCATTTGCCTACCCTCCCCCACTACTTACATTTGCTAACTCCATGATTGCTAAAGCTTAGAGAAAAGTTGATTCACTGAGGTATGACATTCTTGATCTTTAAACAGTATACAGACAGATCACACAATTTTTTTTTATTTTTTGCTCAAAAAAAGCTTTACTGTTCTTTTTCATAAACAGTAAATATTCAAATATTATAATAATATTATGATAATGATAAAAGAATAAATTCACAAAATATGAGCATACTCAAACTGTGTACAATATATACCAGGCCTAAACTCAACAGATGACAACATTGAAGTTCCAAAAATGATTCTAGTTTTTTTTAATCATCAGAGGCAAGATTTTAATGAAAACAAGTCACTAAGTTTTGTTAAAGGATTATTGTTAAATGGTTTAGAATGATTCCTGAGTTTTTACTTTGGGCTATCTTAAGGAAGTTTCTTTTAGGAAGGATAAGAAGTCTTCAAAAAGTGGTGATGTCGTTGATTTCCATTTTCTGGTAATACTTTTCCTAGCTACCACAAGAACAGTCCACAGCAGAAAGAGATTATCATTTTGAACTCATGCCCAGCATTTATATTAAATAAGAGAAAGAATTGGATAATAAAATTGTGTCAGAAAATAAAACATTCAAAAATCATCAATATTCCACCAAAATTGACTTGGAGAAGGGCAATTATATAAAAAAAAAAACATGCATCCAATTAGCATTACATTTTTGCAAACATCTCAGACAGTGTATGTCATTGTTTCTGTTAATTTTAGACATTTTATTTACAGTTATAAATGCTCTGCCTAGATATTTCATTGTAAATATGTGCCAATAATGAGACCAAGAGGAATGTTTAATGGATGATGTCAAAGGAAAAACAACTTCAAAAAGATCAACAGACGGCAGGTTCAGGTTAAGGCACTTTAATCTTGCAGCAAGGAGACAAAAACGTGCTAATACAGAGTTTGTCTAACTAGAATCAGGAAGTGAAGCTATTCTTATACATTTCTTACAAGACATTGCCTACTAAGCTGACGTAATAAATCACAAGTTCTTTTAATATTATTTCATAGCAGCTGTTTGTCCATGATTTTCTGCTGGCATATCAAGTTTACAAAAAAAAACTTCCTAAGAAAAACAACGTGGCCTTGATGACCACCGGTCAGACACAACTTCTCACTATGCATTGTTACCATTCAAGGTACTATGGCTAATTCGAGCACAAAGCAAGTACATATTATAGTTCATTTCTTTAAGCAGTCTTTGTTTTACTGTATCTATCTTTTCTGCAGCTTTGCATGTTCTCATAACACGAACAGAGCTGATTGTTCAAGTTCAATAACATTATAGAAAACAGTATTGTTCTATTCATTATTTTCCTGACCTAGCAGATAATCACCTGCTTCTCAGTAAATTTCCAAAAGGCATAAACATGAATTTTGCTGTGCTAGCAAATACTAGGTCAGAGAGCATCTTGCAGTTTCAGAAAGCATACTGCAATTTGAAAAGCATCTTGTAATTTCATACAGAATTAAGCTGTACTTAAAATAGAATGAAATGTGTTAACCCTTTTAGCTTCTAATAAGCACCAAACATATACATTAATACATATTTTTCTAACAGATGATATTTGAGATTTATTGTCAGAGGTTAAAAAGGAGTTGTGACCTAGTGTGATATGGTTCCAAAATGTAGCATTTAAATTTATCTTGCAATATATAAATTATCAGTTGTTTTATTATATATAATTTCATAAAATAAAAATATTCATTTAGGATTTTCTTTAAATTGCGAGTTAGTGAGAGACAAATATAAATCTTGTTTGTATTTTTACACTTTGTTATAATAACAGGTCATGTAGGTTTAAATCATATTTTGTAATAAGTTGCTGGATAGCTTTTACTTTTAACATTTTAAAACAAGGTTGCCAACAAACAAAATTATTGGTTTCCCAGATAGTGAAAACAGTTTCTACTGATGATATAGGGAATTAAAGAATCAAACTAGATTTTAACATCTATACTAGAGACAATTCTAAACTTAAATGGCTTAATTATAATACTTAAGTAGAAGTTATAGGAGGGGAAATGTTATACTGTATTAAATTGCAAAGATAATGCCAAAACAAATTTTACTGATTAGTTGAATTGAAGTTACCAAATTTATCTTTATTATTTTTAAGAAGCGTTAAGTGTAATGTTTTCCAATCAGAATTATAATTTGCATCAACCCAGTTTAGAATAATTTTTAAATTTAATGATTTACTATAAGTATCAATATCTGGAACATTAACTCCTCCAAGCACCCAGGATCTAATATGAGATAATGCTATTGTAGATTTATTAGAAAAAAGGAATTTTAATAATTGTTTATCATATTAATGTGATGTTTGTCTGGAAAAAGAGACAGGGCTTGAATTATATACAAAACCTTAGGTAAAAGAGTCAGTATTCAAAGCAAATAAACTTGTTTCATTTAAAAATAAGAATAACTAATGAATTTATGATATCATAACTGACAAATACTATTTCATCTATGGACTTCAATAAAGTGATAGCTAAGTATTCAAATGAAAAGACTTTGCCAATGATATTTGTATGCATTTGAATTTTTATTTAGTATTATGAATTTAACCAACAAAAAGGCAGACCACAACAAATTCAACAAAAATTGGGCATTTTCTCCTTTTTGACTAAACTTATGAATTTAGACTTAGATTGATTCTAGTTAAGACTAGAAATACATTGGAATAACTGTATTGCTGACTGTAGTTCAAAAAGAGTTTATCTTTAATTCAGAAGAGTTAATAATGCATCATCTGCAAACAGAATAATTTTACAGGACTAACGTTTGAAAATATCTATGGCAGTAATATTTGAATTTGTTCAAATTAAAATAGCAAACATTTCAATGGCTAAGGTAAATAGAATTGGAGACAATCCACAACCCTTTTGGTACCTTTAGTAAAATGACTGTATTCAGAAGCAAAGGGGCCAATTTTAGCATAGCATTATTCTTTAAAAGTGAAATAAAACTTGTAGGAAAATCAAATAATTCTAAAATTCTGAAGAAATAGTTCCAATTCAAAAAAATCAAAGGCTTTTTCAATGTCTGAACCATTTAAGAGAGCTTCATCATTTCTTCTATTCACAAAGTCTATAAGGGTTAGTATACAGCTATTATTATCATGAGTTTGCCTTTGATGAATAAAACCTGTTTGATCAAAATTGATTATATGGGGTATGGGTTATTTTATTCTGTCAGTAATAAACATGAAGATCACATCTTATAATCATTATTTATAAGTGAGATAGGTCTATAAGAGGAGCAAAGCTGAGGATTTTAGTTTTATTTTAATATAGGAGCAATTAACAAATAATTACAGGAAACAGAGATCTTTTTTGAGATTGGACTTAAAGTTTTATGAAAAAAGGAAATAATAGAAGGGCGAAATAGTTTATAAATTTCTATTATTATTACATCCATACCTGGAGCTTTATTCAATTTTATTTTTTGTTTTAATGTTATCTATAACTTTTTCTGAGAAATTTGTTTCTGTAAATAAGCTTTTAATTCTGACAGGGTTTTTTTTAATATTAAGAGAGTCAAAATGTATTAACTCATTCTTAACATCAGAATTTGGATCTTGATTTTGAGAAGTATAATGGAATCTAAAAGCATGGAGTATGTATTCCATATCAGTAGTGTTTTTCTTATTTTCTTATTTCCTTCATGTCTAACATTTAGAATATTATTAATTTTTGATTGCATTTTAACTTTTTTTTATAAATTATGCATATGTTGGGGTGATAATGGGTAGGAAGTCATTTTTAACTTTTCTAGAGCCACATTTTATTTATGGCACAGAATTTCAAAATATTGTTTATTTAATGTTTCTATTTCTTTTAAATTAGATTTATTTTTAGTAAATTTCAATTTAGCTATTAAGAGTTGTGATTGAATGTTGTATAGTTCTGAAGTCCTGAATCCCATTCCTTAATTTTATTTTTATACCGGGTTAAAATGTTATATACATATACGCACAAACACACACAAATATATATATATATATATATATATATATATATATATATATATATATATATATATATATATATATATATAGTCTATATTAAAATCTGGAACAGGCATTCCATCGAACGCCTCTTCATCGACACATAATCAGCAACCACACTAAACCACGAATGTTCAATACAGTGATTTATTTCCCTGGGAAAGAAATTGCTTGTACTAAAACCACACATACACACAATTTCAGACATAAAGTGGGGGAGCATCACCCCATATCCCCCACACCCTCTCTAACTAAATATACCAATTCAGATAAAATGGGATAAAGGGCAATGTCACCACTCAGGCCAAGCGATTTTTTCCCTGGGGAAAAAAATTGCTGACCTGAGCCTTTGCTATGTTTGGATTTCAGTCTGTATGTGTCAGTGAAATGCCATTTGCTGTAATGCCATTTCGCTGATCTAATATAGACCCTATATATGTGTGTGTGTGTGTGTGTGTGTGTGTGTGTGTGTGTGTGTGTGTGTGTGTGTGTGTGTGTGTAACCTTAAATGAATCCCAATTTATGACCATATTAATATCAGAAGTGTTATTGGATTCCAAAAAGAAATTTAGTTCAGACATTAACCATGGTTTTAACGTTTTAAATTTAGTTATATATGCAGATATTCTGGTCTTTTAACATTTTTTGAATTTCTACAGTAAGGGCATCATGATCAGATATGGGGCAAGGAATAAGGGCTAAAATTTGATGTCTTCGAAATTATGTCTTGAAAAACTAGAATTCTATCGATCTGGTCTATGTACCATATTTATAGTTCTGATGAAAAAAGAGCAGTGAGCTGTGATCTTTCATAGTAAATGTTTCATACATGTCAATAGATTCTATTCAATTTTTAAGTGTTTTCACCGTGGAGGTTAACTCTCGTTTTCTGTCATTACTAGTATCAGAATCTTCCAATATACAATTAATATCCCCTCCAATAATTAGGTAGCCTTTATAATTATTAAGGATAAAGTCTAAGTGTTTCTTGGTAGGACTTTGTCCCATAGCAAAGAACCAGTAGAGGTTCACTAAAGTCCATATTCTATTCTTAAACTTAAATCTATAAGAGTAAGAAGACTTTCTTGATTTTGTATATACAAATAATTTGTGGGAGATGTATAGTTTTCTTCCAAAGTATCACAACTCCCTTTTTCTTACATTTTAAAGAAGGTTGAGTAAGGATTCTTAACTTCCTAGGGTCCCAAATGTCTTTTTACAACTGTTTAATGTGTGTTTCTTGTAGGAAGACTACTTTTGTGTTAATATATTGATAATATAGTGATATTGTATCAGACTTGATCATATCCTTGGATTATTTAAACCATAAATATTTAAAGATTAAAGTGATAAATTAATCTATATGACAAAATGATTACTTTGTTTTCCCATCTTCTCCCTTCCCTTAAACAGAAAAGTAAGGAAAAAAAAAGCAATGTAACAACATAGTAAGTTATCAAATGCCTCTCAGAATTTTGGAGCATAGAAATGAATAATTTAAGCCAAAAGAAAAAAGTAAAAATATAATAGTTATGTTGTCAGTAATGCATTTTAATTCCAAGCATCCTAGCCCAATGGATTAAAAAAAATCAGACTTTTCAACATTAGCTAACTAGACTTTGACCTGAAGTGATAACAAGAAAAAAACCTGTCCGCTAGAACTCTGCAGTATATATTTATCTAATAGAGGCAGTGTTAAGTTTTGGTAAAAGTATATATGGAAAAACATAATATCCAATAATACAAATGTTGAAATAGAGATGTATAAAAAGGGTTCATATTACTTTATCGGAAGATAACATAATCGGATGGCCAAAACATTGAAACGGCCGTATTTCAAAACTTTTACCACACCCCCACTAAATATATATTCCAACTCCGAGTTCGCACTACAGTGAGGAAAGGGCAAATACCCCAACCTTCATTGTACAGCGATCCCACAATGCTAACTTTAAAATGCATCCGTTTCAATGTTTTGGCTGTTTGATTGTTATCTTTTGATAAAAATGTGTTTGTGATGGCATAGATGTAATTATTCTATAGGATCCAGAATTGACAACACAGCGATAAAAGTATCATCTTGTTTTGTTTAACTCACTTCCATTTAATTATATCAGTATTTAACTAACTATTCAGCCACCGTTCCGTTAATTTGAAAGAATATTGCTTAATGTCAGCATTAAAGCAGATAGCTGAGAATGGGAAGGAAGGAAGAACTGATGTATAAACTAAATAATAAACTGAGTAATGCAAAAACAATAGATTATAATATTTACATTGTCTGATTATTATTAAATAGGAAATCGTGTTTTAAGTATATATTATTTAACCTAATTACAAATGAGAAGAGTTATGATTGATAATTAAATTTCACCATCAGTAATAGAAATCCCTCTAACCAATTATATAACCATAAAATTAAAGAAAAGTATAGTGAGCTAATTTATATAAGACAAATGAACAACTCGTACCCCTTTTTCCTCCCTCTCCCCATGTCTCCTTTCCTATTCTGAAAGATGCATACAGATATTATTAAAGCTAATACAAATTTATGTAAAGAGAATGAAAGTAATACATAGTTGCACATAAATAATTTCAAAAAGTTATTTTATAAAATGATCATATCTTAAATAATCATGACTTTATTTCAAATCCTAGTATTCATTTTTAGAAGAACCAAATCATCTTGTAACAATTGTTCATGTATAAACTCTCATCAGCAGCACATGTGCAGCAGTCATTCATAGCAGAAAAAAACAAGAAATCAATAAACAAAGCCATGGATAAAACAATAACTGAAAACACTTGCTTACATTAATATATATAGTGAAATGAATTAATTTATAGTTAGTTGAAACTGCTAATCTTAAGCAAGCCAATCAAACAGGATTATAAAAACAAAAGGTCAGTATGAGCTGTAGAAGGAAACTAACATAACAGAAGCACTAATGGCTTCCTATGGAATATGTGGATGCAGAAAACAAAGCTTTATGGAACCTTTGACAAATAACCCCAACCATTCAAAGCAAGCAGGAGAAATGTGTTTTATGGTGGGTGCGAGATGTCAATTTAAATGGTAATATGAAAAAAAAGTTTAGTCAGTTTAAATGGTGCCAAATCAAAAATAGTCTCTCAAAATGTACAAATAGGCAAGTCTGTCAGTTAAACAATGCCCCCTTACAGTCATAATAATAAAATAAATACAATGTAGCTATTATATCATATTCAATCTTCATCATAAAACAGAACCATAAAAACACTATTTAAAAGTATGAAACATTTGAAAATATACATATTAAACCATGAAGCATAATATATAGATTTCTGTTGTATAAAGTAGAGATACCAAGAAATTGAAATTAGACTGTAGTACCTGCAAATCTATATATAATGTAAGTAGTGAGATATTCAAGTAAATAGAGGATATAATTCAACCTTATAATCTAGAAACATTCATTGATCTGGTCCCCTTCAATAAGCACACCACACCAAATGACATTTCACAATCTTTATTAAACTTCCATAAACATAACTTTATTGAACAATATTTAGTTTAGTAATCACAGCATGAATATTCATGTAGCCATTTACTATGGTAGTGTACCCCAGCTCACCCACACCAAATAAGCAAAATCATCAAAGCTGCACACTAACTGTTAATTCAAGCAGTGACCCAATGCCCACTTTCATCCCCCAACTCATTAAATCAAACTCCCGACACCAGACAGGAATAGAAGAGGGACAAGCCTGACCCTCTTCTCTACTTAAACACCAAACCCATAAAATCACCACACAATCCTCAATGTTTGTAAAAGGGAGAAGGGTGGGCAGCAAGTTTATGCCAAAATCTGAACTTTCACCCAGTTACACTTGCATTAAATCACTTAAGCTGCTCCTCACATCTACCTCACTTCCCCCTCAACCTTCTTTCTATCTAATTTAACTTTTCTCTCCCTACCACTCTAGTTAACTTCCTTCTACTACATTACCAGCCCTAGTATCCCCTTCTCCCCCTCCACAACCTTAACACACTATTAATCTTACATGACCCTCAACATTGTACATGTCCCTAAACAAATTGCTTTGTTCCAAATCTCATTTATTAAACTATAAAAGAAGATATGTGAAGTATGAAGTTACTTGTGCAAAGGAAATATATGTTTACATAAAGAAACTCTAATATCCATCTTGACTTTAGGAGAGGTGTAGGACAGCAAATTCTCAACAAAGTATGTTTAAGTTTTTTATATATATATATATATATATATATATATATATATATATATATATATATATAGACATTTTCTTGACTTTAACTGTTTTCCTTAATAGATATTGAGAACCTGTTAGATGTTATTATCAAGGACAAAAAAGAGAGTTATGCATTAAAAATAGAAGAAAGTGTTCAAAAGTCATAAGTTACTTTGTGACTGAAGATTTTGTTATTTTGTTAGCACTGGTAGAACTGAAATCAGTTTTTTTTTCTTCCTCTTTCATGTTAGTCCATGTATTTTTATCTGAAGTTCGTTTCAGAGAAGGGGATGATCAATCCATGTTTTCAGTCATAGGAAGAAGATTATTATTTTTGACAAATATTGAAGCGTCCTCTAAATTAAGATTTTTATGCTATTTGACTGATGGATTTTTATTTTTGCTGGAAAAATTATCTGTGATTTAAAATCATTCTGTTTAAAAGTTTTCACAAGCAGCTAGCAAATTGTTCTCAACTCCATTTGTTTTAGTTGAGTAGTCATTATCAGATCTGATTGAATTCTGTTTGTATTTGAAAGGGACTTTCCTCCAGGAAGTTCTGAGTACTAGTTATTTATCAATATATGATAAAAATTGTATAACTATAAATCTCAGTGCAGCAGAAGGTGAAGTAGATATAGGTTTACCTATGGCTCAATGGGCTCTTTCAGTACCATAGAAAAGACCTTCCTGTAGATTTAGTATTTCTGAGATCCAAGTATTTAAGAAAAAAATTTAATTCTCACCTTCAAATTTTCTGGAAGACCAAATATCCTTATGTTACATCATCTTTCTCTCTATTTCTAAGTCATATCTATATATATTTTTTAGAAGCCATGTATTTTGTTTTAGTAAAAAATATTTTTGAGATGATTATTCTTTTAGCCTCCCATCTATGTCATTCATGACATTCTCCAAGTCAGATATTTTGGTTTGTTGTTGTAATAGTTCTTTAAAAGCATCAATTATGTTTAAGACAGATGATCTGAGATTTTCTAAATTCATCTGGAAGCCATCCATTTTCAAGGATAATTTTTGAAGAGTAGAAGTCTTTAGTTTATCTTTCTTCAGAGAAATGTCAGTATGAGAATACTTAGAATTGCTCATCTTTGTCCAGCAGTTCAGTATCTGAGTAAAAGTGACAGGAAACTTTTTATATAATTCCATCAAAACTATTCTCCGTAGGACTGTAGTAATTTTTTAAATAAAACAGTTATTGTCTTGTATTTAAGTTTTTATTCTGCAAAGCTCTAAAAAGATATTGTCTTCACTTAGCCATCGTGGCTCCTTTCCCAGATAACAAATTTATGATCCCATATTACAATGTGGATCACAAATAAGTCCTAGTTATAAAGCAGCAACAAGTTCCAATTCATGCACAGAAGCAAAAACAGCAGCAAAGCCAATGCAGGAGTAACGCCAACAAATGTTCCAATAATCCAAATGAACTTGAACTCAAGCACAAGGTCGAACGGTTAATAATTTATTGCAAAAGTAAGCGCTTTCACCCTGAGGCTTCATCAGACTTTAAAACCATTAACAAATTTGAACCATTTAAATAGCAAAGAAACTCACGTTATAGGGTACTCACAATCACATCCTTCAATAATTTCAATCAAACAATTAAAGCAAAAGCATATACATACTTTTAAGCCTTCATTCATTTTATGGCAAAAGCAAAAACATAAACATATAAAAACTAAACAAAAATGTAATACACTTTGAGGCGTGTATTCAGAAACGTATAGTACTGCGTGGGCTACGCATTTTAAAGATGCCTACTTCAGGTAACTTACATCCTGAGCTGCTGTTTAAATGGCAGCAGCTCAATTTGGAACTCAGTTTTAATTATATGAAGTTACTTAATGAGTTCCATTGTCCGGAAGAGGAATCTTTAAGGAATAAAGTTACTGAACTTTATAACATGATTAATACTAAGTAGTTGACGCCTAAAGCTGAATCTGGACTAGAGAGACTTATGGACAATGTTTTATTGTTTGAGAAACGTCTCTTGGAACAAAAGAGAAATAAAATTCTAAGGGACATTAAAGATTTTAAGCTTGGTCATGTTTTTACTTGGCCGAGGCAGAATACTAATGTTGCAATGACTAAAGGTTTAGAGCAAACTTCTAATAATGTTGTCAATATAGATAGTGTGTCCAAATCAAAATAATAACAAAGTTAACTGTAATCAGAATAATGGGAGAGTTGACAGTAGTAGTAATGCTGATATTTCTTTAATGCATAGAGAAAGTGTTAATATGACTAATGATAGTGATCAAGAGCAAGGGCCCACTAATGTCATGCTCCAACCCACCGTCCCTAATGATGAGCCTGTGGTGAGGAGGAAAAATGATGGTAACAAATCTTTGATAACATTTACACCAATGGGCGGTGTTGACTCCCAGAGCCCTTTCCCGATAGACCTTTTCAATCGGGATGGGAGACGGAGATCAGTGAGCAGGGGCCGGCAGAAACGGAAAGGGTCATAGGGGGAATACTCCAGCCCTACTCTGAAAAAGATGTGGGAAAGAGTGGAGGCTCACTAGTTGTGAATCTTTCTCGAAGGGTATTAAGTAAACATGAAGAACAGGTCCTTAATAAAGGATTAACCTTTATAGTTACTAGTGGTGGTGATATAACTGATGTCGTTTTGGACATTAAAACGTATGTGCGGAACGTACAACTGAAATTAGTGTTTGGTAGTAATGGGGGTGATGTAAATGGTGATGAGTTTTCTGCTACATTCTATACACCTAACACTTTTACTCCCATGTTACATCCTCTTTTAGACACTTTCTCCAGATTGGTGGAGAATGATTTACATAAGTATTATGGGAGGAATTATAATGTTAGAAACAGGAATAAGAAACAGAATCTGTCTTTCATGCAAAGAAAGGCACTTCAAGAATTAAGTAAGAACCGGTCAATAATAGTTAGACCGGCTGACAAAGGGGGGGGGGGGTCCAATTGTTTTGATGGATCGTCATGATTATTTTGAAAGTATGAGGATGATGTTAGAAGATGAAGTTTTTTATTCTAGAATTGACATACAAGAAACATCTAGTAAAGTGTTTAGGGTGTATGACATGTTGGACGATTTGGTTAAAAGCCACAATATCACTTGGGAATTGTTTAAATACCTAAGAGTCAGTAATCCGCTCCTACCAGTTATACAAGGTCTACCCAATGTTCACAAATCCATATCTAATCCGCCCTTACCCCCTATTGTTGCTGGCCAGGGATGGCTCACTGAACCATTCTCAATTTATTTAGAGTACCATCTGAGGCCAGTTGTGGATGCTAACCCTGTGATTTTAAAAGACAGTAAACAATTTCTTTTAGACCTTTATAGTTACACCAGAACTCTAGGTGAAGATGATTTTTATATTTTAGTAACACTGGATGTCATAAGTTTGTTTACGGTCATTCCTAATGACCTAGGAGTTGCCAGAGTGCAATGATATTTATACACCAAGTCCAATTTGGATAATACCATGATAGACCTTTTGGCATTATTTTTGGAGACAGTGTTACATAACATATTTATGTTTGATGAGAAAATCTATCTTCAGAAAGATGGCGTAGCTATGGGCACTTCTTGTGCCAATAGCTACGCCAACATAGTGATGGCTGATTGGGAAGAGGAACTTTTATTTCCACTTAGAGCCTTCCAACAGCATGTTGGTTTCTATAGACGGTTTGTAGACTACCTCTTTTTGATATGGAGAGGTGATGAAAGTAGTCTTTTGAATTTTGTGTCTGTTATGAATACCTTAACTGACTTTCTCAGTTTCACTCTGTTACTCTACATCTAACATTTCCTTTTTTAGATATTAATGTTATAAGACTTGAGAGTGGACTATTGAATACTTCTGTCCACAGGAAGGTGTGTCACAGGAACAGTTTACTTCACAGACACAGTATGCATCCTAGATACGTCTTTGATAATGTAGTGAAAGGACAAATGATGAGGGCATCCAGATTGAATCCATTGGATGAAGGTTACGAACAAGAGATATTAGAACTGAGAAATAGGTTCAAAAACAGATGTTACCATAAAAAAGAGGTGTATAGGGCGCTTTTAGTGGTGAATGAGTTAAGGACCACAAGGGCACGTCCATATTTTTCGGACTGGGGGAGTAATATTTACATCAAACAGCCCAGTAGAGTGAGTGGCCTGAAAATACCAATGTTCTTCACTAGTGATGTGAATGTTATCAGAGAAGTTATTAGGAAACATTGGGATACTTTATTATTAAATGAAAATATTAGTAATATCGTGGGTCCAAGACCTACGTTTTTGTATAAAAATAAGAAAAATCTGAAGCAAAGGTTATGTCACTATCCTGTTAGTTTGATTAACTCTGTACCCACTTTTTCTGTTTATAATACTACACCCTGTAACTCATGCAGACAATGTCAGTGCATTGATACTGACAATGTCTTTAAACAACCTGTTTCTGGACATGAATTTTATTTTAACACTCAGACCAATTGTCGAAGTGTCAATGTTGTCTATCTTGCTAGGTGCATGTCGTGCACAGCGTTCTACATTGGAAAAACCAATAGACAACTACAGGAACGCATTAGAGAACATGTATACCATATAAGAATTGGTACAGAACACAATGCTTTAGCTAAGCATTGTAAGCAATTAGGTGCACTATATTATTTTAAATTTTTTGTTATGCAGATTATTGCACCGAGCACCAGAGGGGAAGATATAGACAATTATACCGAAGAATGTGAGCTACGCTGGATTATCCGCTGTAGAGCAGATATACTACCAGGGTTGAATGATAGTCTATTTACAACCCATTCTTCGGAAAAGAAGATTATCTAAACCCAAACTGAGAATGGTGGTGTAACATGCACAATACGTTTAGTATATGTTTTGTTTTAACATTATTCATGATTTTAGATATAACAAAGATTTTATACATTTTTGTTTAGTTTTTATATGTTTATGGTTGTGATTTTGCCATAAAATGAATGAAGGCTTAAAAGTTATGTATATGCTTTTGCTTTAATTGTTTGATTGAAATTATTGAAGCATGTGAGTGTGAGTACCCAATAACGTGAGTTTCTTTGCTATTTAAATGGTTCAAATTTGTTAATGGTTTTAAAGTCTGATGAAGCCTCAGGGTGAAAGCGCTTACTTTTGCAATAAATTATTAACCGTTCGACCTTGTGCTTGAGTTCAAGTTCATTTGGATTATTGGAACATTTGTTGGCGTTACTACTGCATTGGCTTTGCTGCTGTTTTTGCTCCTGTGCATGAATTGGAACTTGTTGCTGCTTTACTTTGTTATTGGTGTTACAGGAGCATTCATCCCTTTGTGGTTCCTGTTCTTTTTAGTGAAGTCCTAGTTATACTTGAATGTGTTTATTTATGTATTCCCAGTCTGGTATTATTCCAAATTGGAGAATGCACAATCATTATTATAATGGTTTAATATCTATTTATTTTTCCCTGCTACCAGTTGACCTTGGAATACAGTTGATAACATAACTGAGATTTCTAGACATCACTTCACTTTTTAGTTAACAAATAACGAATGAGGAAAAAATACCTTGGGTAAATGCACATGATCTTAATCACCTCAAATACAAGCAAATAGAGCCTGAGTAGATCAAAGAAATGTATTTATAAGCATTAGGAAAGAAGGATGGAATCAAAAAAGCAAAATTACCAGAGCAGATGCATATATGACACAGCTAGAAAAATAACCAGAAAAAAGTAATAAAGTAATTCCTTGGTTGTTAAACCACAGATGGTTCATAGGTTCATAGGTAGATACTAGGCTATCTGCCCTAGGGCATTTATAAGCCTAGCCAGAGTGTATTTGGCTTCCGCCTCTCTATTAGATTAGGCTACTGTGCCTCTGTAAAGTAGGTCACAGAAGGTACCCTTTTAAGATTAGTTTACTGTGCCTCTGTCTAGCAGGGACACAGGAGAGATCCCAGGGGTGAATTCGCGATTTCCTATCCACGCGTCCAAATTT
Organism: Protopterus annectens; assembly: GCF_019279795.1. NCBI lineage: Eukaryota > Metazoa > Chordata > Ceratodontiformes > Protopteridae > Protopterus > Protopterus annectens. The sequence goes on from NC_056750.1 coordinate 694,215,672, forward strand.
CACTTGAAGAGGGTCAGCAAGGGGCTATGTCTGACATGAATTGGGATTCTATTCCAGAGTGAGGGGAGCCTCTGGGAAATTAATCTGTCCCTCCAGCATGTCCTATTTATTTTTGTGCTGAGGTTTAGGTCCCTGGAGCGTGTAGCTCTAAGGGACTTGGATTTTGTGAGGTGGAGCATGCCCATTAATTCTGGGTTTTTGGCATGGCTTTGTACGTCAGGCATAGATCGCCTCTGAGTAGGCGGTAAGCAACTGAGTAGAGCTGGAGTTTCTTTAGTCGAGCTGCATAGGACATCTGTTTGTAGCCCATGATCCTCTTGGTGAGGTACTTTTGGGGTCTCTCCAGTTGCTGCAGGTGTCGGGTAAGGTACGTCCCAAAAGGGGCATTGTATTCAATTATGGGCCTGATGAGTGACGAGTAGAGGGGCACAATGGTGTTGAATAAAAGCACACATGTAAATTCAGGAATAAAAAATCAGACGAGATTTAGTGCTAAAGCACTCTTGCAATTTCAGGAATAAAAACTTTAATCAGACAAGAGATTTAGCTCTCTCATCACTCAAATTGAACTTCATCAGAATAACATCAATAAATGTTCCATATCCTTATATAATGAAAACATTAATTATAATCATAAAATTTAAAGGCACACTATCTCAATAAAGATTATACTGAAATGAGTAACAAACATTTCTCAATGATGACTTTATAAATGCTTGTCATTTAAATCATTTAAATCAGTTTCATTTGATAATCCCATAATACAAAATGCAAAATTATGTAAATATTTTAATATGAATGTATGTCCATAAAAAGAGATTGATATACCCCGAAAGAAATTGTTACATAAAAAATTTTAAAGAAAAATAATCCCCACTTTTCTTGTAGTTATTGGTTGCTACCAGTTGTAGTTAATGGTTGTAAAGTATACATCACTTTTCTTGTACTTACAGCTACAAAAATCCAAAGCATATACATTTCTATACAAAGATTTGTACAAAGATTCGTTACACAGCATCATGACAGGGATGTAAATCACCCCCTGAAAACTAAGAAATGTTTCAGCCCTCTGACTGGATAATACTAAGTGATTATCAGTTTAGTTTGATTTATTGTTTACTTTTACTGTCAAGCATTCTGGATTAAGTAAGAGTACAGTATTTTGTACATGACATATTTCAGAGCATAAACCTGTTATCATCTATGGTGTGTTGATTACATATTGTATCGTTGAAACATAAATTTATATTTCATGTATTTTGGTGTTTTATATTAATTACATTGTAAGATACCCAATTGTCATCACGCTAGGGTATTTCTGGACTGATCGTCAGTACAGCTACAAGATAAGGGTTGCTTTCTTACAAAGGTTTTGGACATAATACAGTATCACAACTTTCTGATCAGTACTTATATTTCAGCAGCTATTTTATATGTGCAGCAGAAATCAGTATATCGATTTTCACCTGCCTCGGACACACACTACACTTATAATTTACACTTATAATGTGATACTCAAGAGATGTAATGGCATCTCAGATCACTGTCCTCTTTGTTGCTTAGTTTTTCACTTAACAGTGATACCTAAAAGAAAACATTTGAATGTCTTTTTGGAACTTCCTCATTTTGGATTGTTCTGAAAGCATAATTGTGTCCAGACATCAATACACCTTCAATTGGAATCTCAGATTTTTTGCTTTAAGATGCATCCATGTTATCCATACATATCACATACAACACTACAAGGTTATTTTGTTAGCAATTACTTATACTGTAATCAGAAACAATACTGAGGCCTACAGAGCACCAGTGAAGGTATTTATTTAGCAGTACAAGATCAGTCTTAGCATTATATTGGTTCTTGACACTTTGTTGTGTCATCTGATATGGATAAATCACATGATTTTATGTGAATGTACAGGGATAATGGGGCAACCAAAAGATGTGAAAGGACATTCTAGATGGTGCAGATTCATGTAAAATGCTGGCATCCCCATTTTCCACATAATCACACACAGTTTTCAAAAAATTAATTGCAATATTTGGGAATCCTATAAACCTTTTAAGACTATTTATAACCCATGATGTTATCTTTAGCAACTTTTTTATGAATACAATGAAAAGGTCAGAAATACCTTGACTTGTGATTATATGAAAATTTTGGAAGAAAAAAATACCCATAGACATTCTAAAGAGTGGTGCACATGGGCCATGAGGGGAAACAACCATCTGCATTTTGTTTTTCTTTTTAATACATATGACAAGTGTTCTGATCAAAAGTAGCCAGGAAATGTTTCTACATACTGGTCTTCAATAAACGTTATTGCCATATCTTTATGTTAATATTTTCTACTGTCCATTTATTTATCAACAGTAATTTTGAAGGAGGTTAATGAATGACTGAAGACGTGATTGTAAGGAGGCATAATTCATAATATTAAACAGTATTGTATAATTTATGAGGCACTTTTTTCAAAAACTGGTATTTTATTTTTAGTATTACATTTCAATGTCTAGTGGTCATGGTAAAGTTTTTTAAGTAGTTTGATTGTCAGACAAAACCAAGCCAGACATTTCACTATAGGCTAGGCAGAGTTTACTTCTTAGTTACTTAAAATAAGTAGAACATAATGATATTTCTTCACAGTGTACATATTTCAGTCCTGCAATCTTTCTAGTTAGAAAACAATGTACTTTTTCTTTTAGGTAGATTGTTTGAAGTGTGTGAAAAATAGTGAGCTACAAAGCATCAGCAGGGTCTCCTCGGAACAACTTCATGTAGCCTTCAGAATTAGATGCTTTACATAATATGGTTTTCTGACATTCACAGACAGTCTAAGTTGTCCCTAGATCTTTAATGATGATCTCATGTTATAAGACATAATCATTTATTTTGTAATTATAATTAATGTTCTTTTTTTCTCCCACTGGTCTACTGGTGCTGTGCTAATACTGAATGTGAAACCATTTCTACAACAGCACTTGGTGAGAGTTTTTGCAGACATTCTTGTAGGCTGTCAGCTTGTTTTATTATATAGTTTGTGATCATCAGTGCATTTCATGTACACTGCCCATTCAAGGGAGCTATAGTTTGAAAAATAAGTAGCTAGGATACTGGTCATAACTCCTTAGAGTGGCAAAACAGGTAAACTTCACAATGAGTTTTTGCATCCTATTGCTAATCCAGTATATTGCCCATTGAATGATACATACTCTGATTTAATATGTTTACTTTCTCCCTTATTTTTCTTATGTGGAATAGTGTCAAAAAGCTATCACTAGGGAATAGGTCCTTAATGCTCTCTCTAAGACCAAGAGCACTACATCAATATCCCAGGATGCCTTCCAAATAGTATGAAACATGACCTATCAGGCCCTCTGGAATTGCTATTTAACTGTAGCCTCCAAACAGGCTTCATGCCTCATGACTGGAGAACAGCAACAGTCATCCCTTTGCATAAAGGTTGGTCCATCTACAGACCCTGAAAACTGCAGATCCATAAGACTCACTAGTCTTGTATGCAAAGCCATGGAAACAATCAATAATGACATAGTACCTCCAGACACTGCATATAACCCAGTTTGGTTTTGTCAAGGGAGGACATGCCTACTCAGCCTGGTGTTCACCAAACTAATGAATGAGGGCAAAATGGCACACACTGTCTAGCTTGACCTGGCCAAGGTATTTGCCACTATACCCCACTTGGGCATTGTTGACAAACTCAGGAGATTAGGTACAAACCTGTATATCATCCAGTGGGTAGAGACCTTCCAGAGACAAACCGGGCACATTTTGGGTATAGACTACAAAGTTGGCACTGTGGTGACTGGAGACACAGAAGACTAATGTAGAAACACCAAATCCAATGCCAAAATAAGATTTTTATTACAACAAGCATGCTTTTGTAATCTTTTTTTTGGCATTGGATTTGGTGTTTCCACAGTTTGGCTATCTCAGTGGTTTCTGTCTCGAGGATAGTGCAGCAGTTTTTGGATGTACTCTTGGCATGTGTGGAGTACATCTATTTCTGGTGTCACCTCAAGACTGAGCCAGGACTATGGGTACCTTTTATGGGGTGGCACATTTCTCTGCTGTATTCAGTGTAATAGATTGCAATTAGGGCCTCCATTTTTGCCCCGATCCTGGCAGTACCCATGATTCTCATATCTGGCACACCAGCTTACTCTACTGCCTCTTCCTGCATGGTAGGATACCCAGTGGACATCTTGTTGATAAACTGAAAACTATACAAGCTCCCACCCCCATCACCAGAAGCGTGCTGTTGTTAAGGGACAATTTATTAGAGCTGCATGCATGGTTTCTGACTTTTTTTCTTGGATGAATTTTTGGCAAGAGAGTATCCGGTTAGATTTGTTGATTCACTGATGTATGTGACGATCAGCAAAAGTGAATGTGGTCATTTTAAACCCATTTTACAGCCTGTCAACCCTCAGCAACCTACCAATACTCCTGACACTACTGTGGAGTTGATGGATCAGAGCACAATTTTGTATAACAACATTAATTCTTGTACTGGTAGTTCCAAAAATGCTTGCAGGACTGATGAAGTTTTGATCAGTTAATTTATTTCTCAGTATTACATGGTCAATGACCTGATTAGAGATATTCTTTATAAAAACTGGGCTATTTTGAAGGATGATAGCCAGATTGCTTTTAAAGCGGGTGAAAAAATGCTCATTACCTTCACGAAAGGACAGAATTTTAAGTACTTGGTTGAGTATTGTGGCACTCATAGCAAGAAAAATAATCTCACAAATTTTAAAATGTTTAAATGTGGGAGCTGTTCTATGTGCATATTTTTTCTTTCTTCTTTGTTGTGAGCAATTTAATATTAATGGTTTTAAGTTTACGATGAAAGAAGCTTGTAAATGCCTTACCAAGGGTGTTGTTTATTCTGCTTTGTGTCATTGTTGTTCAGCCTTTTGTATAGGCAAAACTGGATGCTGTTTTAAAAATAGTATATGGGAACATAACAATGACATTAAGCATAAAAAAGAAAGCAATGATTTAGCTAGGTGCACTAGTGCCTTTCCTGGACACACCTTTAAGTCTGTGGTTATAGAGAGGATGCCATTGGATCTGCATTGTGGCCCCTGGCAGCTACTTTTAGAAAAATGTTTATTGTATTGGCAACTGCAATTAAATGCTGGTAGCTGTTCAGGGCTTAATGGTTTTACATCTATTTCCTGTTTATTAAAACTTAAGACTTTAGAGGTAGTTGTATTTAAATTGTATTTAAATCTCATTTAAAAAGTATTTAAAGTTTTTTTTTATCTGTCTTATCTAGTTTTGAAAATGTATTTTGTCACTTTAAAAATTGTTTTTCTTTGCCTAGAGCTTGGCTACTAGGTGACCATGTGAGTTCTGTCATATGCCTTTTTATCATAAGATTTTTTTTTTACCATGTGACTTTCTACCTGCTGCTATTTAAATGGAGTTTAAAGAACATGGTTTTATTTGAAGAAGTTTATATTTAGTGAACAAAACCGCTAATCGACTGTTCTTGTACTGTTTTGCATTTTACTGCATTTTTACTGGCTGCTGCACCTCCCAGAGTCTCTGTGGTCTGTGGGTTTCTTATTTTTAAGTTGAGAAATATACTTTTCTCTTTTTTTCTATTTTATTCATGTAGTTATTCATGATTAAATGCATTGCTGAACATTAAATCACTTTTTTGTTTAGTCTTGCCCTTCTTCTCTCTCTGTCCGTCTCTATTTTTTTTTTTTTTTTGTCTTTCGTGTGATGCTAGCTATCTACTGGAGGAATGAGTCAAGATACAAGTGAAATAATCCAAGTGGAGCTGCAAAAGAAAAATTTAATGCAGCCCTCTCCCAGACATTGAGAGTGCATTCAGCCTCCTAAAGAGTCGGTTTAAGTGCCTGGATGAGTCTAGGTTGCACGTAAGTATGAACCAGCTACTAGATGCAGGATGTTTATGGCATTTTGCATTCAGCACAACATGATCATGCACCATTCTGGTGGTGAACTGACTATTGTCACTTCAGCTCCCAAGTCCTGTCCAAATGTGAATAATGATGACCAGCTCACAGCAGTCATAAGGGACTCCCAGTGGCAGGCTTGTGCATGTCATGTAGCTGTGAAGAAAAAGAAGTGGCATCTATTTCACAACTACAGACCGTGACATTCCTTTATTGTAAAAAAAAAAAACATATAGAGCATAATTGATGCATGTAGTGGTATTTGTGCACTATGCTGTGTAGTGCATGATCTACCGTCACTGTTCATCTGCCACACAGTTTCATCTTTGAGTAATTTTTCTTTTTTTTTTTTTTTATTTCTGAAGAGTAACTCATATTGTTTGTAAAAGTCAAGCCTGAGTGCTCATTGACTTCTGTTCGTTGATGATATGAGACATCATATAAGTAATAAACAAATTTTTAGTTGTTTCACACACTAAATTCTGGTGAGGTGGTTATATATACTGAATGTCCTCAAATCGTTCAATTTGCAAAAATTGTTAATTCACTGCTAACATGAGTTCTTACCTTCCATTTGAAAGAAAATTTATCCTATTTGTTTTTTAAATTATGTAATATTTTCTCAGATTGGTATGTGTCATCTGTTGAGGTACTGCATATTCTCTATTTTTATTTTGTCATCAACAATAATTTGTGGCCTCAGAGATGAAAAATATAATTTATGCAGTGGTGAGAGTGAAGTGGCAGCAGTGTTTTACATAGTAAGAGTCTCATTTTGGTCTATAATTTTCTTATTAGTGTGCATTACTACTTTTCACTTGTAGGTAACTGACACCTGTAACAAAGTTAGTATATACATCATTAATGGTGTTAATCTCTGCAATATAACGTTATGGCATATAGCTTTCTTTCCACTGTTCAATGAAGTTTTATGCAGTACCATTATAGCAACTAAATGCATACAGTTAAAAAGTTTCCTAAGCCCCCCGCCCCTTCCATTTTTTTAAAACATAATACCATTTGACTTAAACATTGACCTGTGTTTGTGAAGATCAAATTCTAAGTAATAGAAATGTCAAACCTGATTCACAGTAGGTCAATGTCAAATGTGTCATAAACATCTCCTATCAATAGGCTAGGTGATGGTGCAAGTTATTTTGAAATGGGGCTGTCATGAGAGCTGGATGGTGAGTTGGTCCGATTTGACCTACTTGATGCAGGCAATCGTGCAGACACTGATATGACAGTACTGGGGGAATGTGATCAGGGCCTTGGATAAGAAGTACTCCTAGGTGTGGATGAACTCTGACATGGCCTACATAAAAACTGTTGTGCTTGTTCTCCCTGACTAATTACAGTACTTTCTTGAGAAGCACTTGTAGTCTCATGTGATGTTCATCCATGTGTCCAGACTGTACCCGCTACTCTTCCCCTTGCAAGACTAACTCCTATTTGAGTATGGTAAGTCCTAACTATTGTACAAATAGGGGCAGCAATTGCTGCTTGTTGTGCCACCATACTATGCATCAGTGTGAATATGGCATTATACCTAGTCTGTGCCATTTCCATGTAGTGCTGGAAATGCTTGTGTTTGTACTGGAGGAATCTGACCTTTTCCAGCTGACTCTCTGTAGCAGTGCTATGAGACCTGACAATGTCCCAGCACATTTGCTGCTGGGCTGCCAATGTTCTCCATGTTTCTGGAAGTAGCTATTAAAAATCCCCAACCCTGGTTCCATTTTGTAAAGGTATCTCTGTGGACACTACTACCTCTGAATTTCTGCCATCATCCTGAATGTGTTTGTCTAGGTTTGGAGGTACTGTTGTAGAGGTGCATAGGTTTTCTCCCTGTATGAACTGGAGTGTTATGTCACTATGTGCTTGACTTTGTGATGCACCATCATTTCCTGTAGAGTTACTAACTTGTGGGGTGGGAGATCATCCCATTAAACTTCTGGCTGTGTGCGACCTTTCCCAAGGCTACCTCATAAATATGATTGTTATTATCATCATTATCTTCAAGTCAAGAACACTGCATCAATGGCCCCAGACAATATCCCAGGATGCCTTCTAAATTGCATGAAACATGACCTATCAGGACCTCGGTAATTGCTATTTAACTGTAGCCTCCAAACAGGCTTCATATCGCTTGAATGGAGAATGGCAACAGTTATCCCTCAGTACAAAGACGGGCCATCTACAGACCCATAAGTCTCACTAGTCTTGCATGTAAAACCATGGAATGTATTATCATGGAGATGATCAATAGAGATATAGTAAACCTCCAGACACTGGACCATCCCAGTTTGGTTTCATCAAGGGCAGATCATGCCTACTTAACCTGGTGGACCTCTTTGAGAAGGTCACCAAAGCAATGAATGAGGACAAAATCATTCCCACTGCCTACCCTGGCCTGGCCAATGCATTTGACACAATACTGCACTCAGGCATTGTTGGCAAACCCAAGAAGTTAGGGAAAAACCCATATGTAACTCGGTGGATATCCAACTGGCTCACAGACAGGACCCAGGAGTTGAAACTGGAGAGTCCACATCTACAAAGAGGCAGTAGTGGAGTCCCTCAGGGATCAGTCCTTGGAATGCTCCTTTTTGGCATTTACTTCTCAGAAGTCAATGCTAATGTTAGTAGTCTCTGGCTGACTAAATTTGCAGCTGATTGCAAATTAGGAGCTGACATTAAATCTCACACTGTCACAAATGTTCTCCAGGAGAGGCTGACACAGACAAACAACTGGTGTCAGAGCCATGGGCTAAACCTAAATGCAAGAAATGCATAACAGTATCCTTTGGAAAGTCATCCATCCCTGGTAACTATCATATTAACAACACACCCCTTACAGTTGACCCAGTAGTCAGGGACATAGGAACACACATAGATAGTAATCTAGCTTTTGATCATCACATGTCTACAGTGGTGAGGAAATCATTCTATGTTGTGCAACTTATAAACAAAGATATGGAATCTAATTCAAGGAAGCCATTGTTCCACTGTATACAGCATTCATCAGACCTGTCATCGAGTACAATGCCCCTTTGATATGTATCTAACCAGGCATATCCAACAATTAGAATGTCCACAGAAGTTCCTCTCTAAATGAATACAGGACATAGGTAATATGTTCTATGCAGACCACCTCAAGGCCCATCCCTGTATTCTGTCTCTTACAGGCTTTTGAGGGGAGATATATGCCTGGCATGCAGTGCAATGTCAGAATCCACTCTGATGGACATCCTGCTTATCCACAAAACAAACAGCCCCAGAATTACTAGTTCTAAAACCTTAAACGTTGCCTGTGATATAAATAGGACCTGCTGAAGAGATAGGTATGTATCCCAGAGACTACCCTGTTTATGAAACAGGCTCCCCATCCATGTGAAGCAGAGTTCCTCCCTAACCCAATTCAAGTGCAACTTGGAGAATTGGATGAAAAAACAGAAATTCATCCCTGGTGTGGCACTTGTGTCTCTAATGGGCACAAGTAACTTGTAAATGGTTCATCTCCCAAGCCCATGCTTACACTCATCAAGGGTATCAGAACTTGTCAGAGATTTGGGATGGATAGCTAGGCTTAAAAAGGCCCTTGTGGTTCGTTAACCTAGTAAACACCTATGAAGTGATACCAAACAGTGTAGATTCAGCAAGTCTGAATCTGGCCTATGCTATAAAATGCAGAAGTACTAGATATTCAAAGTGACAAAATCACAGTCACAACAGCAAAAACAGTTTAAATAAAGCAGCAATTTAGCAATTCCCAGCTTAGAAGGGAATAAGCCACATTCTCCCGTCACAAGAGTTTAGACCACAAATCTTCCTAATGTAAAGTAACCAGTTTGGAACTCAAGTGCTTAAACCAGACTAAAGATACTTAGAATAACAGACACAATAAGCCTTCACCAGCTGTTCCCAGATTATAAGGGTGTAGGCCACACTGTCCTACCACAAGAATCTATACCACAACTCTCCTAATGTAAAATAACTGGTTTTGAGCCCACATGCTTAAACCAGAACTAAGACACTTTCAGAATAACAGACACAATGAGCCTTCAGCCAACAATTCCTGGTTTAGAAGGGTGTAGGCTGTCCTCTACTGCCGTAAGAATGGTGATCTTGTTATTACTTTTCTCTCCTGTGATATCACACAAACATGCAGCTGAAAAAATGAAGGAAAGGTTGCAGACCCTGTTATGGAACCCAGGACCTGCTATACTCTAGTCCTGCACATATCTATGCTACCACAGGAATATTTATGTGACAAGCACTGAGAAACCTTCATAGGTTCATAAGTGTGTACTAGGCAAATGGCCCTGGGGCCTTTACAAGCCTAGCCATAGGATTACCCTGGCATAGTGCCACTCAACCTTAGTTCCCAGTGCCTCTGTCGTGTAGAGCCACTGGTTTTATCCCCGGGGTGAATTTTCTGTTTCCCATCTACTCATCAAGATTTCTCTTGAAGAGGATCAGCGAGGTGCTCTGCTTGACATATGTGGGAAGTCTGTTCCATAGCATGGGCAGTCTCTGGGTTATGGACCTGTCCCACCAGCATGTTCTGTTAATTGTGGTAATGAGGTTGAGGTCTCTGGAGCATGTGGAGCAGAGGGATTGGGATTTCTTTAGATGTAGCATTTCTAACAGAACTGGGTCAGACATGGCTTTGTAAGTCAAGCAGAGATTGCCTCTAAGTAGGTGATACGAGACAGAGAATAGTTGGAGTTTTGAGTCTGTCCATACAGGACAAGTGTTTAAGGCATAGGATCCTCTTTGTCGGGTGTATTTGCTGCCTCTCCAGTGGTTTCAGGTGTCTAGTGAGGTACATGCCAAATAGGGCATTGTACTTGATGATTGGCCTAATGAGGGAAGAGTAGAGGGAGACAATGACCTCTTTCTTCCTGGATGCGAAACCCTTAGTAATGAGATGTGCCACATAGAAGGACTTTCGGACCACAGTGGCAGTGTGGTGATCAAAAGAGAGGTTGCTGTCAACCTGTGTTCCCAGATCTCTTATAATGTCTTCTGTGTTCAGTGGACTAACATCAATGTGGTAATTCATGGGAACTGGGTGTTTCCCAAAGGGGATTGACAACATTTTTTGGCATTGCACTTAAGGCCATGGTTCTGACACCAGTCGTTGGTCAAAGTGAGGCCATACTGTAGGATGTCATCATCACTTGTTGAGTTAATAATGGCTCTCAACTTGCAATCTTCTGCAAACTTTGTCAGCCAGAGTCCCTTCGTGTTGGCCTGGACTTCAGAGATGTAGATACCAAACAGGAGAGGACCCAGGATCAAACCCTGTGGGACTCCACTCATGAATAATCATCAGTCTGACTTGGAGTCAGCTACTTTCATACTGTGGGTTCTATCTGTGAGCCAGATTGCAACCCACCTAGTGATATAGGGGTTGATGCCAAGCTTAGTGAGTTTTTCTATGATTCCTGAGTGGGGAATGGTATCAAAAGCCCTGGCCAGATAAAGGTAGACTGTATAAACCACCTTGCCTTCATCCACAGCTCTGGTGACTGACTCAAAGAAGTCGACCAAGTTGAGCAGGCATGATCCAAACTGTGTGGGATCCAGAGTTTGGAGATTCCCTATATCCTTGTTTATTAGGTCCATGATGATGCATTCCATAGCTTTGCATATCAGACTCATCAGGCTAAAGGGGCGATAGTTCCCATCATTCCTTTATTTGTAGTTGTGCTAAGCACCACATTGTACAAACAAGGACAAAAATTAAAAAATATATTTGAACTTACAGCAAACAGAAGACAATACATTTTAACAGACAATAAACAGGATGAAACAGGACTTGTGAATTGAACACTGCTTACATGCACTTTTACTCTTCACAGGTCTCCATGTACACCTCTTTAAGTATAACCTGACAAACCCTTCCTGATATCATCATTCACTGTTGCCATAATTTCAATACAAACACTGTAGAAGTGCCTACGTTACGTGAACATCCCTACACAGTTGCAGTTTTTGGGATTAAGCTATTCTAATGAGTTCTGACCTCATTTGCATCTTCACTGTGTGGACAGCCCTGAATCTACATGGTTGGTAACCATGTAGGCATGGGAACTGAAGGGGAGCCCAATGCTGTACACTCAAGGGAGGGTATTACTGTGGTATATATTTGCAAAGAGGAATGCCGGTTTTGATACAATTTGACTGTATTCCATCAGATACATACTGCATATGCTTACACGGTAGTATGAATAATATATTTCATGGCGTTTACACTTTTAGCTACCTATATTACAAGTACATTCTTCATTTGGGGATGGGGAGCAAAGCTGCATTTATGTCATGGCACTTAAAAAGCAATTGTTGCTGTTGTTAATCGAATTTTCTAGCATCCACCATGTCTGATAATGTCTTAATGTATGTGGGGTTACATGTTATGCTCTGTTCTGTACAAATCTAGGGACTTTTCCTTGGTCTTGTTTCCATGTATATTGCTTTCCGTGGCTGTATTTGGAAAACTTTTGAATACATGACCAACAGGAGCCATGGAGTCTGTATGGTTGCTTTACAGCTCGTTGAATTGCTCCACCATGTTGATTTTCTTCATTAACATGCAATCTAGCTACTTACACTGTAATTGGAATGCCACAGAAATGTCTGTGTTTGTGTGAGTATGTGCCTCTATGCAGAGTCTGCTGAATATAAAACTATTTACAGCCATGTGCACATCCTGCTGTGACACACACGTGGTCAACAATGATTCTGTAGGCTTTATTGAATCCCACCCAGATCTTTGCAAAGAAGATGTGAATTAATGCAAATGATACAAGTGGGACAGCAAAGAAAATTGCAGAAAACAAAGTGTTGAACAGTTTTTATATCGTAAGGTGTCCAGTATTAGCTGTGAGGGCTTAACTTGTACAGTAAATCATTAATATCATAAACGAATGACAAGTGAAAATATGAACATTTGGGGTGGCTTCAAGAAGCATTTCATCTTGTTACATTTGAATGTTCTTACTATGTCCTTTCTACCACTCAAATAGAAATCACAGTTAAAACCAGATGCTGCCATCTTATAACTACTTCTGTGTTATTTTCTACAGTCATTGCTATGCAACAGATGACAAGATGATGATGAAATGTCTGCATCAGCTGTTCCATATGTTGATGTCACTTTTCAGGGGGCATCTTTTACATAAGCAGATATGAGGGTCGTCTTTTGCATGAGGATACCCATGAGATCAGCTAGACTAAGGGTCAGAAAACAATGGTAGTAGCCTATTGCATCCATAAGAGTTTTGAAGTAGATTTTTTTTTACAAGGTTTATACTTCACCCTCAACAAAAAAGACAGCAGACTTAAAAAGAACTGAGTTTATGTTTAAATTATCTGCTGCAGTAGAATAAAAAGCTATTTATAATGGCTTCCTTTTGAAAGGAAATGTCTGACTTTGTTAGTTCCACTTTGCTCATGTTGTTCTTCATACAGATATATCAGGTATGTGAATTAGATCTGAGTGGGAATTAACATGGTCTTAAAGTAGAGCTATTGAAATTCACTAAGAGGGCGGCTTGAAGAACTAATTTCATTTTCAATAAACTGCCATTTCCTAACAGGTGTAATGCTGATGTAACAGCCTCATGCCATGGTTACTCAAAAACCTGTGTCATATTTAAGAAACTTTCTATTTCAAGTTTTGGCCATGTTTCTAAAATCATCAACAATATTCATGATTATTTCAGATACGTTGTATAGTTGTTCTTTAGGATACCAACTTATGCAAGACCGCACCAATATATTGGATAACCATCCCTCACAGAGACTCTACACACATACACCTCAAACAAAGAAACTTCTTGTGAGAGACCGTTGTCAATTTTCTGTTCAAGTATCTTTAATACTCACACAACTTCTTATGTCTGTAAGACCAGTATAATTCTTAAATTATTCTTCATGGCAATGGTAACCCATGGCAACCAAACCCTACTAGCTGTAATATATGTGTGAATTTAACATGTATTTCCTTATTTTCCATTTGCTAATGTAGCTTTCCCTTAATAAAAGAATGAGCCAACATTTTTTCTCCATATTCTTGGCTGCTGCAGGGTGCATTATATTATATTCAGCCTGTTCCCCCGACGACAGTTGCCCAAAATCAACTGAAAACATATCTGTTTGCTGAGAATGAAACCTGCATTTTCTTTTGTTTATTATTGCAAAAACAGTAAGTACATTTTGCACGTTACACTGTTTCATTGGATGTGCTATAAATATTTTTTCTGCAGTTATGACATGGATATGTTCATATGTCCATTCTTCCCCAGCATACAGATATGCTCTCATGCATTACAACTGTCTGATCATTTAATGTGTGTTGCATACTAATGTTCAGATTTATACTTAGGCAGGTTTATTAACAGAAAACAAGAAAAAAAGACCAACATTTTGTCAACAGAAAGGACTACTTAGCTTAGTGTCTCCAGCCATTCCTCTGCCTCCGGGATAAGCTGTCAATCCTACTTAGACAAAAGCATTGTTCATGCATTTTTGAATTGTGACACTGATTTTGCTATTTAAATTCAAGTCTAATACTTTGATATGTGCAAATATTCATGCAAATATATAGTACTGATATACATATTCAGACAAGAGAATGCACCAATTAACTTGATTTGCTGAAGTAGTCTTTGAAATCTGTCTTCTCTTTTTTTTCTTACTCTCATAAGCAAAGTGCAAGACCCACAAACTGGAAATGGGAGATAAACAGGCAGAGTATGTGTGGAGCAAGTGTAATTAAGTTTACAGAACCCTATTTAAACCTGACAAAATATACATGTTCACATGCACTAGAATACATTCACCTGGCTTACAATATATGAGAAATAGATGCACTTTTGTGTTTTAAAGTGATGGTTTTAAGTCTCATTTATTTAGTTATTTTTTAATAACTATATATCCCACATTAACCTGAGTGAAGCTGCTTAGTGTTAATGTTTGCTTACATATATATATATATATATATATATATATATATATATATATATATATATATATATATATATATATACACACACATATATACATATATATATATATATATATATATACACACACACACACGCACACACACATATATATATATATATATATATATATACACACACATATATATATATATATATATATATATATATATATATATATATATATATATATACACACACACACACATATCTATATACACACACACACACACATATATATATATATATATATATATATATATATACACACACACACACACACACACACACACATATATATATATATATATATATATATATAGTATGGATATAGGTGAATGCAAAAATTAAGCCTAGATTCTATGATTACATTAGCAATTTTTTACACAAAAAGTATACTGTTTTAACGATGTCAGAAAAAATTCTATATTGTATGTTTGTGACAACTTTATTAAAACAATGATATGTTCTACAAACTACTTGCAGATTGTATATTTTGGACCGAGTCAATTGTCTGGTGCTAAATGTTAATCCTGCTGTTGCATTACATTTGGTTAATGGTGGAAATGAGCAGTAAGCCTGCTTATTCTGCCCTTGAAGTGCATTCATCACTTGTCCTCCTTATTTAATGACTCTCACTTCATGTTTTTCTTCATATTCCCATGTCCTCATGAATGTCTCTGTGAAATTCCCACCTACCATCCGTTCTAACTACATGTTCCAAAGGTCTTGAACCCTCTCCATACAGATTGTTTTTTTGCCGGTCTAAAGAGGCATTGGTCCCAACAATCTGCTGCCTGTGCCTGCTCCTCACTACTCTCCTCTCTGTTCAAAATGCTCCATCACATCTCCCTGCCTTGATCTTGTTCTCCCATATTATGCCCCTCCAGTCTTTCCTAGTGTCTAGCAAGAAGTGAGCTAGGTGCTATGACCTCTGTTACTATTTCTCACTTTCCATCGCATTCAACCTTTGGACTTTTTCCAGCCATTTGATTTTCCTCTACTTGTAAGGCATCAAAAACTGCAAACATTACTTGATGTGGCCTGACCAAGACCCCTATACACAAATAAACGACCTCTTTGCTTATATCGCCTGTCATCCTGACAGCGCACAGCAGCAGTATTTTGACTGCTGTTAACTACCTTCTCACTTTGCTCCTAGAGATTCACTTCATGTGAGATCAGCACTTTCAGATCATGTTTCTGCTTTGTTGTTATCTGTTCCACTCCCCTCATCCCACTGGTACTTCACACCAGAGACTGAGTCCCAGTGTAGTGCCTTTCACATTTGTGTACTGAACCTAAGCATTCCCTTTAGCCACATTTTACTGATTCCCTTTTGCCACATTTTACTGATTCCCTTTTGCCACAGTTTACTGATTCCCTTTTGCCACATTTTACTGATTCCCTTTTGCCACATTTACTGATCCTTTCAAGATCTTTTTAAGGCTCTTCCCATCCTCAATAGTTGATTCTTATTCTCTTTCTTCATCAGCATGGTCAGCCCTGTTTTTCAGTCAGTCACATATGTCTGAAATGAACACACTGAAAAGTATTGGGCCATAGAGTAAACCATGTAGTACTCTACTGTACACATTTTTGATTTGTGGCATTCAAACTCTCAAGACATTCCCCTCTGTCCAAACATTTAACCATACAGCAATCCTTTTCCTCTGTTTTGATCCTGTCTGTAACCCCTCCAGGTTTTTCAGCAGCCATTTATGAGAAACTGAGTCAAAGGCCTTCCTGAAGTCCACGTACACCACACCTGTGGTACTACCCAGCCAAGATATACTGAAACCCAGTCAGAACTGGATCAGGCATTCTGAGTGTTTTTCTGACCAGGAACCAATATTTTTTGATATGGTGGTCATTGTTGTCCATTAGGAAATCATCTAGCCTTATCCATAGGATTCTCTTCCCACTTTTCTCCACCATTGATACTAGGGTAACAAACCCGTGGCCGCCAGGATATTTTCTTCTTCATGACCCATGCAAGCATACAGCAGTTGCGTTTTCCACTTGTCAAGAACTGGCACAGTGGCAAGTGATCTGTCAGTAACTTTATAGGAGATTTACCAGATCACTACCCAGATTCACGAGGAATCCAGGAGATAGCCAATGTAGTCCCTATACCATATTTTGTTTTAGAGAAGCCATTTCCTGCGAACATTCACCCTCATTGTTCTGATGTATATTCACCATTCTCTGTCATCAGTTGTACCTCCCTCCCCAAAATGGCACCCTCTCCTTGCTTTGCTTTGCAAAGACTAAACTTAAGTGTCATTATTTTCGCCTCAAGAACCATAAAATTCTCTAGCACTTCAGCTGTTAGCCTTTACAGATATGTCTCTGTTTACAGTCCCCCCCCAATTTTATACACACCTTTCCCCAATTAATAAAACAATGACATACTTATTTAAATGCAATTTATAAAAAAAAAAACATTATAACAAACACTTCCAGTTACATTCCTGGATTAACCCTCTTGGCATAAGAGTGTCAAACTTTAAAATCAACATTGTTTCCTTTCTTCTTAATATATTTTTAACATCTAATGTTATACAATTTTTTTCACATACTTTGTCTAATACAGTTGCTTGTAATCCCTTAGGATTACCCCATGACAGCCGTTAAAATGTATTGCCACCGGACTTGTATGCTTATTCTTTCTTAGGTCTCCTACATGCTCGTTTAACCTTGTGGAAAAGCTTATTTTACTTTCACTCACATAGTATTTCCCACATGGGCATTTAAGTCCATATATTATACCCTGACTTTCACATCTATATATACCTTTCACCTGATTTTTTTTTTTCATTCATTTTTGTAAAATCCTTTACTACATACTTGCATACCCCACGTTTCCCACATGGGGATGTTCCCTTTAAAACTATTTCTTCACTTCTTACAACTTGTGGCATTTCAAATTTGCCATGTACTAAAAATCTTCAATACTTCTACCCTTCCTGTATGAGAAACTGATTTTTTTTATTTCCCCCCAAAAAAATCAACATTTCTTTCCAGTATCCCACAATAATATTTAACCTGCTTTGCTAGTTTTTCAGAGAAAGGAATATATGTGGATGTAAGATATATACATTCCTGCTCCTGTTGCCCTTTATATCTATAGTTTTTAACTTCCTTGATTCTACTTTTCTTCCCATTTCTAATATTATCAAACTTATCCCTTCCTTACTTTGCTTCTTCAACCGTATACCCTTGTTGACAACATTTTTTAAAAGTTTCTTTCATTTCTTTAGTAATTTCCTCAAGGTTATTACATAACCTATTGACCCTTAAAAACTCTCCATATGGAATGGATTTAATTGTATGTGGTGGGTGGCAGCTCTCTCCATGTAAGATGTGGTTAGACTCTTTAAATTTCCTGTGTATTCTTGTTCTTAGATTCCCCCTCATAGTTCCTTCAGGAGTCGCATCCAGATAGTTGACTTTATTGCCTATCTGTAGGCCATCAAAACGTATTCCTAAGTCATTTTCCTGTAGTTTTGCTATGAATTCTTTCACGTCTGTTTCACCTCCTTTACAAATAAATATTAAATCCCCTATAAAGTGAAAGTGTCTTTTAACATGTTGTACAAAAAATTCATTTCTAAATATGTACATACTCTCAAAATAACCCATGAAAATGTTGGCATACATAGGGGCGAATGCCGCTCCCATTGCTGTGCCCTGTAACTGCGTAGTTTTCCAATAAATTCAAATATATTGTTTTTTAAACAAAACATCACCAGTTCTAATATATATTGAGTCAATGGAGTGTCTCCTAGGTAAAATTTGAGGGCTTTCATTCCATGCACGTGTCTTATGTTGGTGTAGAGTCTGACCACATCTACCACCACCAAGTACATACCTTCCTCCCACATTATATACTTCACTTTCTCTAGGAAGTCAAACACATTTTTGATATAAGATGGTAGTTTTTCCACTACTGGTAAAAATAATAATGCAAAAAACTAGCCAAATTATATGTAAAATGCTCACACACTGAGACTATTGGACGTCCTGGTGGATTAGATAAACTTTTGTGAATTTTGGGGACAAAAATAATTTTGACATATAATTAATATAATTACTCTTTCTTTGTTATACTTATCTCACTCTACTCTTTCATAAATTTGTTCATTATTAAGGTGTGTGTAACACATGATAAAATACTGTGTATAGTGTAAAATCACTACTTTACCCCCTTTATCAGCTGGTTTGATAACCAGCATTTTCCTCTGACTCAACTCTTTTAAACTTCTCCATTCATTCTTGCTTATGCATTATATTCCTTCTCCGTACCAAAATTTAAGGACACTCCAAACTGCCGTATATTTTCATTTCTTAATAGTGGCATATATTCACTTTTTACCTTGATGTTTTCAGTATTAAGTTAACAATATGCATTCACATTTTCTTCTGACTCGCATGAAAAGAAACGGTTATGACTACATAAAGACTCATTATTTTCATCATTTTTATACAGTTCTACTTCATCTTTTTTGTCCCCAAAAATAACCTAACAAATTTAACTTTCTATTAAAATAAAAAATATCCCCTTTAATCTCATGTGTAGTCTAGGCAATGTTGTGGGCATAAATTTCAAGCCTCTATTTAAAGCATTAATTTCACAATCTGATAGAAGAACTTAACTACATAAATTTACCACATAACCCACCAGTTTAGCTTGAACCTTGTGGTTAACAGTCTCAGTTCCATTTACCTTTTTTGAAAGTCCGTGAATTATGGTTACTTTCCTTGCTGTAATCCTGTCCTTTCCAACTCTGATTGCAGCCCCATCCTGCTTTTGAAAATTGTTATTCATATATTGTCCATTTTCCGCTGGCGGTATGGGGAAAATCATCCTTAACTTCACCCTCATAGTCCGTTGATGATGCTCCACTTTCCCCTGATGTAAACAGATGTCCGGAATTATTTGTGAAGTTCCTTCCCCCTACAAATTGTACTTTGTGAAGTTCCTTCCCCCTTCAAATTGTACTTTGTGACATTTTGCTCGTGGATTGGTTATTAACCAAAACACCTTGTACTCATAATTGTGGAGACCTCAAAACAATTTATTCTTTTTTCTCTTTATTTCCTTTTCAAAAGAAAGACATTTTTCATTAACGTTAATGAAATACTGTTGCAGCATCTCATTGTTAGTTTTATTCACAATTTCTTTGCACACCTCCTTAGTTTCCTCCTTTAGCTTTTGTTTGTTTTATCATATCCGTTTCTACCAGGATTTGCACCCACTCCAAACTGCATTTGTGAGCTACTTTCACCCACCTCTCATGGAACAATTTGTCCTTTTCACAAGTCAGATGAAAGGGAGTGGAGGGGCCTTTGACTGCCTGAAGTCACCTCAGCATTATTTCCAATTCCACATACCTTTGTAGACTCTGTAAATTTAAGAAAACCTATGTTTCATTAAATATCAATTTCTCCACCCATTCAAACAGCTCTCATACCTCTTGTACCACTGTTGTTCCCACATTCTTTCCATTAGCCAAGAATGGAATGTCGATAAGTGTCATTATGTCTGCTTTTATCCAAGTCATTTGTGATCTCTAATTCAACTTTGCATAGCTAGGCTGCATCTTCCCTTCCTTCTTTTTGCTATATACATAAGGAAGCCAATGTTTCCATGATAAGCAAAATATGGTGATGGAAGAACAGTAAGAAGGCGTAGTCTAAGATGGCTGCCAGCTGTTGGCATTGTTTGTGAATGGTGCTATATATATATCAGGCATTTCTACATTAAAAAAAAATCTGTCTATCTATGGGGGGGCTGATTTTAATTAAATCCCACTTTGGTCAACATCTGTTTAGTCAACAAAATTTAGGCAACTACACAGATGGTTGACAGATCTAGGGAAATATACCTTTTCCCCCGAGGTTGTATGCATTCTCAGAGAATGTATGTCTATATATATACATATATATATATATATATATATATATATATATATATATATATTAGCACACGATGTGGAAGTGCAGGGGGCTAGCTCTTCCATAAAAAATTGTTTAAGGCTGCTTTTTGTTGAGATGTTTTGCATGCACAAGGTTTTTACTCCGCACAAGTACATGTTGGCTTTTGCAAAGTGGACCTTTTGTGGTTGATTGTTGCTGTTTTGGACATTCCTGAGTTTTCAGTGAATACATACATGCATACATATATAAATATATATATATATAAGAATATATATAAAACACAAATTGGTGTATGTGTGTCCAGTGCATTGCCCTCTTTCTAACCTTCCCTATGCCTTTTTTCTCTTTTACAAGTCTTGTCTCAACGACTCACTCTGACATTGAAAAGGTTTATTTATTTAATGAGGAAATGGTTTTGTATACCCTAAGGTTTATTTTCATTCCCAGGAACTACCTCTTCAACAATAAATACGGGATCTTTCTGTAAGCAAACAGCACAGCATATTCTGACTGTCTTAACACTTCTACCTTCTTGGTTAATTTTCTAACATGGTTTAATTTTCTAACATTGTCTTGCAAACCTATAAAGCATTGAGATAGATTGTATTTAATTTATTTAAAAATGCTAGCAGTGCTTTGGTAAAACATTGTTATTGAAGACAGCTTTTTGTTGCCAAGTCTTTTAGTATAACACCAACAAAGAACTTC
Source organism: Protopterus annectens (assembly GCF_019279795.1). Taxonomy (NCBI): domain Eukaryota; kingdom Metazoa; phylum Chordata; order Ceratodontiformes; family Protopteridae; genus Protopterus; species Protopterus annectens. The sequence goes on from NC_056750.1 coordinate 694,237,298, forward strand.
CTTTTCCAGGTGACAACTCAACTACCATTAACACATACTTTTACTATCTCTGTATATATGCAGGACAAATGTTGTTTGAGGTGCTTTGTACTCTGGTGCTTCAATTTACCTCATATTTCTCTTTACTGTCCAGACAGCATCCATTACATTGCAGTGAGGTATGTCTCTTGCTACAGAATTCTGCTGTTACTAGGATAGCACCCAACGTGATTAAGTGCTTTGCAGAATTGTATGTTTTGTTACTGATAGCACTTGGCAAGATCTGAGGCTGCATAACATTATATGCTTTGCAAAAGACAGTGTTTATTAAGATTCAGTGCTGTATAAACTTTGCTTAAGACTGCCAGTAATAAAATTTAGTCATGTATAAAGCTCAACCAATTCCCATTGCTTTTCAAATAGTGAACATCTATTTCCTTTTGCTTACTAGCATGCAGGACTTATACACATTTTTATTAATTTCTTGCATTTAACAGAGAACAATTGCAAAATAAAATGTCTGATTCACATATGTATTGTTTTTTTTTTTTTTACAATTGTTTCATTAAGATTAAATTTCTCATTTTATAAAGCCATCAGCAATTCATTGCAAAAGCCACACTTACTGGGGTTCTTTTTTGCAATCCACAAGTCCTTTACATGCAGTAAGGTGTTTTTAGTAACATAGCAAACAGCACAATGCAGATTTTTGACAGGCCAAAAAAGAGCCATAAAGATGATAGGGTGGATTATTGAGGATAAGAAAGAAATTATGTGCTGTTACTATTATGCAAAATTTCCAGATAGAAGATATTTGAAATGATTACAAGAGAAATCAGAGGAAGGAAAAATACTTGCACAAGAAAAACTGTTAAAAGCTTCAAATGCAAATATGTGTTTAATACAATAGATCCATGAAAAACATTATATAGGCCAAGAAACTTTGGGCCATTTGGAAAAAGAAGCGATTGAGGAAGTATGAAAATATAAAGAGCAAAACCTAGGCATTTGTGAACGGTATAAAAAAGAAATATGGATATGGGAAAGAAACAGAGATTTGATACAGTGCAGTATTTGTGCAAAAGAGAAAGCCAGAAAGAAAATCAGTACAAAAAAAACAAACAAAAAAAAAAAAAAAAAAGGTGGCTCCAAAGATATTTAAAGAGAAATAAATGCAAAGGCACCCTGATACGGAAAATTTCAGAACACAAATATCACAAGGGAGAATGTAGAACAGAAGATTAGTAAAGTAGAAGTTAAATCAATAGAAGCTGAAGTTATGGAATGCCTGCAAGTTGAATGATTTTTTTGTAGGAAGTGTCACAGCAAGATGGAACAAGTCCACAAAGTAAGGAGAAACAAGTATAGCCAAAGAAATCTGATGAAGAAATATGGGCCTGCAATATTTATGCAAAGGAGAAAGCAAAATTAATCAATACAAAAAAAGCAGGACCAAAACTATTTGAAGAGAAATACAGGGAAAGGCATCCAGATATGGAACATTTCACAATACAAAAAAATAGGAAAACAAAGGGAGGATGTAGAAAAGAGTATTAGTAATGGAGAAATTAAAGAAATAGAAACTGAAGTTATAGACTGCCTATGAGGTGAAGGATTTATTATACAAAATTCCAACTATGGTAATGTCCCAGCATGATGGAACAGTGAGTCCCTGTACTAAGGAGAAACAGGTGGAATGGGAAGCATCTGATCACTTACCACATGCAGATACTCTGGAGCCTTCAGTAGGAAACCAGAACAAAAGTTCAGTTGGAGTGGCACAGCAAGGGAAGGAGCAGGAAACAGTGGCAACTCTGACACGGTCAATGTTGAGAAGTGACAGGCTAGTGAGTTCACATATGAAAAAGCAACAGATGATGCAGGATGCAGCTGAAGAGAATATGCCACAGAAAGATGCTCTGGAACTTTCTGTACAATGCCTACAGGAAATGGAGAACAGATAATGTGCCCACAGTTTAGTAGAAAATGATATAAGGAAGAGCTGCTTGATTTAATAGAGATGGATAGACATAATTACGATGAAAGAAATAGATTACAGAAAGTAAATAAGACCAAAAATGTTAGAAGTCTGATAAAATGGACACAGTACTCAAGAATATTAACAGAAATTTGTGTGATATAACAGAAGTAAATAGGATATATTACCGTGCAGCTAAATTAATAACAGCTTATGTCTTACCACAAAAACACAGGACAATAAGGGAAAGCAAAGGATGAAATCAGATGCCGTCATGGAAGTATCAAACAGGAAACTGTAATGCAGTTAAGAAAAGAAGAGTCACAGTTAGAGTACAGAAGAGGGAACAGATCAACAAAAATACTTAGAAAGGTAGACATGATAAAAGTAACGGCAGTATCAGAACAGATCACAATCTAGCTTATAGTATTGTAAATAACCTAAAGATATCAGCACATGGAGAAAAACCTATGAGATATACAGATACATATAAAGGAATAGTGTAAATTAAACAATTCATTGATGACCCAAAAAAAAGTTTTATAGAGAATTAAGAAACAAACAAAAGGAATAGAAACACCAATAAAAAAGAAGAAAAAGACACATTTTTGGAGAAATATTTTGAAGATCCTGGGGAACATAACAAAGATGCTAAATGGATAGAAGTAAAAGAATCATTAAGTAGTTCAAATGTATAGGATATGAAATTGGATGAAGTACCAGCCAGAGAAATTGAAACAAAACTAAGAAAAACACCTAAATGGAAAAGTCCAGCCTAGATGTAATGCCTAACTTCTCGATAAAATATTAACATCTTTACATGAAGATTTAGCCCTGAGTAAGACAACTTATATGCACATCCCAAACAGACACCAACCTGGTTAAAAACAGGAACAATGATACTTCCCCTTAAGAGCAAATCTGCAAGCTGATCTAAAAACTAGAGACCAATAACTTGCCTTTTGATGTATAAACTGTATACTGGAAGTGATGCCAACAGAGTTTACAATCATTTAGAAGAAAACTCAATCATGGCAATAGAACACAAACATAACAAAAGAAAGTCATATGGAATAAAAGATTATTTGCTGTTAAAGTCATAATGGAGAACTATAAAAAGGGAAAGAATCTAAGTATGGCATGGATAGATTGCAAAAAAGCCTAAGACAGCAACCTACATTCATGGATAAAAGGAATGCTTACAGATGTATAAGATTCACTCTGCATTGATCAATTACATTATAGGGACCATGAAACAGTGACAAACCACTTTGTAGCTAAGCCATGATAAAGGACAAATTATTATCTCAGGGAGAAAAATTCAAAGTGGGATATTCCAGGGTTCATAGGTTCATAGGTAGGTACTAGGCTATTTGCTCGAAGGCATTTATAAGCCTAGCCTGAATGTGTTGGCTTTCTCCACCCCCTTAGATTAGTTCCCTGTGCCTCTGTCCGGCAGAGCCACTGAAGTGATCCCCGCCGTAAACTTCATGTTTCCCATCCACTCGCCAAGGTTTCTCTTAAAGTGTTAGTGAGGAGCTCTGCCTAATGTAGATTGGAATCTTGTTCCAGAGCATGGGAAGTCTCTGGGACAGGAATCTATCCCTCCAGCACATCCTATTTATTGTTGTGGTGAGGTTTAGATCCCTAGATCGTGTGGCTCGAGGGGATATGGTTTTCTTTAGGTGGAGCATGTCCATCAATTCTGGGTTGGACATGGCCTTGTATGTCAGGCAGAGATCACCTCTGAGTAGGCGGTATGCAACTGAGTACAGCTGTAGTTTCTTCAGTAGAGCTGCATAGGGCATCTGTTTGAGGCCAGTAATTCTCTTGGCGAGGTACTTCTGTGGTCTTTCCAGCTGTTGCAGGTGTCTTGTAAGGTATATCCCAAATGGGCATTGTACTCTATGATGGGTCTGATGAGTGATGCGTACAGGGGCACAATGACCCCTCTTGATCTGGTGCAAACCCTTTTGTGATTAGGTGGGCCACATAGAAGGATTTTCTCACCACTTTGGCAATGTGATTATCAAAGAAGAGATTACTATCTACTTAGGTCCCCAGATCCCTTATTTCGTCTTCCGTATTTAGGGGGCTACCACCTATGTGGTAGTTTGTGGGTACTTTGTTTTTTTCAAAGGGGATGACTATGCACTTTTTGTCATTTAGCTTGAGGCCATGGTTTTGACACCAGGTATCTGTCTCAGTGAGACCCTTTTGGAGGATATCTATATCAGCCAGAGGGTCAATTATAACCCCTAGTTTGCAGTCGTCTGTGAACATGGTCAGCTATAGTCCTCCTGTGCTTGCCTGTACCTCTGAGAAGTATATGCCGAACAGGAGGGGTCCTAGGACTAAGCCCTGGGGAATGCCACTTGTAACCGGATTAGAGTCAGACCTAGATCCCGCAACTCTTACCATGTGGGTTCTGTCTGTGAGCCAGTTGGCAACCCATCTCATGACATAGGGGTTTATGTTCAGGCTGGTGAGCTTGTCTATAATACCATAATGTGGAATGGTGTTGAAGGCCTTTGCAAGGTCTAGGTAGGCTGTGTGTACCACCTTTCACTAGTTTATAGCCTTGGTAAATGTCTCAAAGAAGTCCACCAGGTTTAGGAATGATCTGCCCTTAACAAAGCCGAACTGGGTAGGGTCCAGTGTTTGGAGGTTCCCAATGTCTCTGTTAATGATATCCATAATGATGCGCTCCATAGCCTTGCAGACCAAGCTAGTCAGGCTTATAGGGTGATAGTTCCTGGCGTCTGTTGTGGGTCCACCTTTGTGGAGCAGAATAACTGTTGCTGTGCACCACTCTATGGGCATATAGCCTGTGAAGAGGCTGAGTTTGAACAGTGTGTTTAGGTGAGGGTGAGGGGTTAGTTGATCTTTGAGCTCATGTAGGACGCAGCCTGGGACAATGTCCAGTCCCATTGATGCTGTGTTTTTGGCTTTGGAGAGGGCTGTTTTAACTTGAGTGTATGTGATTTTAGGGACACTACATTCTACTGGTATGGTTATGGGCTTTTTTGGGGGTGAGAGGGGGGTGAAGTTTGCAACTGAACCTGTCTGCCAGGATGTTGGCGATATCGGTCTGTTCAGTGTATTTTATGCCATTCTGCACTAACTCCAAGCACATCTGGGGATTGCCACTTAGATTTTTGACATAGCTAAAGAATGCCTTGTGGTTATCTTTGGAGTCTATGGCAATGTTTTTCACTGTTGCTCTTTTGTCTTGCCCTTAACACTTTAAGCTGTCTGCTTGACAGATTAGATTATGATTACTGTGATGCCCCAACACTGACCCAGTAATCAAGTAGTCTCAGTCCTCACTACTGGCAACAGTGGGGATGTACACACTGGGAGAATGACAAGTATACACACACACACACACACGCACACACACACACACACAGACACACACACATACACACACACACTAAAGTGCAATTTCTCTTAAGAGCACACAGATATGACAGTCAGTCAGTCTGGGGGTGGTTTCTCACTCTGTCTCCAAATCCCAAAAGACTCCCACCAGCACAACTATAGAGTTGAGATCTCAGCTGAGTGGCCAAGCAAAGACCTCCAGCAACCTGTCTGTCCAGCCAGTGCTTCGTGTCCCTGCCCAAGTTGCTGACACACACACACACACACACACACACACACACACTTTGAGGTTTGATTTACACACACACACACACACACACACACACACCTGGGAAAGGCTGGCACAGGTTTACTAGCTATGCCCCTTCTGCCCAGAGTATACGGTAGGCTTTTAGCAAAGGGTGTCCAATCTTACTGTGTAGTGTTACTATTAATCTAAATGGTAGTTTGACTAAAAGCAAGGCTATTAGGAGTGGCCTACACATTGTCACCAAATATGCAAGTACTCCCAGAACTTAAATATGTCTCACAAATTATCGACGACAACGGTAGGTTTAAATATATTTATTAATAAATAATAAAAGAACAAGAAAATATTCAGTAAATTATCACAGTAACTTCAGTGTTCTAAATCACAGGAAATATTTTAAATAACATTGCAGGACAGGCTCAAATAAAGTAAACATCTAAGCTGTACTTCACTATATTCCTAACTGTAGCTAAGAGAAATTACTGTCCCCTAGTTAACTTATAGAGTAAGGCAAGGTAAATGTGGTGAGTGTGTCTTTCAACTGATGCTGTCAGGTCAAAGACAAAATACAAATTGCACTACTTCTTAGAGAGTTCTTAAATTAATATCTCAAATATTGCTGCTGGGATGCTTGCAGCATGATTTCACTTCTTGTCATCTATCAGATCCCAGGCTTACAACCAATGATTTTAGCATGTATCTGCAAAAACACATAAACCTTAGATCTTTTGGCAAATGGTGGAAGTCGTAAAATAGTTTACATTCATCCACATTTAAAAACAAAACAAAACAATTCTAGTTCTAGACATTGTCTGTTGTTGCACTCTTTTGTGTTGCCATCTTTTATGGCGCAGTTATAAAAATAATTTAATTTCAAATATTTTTCTGAAGTTTTGCAAGTTAACATTCTATGTGCCAGTTGCCACTATTAAAACATATACATTTACACAGTTACAATAGTTTATATACATTTCTGTTCTTTCCTAGTCGGCTAAAGTGTGAATACATCTTTAAGGTGAGTACTCTACAACATATCTCTTCAGCACGCATGTCTGTACAAACCATCTTATATGACATGCAGTTCTAATACATTTGTAACACAAGCATATGAATTATGTTGATATTCACAAATGACATAATTATTTACAAAATTCCAGATAGCTAGGCTGGCAATATTTCCTTCTGTGATAGTTACAATCTGGCTTCTAGAAAACAACAAAGTTTAAAGATTTTCATCTGTTTTTTTTTTTTTTTTTTTGTGGAAGATTCAAAACTGTATAGTTCATCATATTAGGAACTGAAAGCACAATTGCAAGTGGTCAAAGCTTTCTGAAATGATATAAGAACAACATTGGGTCTTGATTAATGTGCAAAAGCAACATTTAAAGCAGGAAAATCTGCAGCACCATGAAAATATCAGTCTGGTCCAGGAATGTGACATAAAGGAACATAAGCAGGAGGGAGTGATTAAGTATTTAGGAAATGATGAGGGATCAACAATAAAACACGAACAAATGTGAACAAAATTCAGTAAGGAATACTTTAGAAAATTAAAATTAATAGTGATAACAGCTCTGACATCTTGGAACAAAATCCAAGCTATAAACCACATTGCTCTTCCTGTTTTAACTTACAGTTTTGTGATGACTGATTGGACCCAATAAATGGATCAGTTGGACAAGAAAACAACAACAAAAAAAAATGCTTCATGATTATCAAATGATATATAAAAATCAATGTATACCAAGACTATATATTCCTCATTCTGAAGAAGTTGTGGGCCTCCTTAAAATTGATTACATGTATGAATGTACAGTTGTAGGACTGCATAGATATCTGCTGATGGTATCAGAACCAGACATAGTGAATATTTTAAAACATGAAGAGAACAAAGCTAAGATGAATTCCCTGCTTTGTTTAGCAGAAAAATATCGGTGTCAAGAAGGAATGGATAACAAACCTGGAAGCAGACAAAAATCAGGCAGCTGCTGATTGTACCAAAAAAAAAAAACAGAAGAATATAAGAAGGATCAGATAAAAATGCAAGAAATGTTGAAAAAGTATAAATACAGCATTTCTGCAACATTGTATAGAAAATAATTTATTAATAATTTATACTGTTTAATATGGATTTCAGTTTGGAACATGCGCATACTTCTTCACAGGCTTGTACCCACTTTAAAAGATGGTCAGTTTAGATGGTAGTTCTAGACATAGCTCCTGTCTTTACATGCTTTGGAATGCTGTGTACAGTTTATCAGAAATAGCCACACTGCACTGTGGTATATATCACTGTTTCTCTATACCATGCCGAAAATTATGGGAAAGTATTCCCTCACAAATAAGAGGCCTCATTTTACCTTAAATTTAGGACTTGACTAAACACCCACCTGTTCTCATCAGCCAAATGTCACTGCTTGTCAACCCATCATGTTGAATTACTTCAGTCCATCTCTCTCTCCTACTGTCCACAACATGGCATGTACTATTGCACCAATCTATACTTCTCATTCACAGTAATAACATAGCTTCTCTTTCAAACTACTAACAAATATTGACATCATTCACTCCACTCAACTATCCCCTGGTTCCCACTTAATGTACAGATGTAAATATCACACAGACTCCTCACTTTCTAAATGAGATTTGTCTTCATTTATTGCAAATAATGTATATTGCAATTGTATGTATTTACATTTTTTTAGCTGATAATGGTATCTCATCACATATTTTATAGAAGGAAATGTTCATTATACTCTTGACATCTCTTACTAAATATAATTTTGACTTTCTTTATATTCCAAGGCTGAATAGAATAAAAAATATATAAGAATGGTGTTTTCAGCATCAGTAGCAGGAGTTAAATGCACAATTGTGTTGAAGGATGTTTGTTGCATAGAGGCGCTCCAGGAAGAGTTGCAGGTAATATTTGGAAGGCCATATTGCAAGCTTGCCTCTTGGGTTGTCTCAAAACACTAGCAGTACATCTTTCCGAGTGGGTTCTTAATGAAAGAGATGAATCAAGCCAAATACCACACTACCCATAGTGTTCGACCATATTAATCTCATTGCTTCATATGTGAGTAAAATTTTATGTTATCTGTTTCACAGACCTTTTGGGAGGCACTGAAGATAATAGGGTTGGGTTTCGTTGTCTTGGTTACTAGTTCATCGCTATGTAGTCAAAGGTATAGCTTGCTGTTTATACATCTGAATGGTATCTATCACTTTTGATAAGAAATATAATGGTGAGATAATTAATGAATTAAAACACCAATATACATACCCCAGTTATGAACCTTAGGAAACTCCAGATGACTGGATACCAATTTTCAACCTGTAAGAATAGCACGCAGCATTACAGAGTCTCTCATGTACTTTTTGACCATCTAATGGAACTGTTTCTGTATTCTAAATATTCCTGTTTTTTTTGTAAAGGGGGGTGGTAATGAAAGGCCTCAGTATCCACCCTTTATGTTTATGAGCAGAGAAGCAGTTATTAGGCTTTTGTCCTCACTGCTACAAATGGTGTCTTTTACACTGTAGACAACATTAATGACTTGAAGCTAAGTATAGCTAACTATACTGTTTATGGTAGAGAAGACTTTACCCATCAGCTTATTTAAGGACATGTGGAATATAATTATTCAAGCTGTTTAGTCAGTGACCACAAATTCATCACAGGTTTATAGTCAAGAGCTGTTTTATGTCTGTAATTTAGGGATGGAGTGTTTGAAAAATGGTGGGATGACTCCTGTCATCAAAAGGATAAGGTTGATGCCTACACTTTTGTCTGTGACAGATCCAGCTATCTTGTGCAGGTTTACTATATGTATGTTACAGTTATGACTACATCATAAAGTGGAAAATGCCAGGATAAAATTAAATTAGGAGAATATAGAGGCAGTTGTGGTTTGAAGTGAGACAGGAGATTTGACATTGCAAATGTGATTTTTAATTCCTTTCAATAAGCTGCCAGTGATGACTTTTTAATACATTTTTGAAATTTTGTTTTGCACTGGGTATTACTATTAGGGCACTAATGATTTTCCAGAAATCTTTATGGTGATTAACTAGTAATACTTGTGTTTTTTCTTGAAGTAGCTATCTTTTGCAGTGTTAATATCTATCCTTGCACCTTACATCTCTTATGAGAGAGTGAGAGAGAGAACATTTCATGATTTTTGGTTGCATTCTTTGGGGATTTCCATTTCTTGAATATTTAGTCCCTTTCTCTTAGCTGAGTTTTAAGGGTGGAGGTATGTCAGGTACAAACATTTTCTTTAGGTTTAATTTCCCTTGGATGAAATCAGAGTTTAGAGAGACTTTGAAAGAGAGGATTAGAAAAAGTAGAATGTTCACCATCTACTTGGCAAAATATCCTCCAAGATGTGGACTAGAAATGCCTTTGGGATGCAGATATTCACTGTTACGAGTGAGCACTGATCTCTAAGAGTATTTATAGACTCCCTGCTTTTGTATAACTGTTTTCGAAAATGATGATGATGTCATTATTTGAATTCTGTCTGTTGAGGCCATTAACAGTGTATATTGAGGAACCGAGCTGTGGTTCTTTCAGTTATTTTTTATTTAAACTCCAGTAAGGTCAAAGTCATCCAGCAGAATAAAATGCTGTTTTGTGAATTTGTGATAATTTTAAAGAGAACCTCATCAAAAAGTAGGATAATGATGAAAAGAGGTTGCAGGACTCGCACAGTATTCATTTTAGTATGATCATATATACAATAATGGATAGTTTGCCAATTTTGGAACATCATGCATAATTGAATATTATTTTATACTAGACACAGTTGGATAGAGATTTAATGAACATTAATGCAGCATCACTCCTGTTCTGTTAACTAATAAGGTAAGATGTTAATCACTGTAAAATATTAATGCACTATCATCTCACATTAATAGAAAGTGAAATTAGAGATATGAAAAGGCTGTCAAGGTGAAGTGCAAGCTGACGCTACGTACTGTAATATACATGGTTTTGAATGGTTCGCCAAAGCTAACCATGTTATCCGTTTGAGACATGGATGCCAAAACATTTGCCTTGAGAACAAAGCTCAAGTGCTGCATCTTAACATCCATATCAAGAACACATAATATTTGATTGTCCCAATCCCCCCTCAATAAACACACATTACACCAAACAACATCCGACCTTTATTAAATTCCATAAACATGATCATCTAATATTTGACTTTATTAATCACAACATAAACATCCATATAACTGTTAACTAGGGCAGTGTGACCCCACTCACCCTGACCGAATAAGCAGCATCCTTACCCTGCTCACTTATTTTACTTATCAAGTAGCATCCTGCCGCTCACTTTCATTTTCCACTTATTGAATTAACCATTCAACCAAATAAACAACATCCTTACCTCCACTGACTTACTTTTTTTTTACTTTTACTTATCAAGCAGAGCATCGTCCAACCACTCACTTGCATTTTTCATCTCATTGTAAAGAATTATAATAACCACACAATCCTACGTACTGTAATATACATGGTTTTGAATGGTTCGCCAAAGCTAACCATGTTATCCGTTTGAGACATGGATGCCAAAACATTTGCCTTGAGAACAAAGCTCAAGTGCTGCATCTTAACATCCATATCAAGAACACATAATATTTGATTGTCCCAATCCCCCCTCAATAAACACACATTACACCAAACAACATCCGACCTTTATTAAATTCCATAAACATGATCATCTAATATTTGACTTTATTAATCACAACATAAACATCCATATAACTGTTAACTAGGGCAGTGTGACCCCACTCACCCTGACCGAATAAGCAGCATCCTTACCCTGCTCACTTATTTTACTTATCAAGTAGCATCCTGCCGCTCACTTTCATTTTCCACTTATTGAATTAACCATTCAACCAAATAAACAACATCCTTACCTCCACTGACTTACTTTTTTTTTACTTTTACTTATCAAGCAGAGCATCGTCCAACCACTCACTTGCATTTTTCATCTCATTGTAAAGAATTATAATAACCACACAATCCTCAATGTTCCAAAAAACAGGGAGGGAAGGTGGGTAGCAAGTTCACACCAAAATGTGATTCCTTAATCAGTTACACTGTCATAAAACCCATTAAACCCCTCACTATATTTCCCTCATCTTCTTTCAATCCTACTACTTTCCCATTTAACCCCCCCCCCCCAAACTGGCTTCCTTCTCCTACCCTCTTAATCACATTGGTACTTCTACCTAGACCCCTACCTGAAGATGTCCCTGGACAAATTGGTTTGTTACCAAACCTCATTTAACAATCAATGAATTGTTTATAATTCTTTGTAGTGCATGCAGGTTTACCCGCTTCATATACTACAAGTTACAGTAAAAACAAGAAAAGAAAAAAAAACCTAAGTGTTTTACTGGCTTTTAAATTTATAAAACACTTAGTGAGTTCTTTCAGAAAGGTAGTGTAACATGGTCCTTTATGTTTGCACATACCTTTTGGCCACTTGACTGTCTAGATTTTTGCAGATTGTCCAGATTTTTGCCTCATATGTTGGGTGTGTTCCTTATAAAGTCCATGGTTTTCAGACAAATTACTGAGGATTGAAGATACTAAATAATGGCATACATTCAGGTTTCAGACTTTATATCCTTCAGAATATCAGGTAACTGCACATCCAGTTATTCCAGTAACTTTCTATATTTAAAACAGGAAGCCCGAGACATGTTACTGATGGACAGTAGGCAGAAACAAATCGTTTATTCTGCTGCTGTCATTTATGCTGGCAGATTTTACTGCCTAGCCCAAGATCCGACCTTACCAACTTTAGCAGGATATGCTTAACATTAGTTAAGATCAGGTCTTGCAGCTCTCTAGCATTTAACTGATTTGTCTTTTTCCAATATCGGATTGTAATTTCAGTGTTCCATGCACTACGGATAGATTAAAGTGGAAGTTATACAGTGCAGTAAACAGTCAAAGGCAAACACATCATCTAAAATGGGCCTTCAATGATCATTATTATACAATAAAAGGCCGCTACTATACAAAAAGGTGCACACTGATTGGACAGCCCAGTCACTGTGCTCATTATAAATCGAACATTTACCAAGAAAAATAAGTCCAGCATCTGATGTATTGTTGTGCAGCCTGGCATTCTATTAGCATATGGTGTGAATAGTGGCATTCCTAACCTATTTTATTGGGGAACAGAGAAAAAATGAGGGAAATAAAGACATTCTGTAAAAATCTGTACAGTTCAGAGGAATAGTTGCCAACAATGCTATTAATTCTAGTACCACTAACTGAACCCCTCAGCAGTCCACAGTACTGCAAAACACCCTGATTTCATCATGTTTTTGTACTGTTTCTCATAGATGTTTTTGATTAATTACTGAATATATGTGTTAGTCAATAATGCCAGTCATTAGTTAAAAAAAAAAAAACAAATATAGAGAGATAAGTCGGGAGAAGGATACTCTTTTTTTTCTCCATAGATTGTACTCTACAAGCATGTGAACATAAGTCCCACATACATGTGCAAGTACTTCAGTATTAGGAAGAGAAGACGGAAGAAGGCTAAAGTGATGTTATATAATGACATTATTTAAGAAACATAAGTAATTTATTTCTTAAATAACAGCATTATATAATAGCTGTGTTCTTCTCCTGCTTGCAGCGCCACAGAATTTACCTACTGTTGGCTTTGTCCAATCATGAGGGTGAAGCCAAACATGGATACATTGTGTGTTACTCATTCCCCATTGTGGATTATTACTAAAATGTAACTTTTTGACTTTGAATATTTCAGACACTGGCTTAATCAAAGGTTAATAACTTGCACAAAGAGCCTGTGGTAAGCAATGATAGTCTTGATTATGTCTAAGCATTTACCAAAGGTAAGGAAAACAGACATCCAGTCTTCAAAGAAACTATGACATTTTTGTGGTGGCTAGTTATGGAATGGCACCTACTGCTCTTTATAGTAAAAGATGTACGTTGCGAAGTGTTCAGTGCTTTGGTTTTGTTTTGATGCAGAAATTTTATTGAGAAATTATGACTAAGTGGTGCAGCTTAATTGGTAGATGCTAGATGTGTCATAACTTATCTCAAGTTCTGAATTTCAGTAAATGCAGCTGTGAAATGGTTGATAATGGAATGTAGTATTAAGATTTGCTGATGTCAGACCATCTGCATAAACAGCAGCTCCCCCTTACATTGGGAGGTCTTATCAATTTATCCATGTCCTTGACTCAATAATAATGTCAGCAAAGGGAGTAGATAAGATGAATCTTATAACACCATATTCTCTCTCTCTCTATATATATACATATATATATATGTATCTACTTTTAAATGCTGAAACCTAGAATACTGAATTTCAAAATATCGAGACCACAATGCCGGATGGTGACAATACTGAAACTTAACAATACCAAACCTGAAAATACCAAATTTCAAAATACAGAATTTAAACAAACTATACATTTAACTCCAGTCAGCATACCACTATTACAACAAAAACAAAACTTTAAAATTCCAAAAACAACTACCTCTGTAGAAGTAAACCGCAAAGTCATCAAATAAAAACTTAATTCCTAATCTAAACAAAAATCTGTAACATACCATTCACTGTTCCTAAACAATTCTTATACCGTTCACACAATAAACAACTATTTAATTACCTCTACTCTGCAGATCTAAAATCCATCTAGGTCAGGGGGGGGGGCTGCACCCCCAACAAGCCCCCTAATTATAATATACCAACTCCAGAATCACACCACAGTTGTCTACTCACTTCAACTACGGCAAGGAGTGTCATCCGAAACATCCACCATGTTTGTTTCAATACCTAGTAAAGAAATTTAGAAAGATGTACCTATACTTAAACACTAACATGCAACTTCTTACATTGCTATCGGCACTCTTTACATCTACATTATCCATTTCAGTATTCTAAGATGCAGCACTATGAAGTATAGGTATTATAAAAATTCAACATTTTGGTCTCCCTATTTTGAAAGTCGGTATTCTGGGTTTTCGGCATTTAAAAGTATATCCAAATACACACATATATATATATATATATATATATATATATATATATATATATAGATATATATCTTTATTTAATGTTTCTTTACCAGCTATGCAAATGGTCCAAGGACCCTTTTGAGTCATGACATGGCCAGAGAGGACAGACAATATAAACATACAACAGAATGTAGAGCAATTTACACAGGAATTTGCATTAATATTGGCAGTAATACAGCTGGAAATATTTACATTGACATAGGCAGTAACATGGTTGTAGATATAGCACAGCACAGAATTATCATTTATGAAGAGACTCTTTTGAATTTTCAGGTAGGTACAGTTCATCACTGATAGAGCAAATTATATTACAATTGCCTTCCAAATAAATATTTAAATGATTATAGGAGCTGAATTGGAAAATTAGAATTAAGCCAGAAGATGAAATGCATAATTGTTCCTCACTATATATATATATATATATATATATATATATATATATATATACACACACACATATACATATAAATATATATGTGTGTGTTGTGTGTGTGTATATATATATATATATATATATATATATAGAGAGAGAGAGAGAGATTGATTTTGAGATTGTACTTAAGATGTGTATGTACAAATTTACAATGTGGTCTGTAAATACATCACTAAAACTAATTTATCTGATAAGAAATTAAATTTATTTTCTCAAAAAAAACTTTTCTTTCCCTTCTTAAAGGTATCAGTAGAAGTTATACACACCATAGAACATTCAACAGGCTACTTCATCTCCAGTATGTGTTGGACTATCCCTTAATGAGGTTAGACTTTGATGCTTTTAGGTAAGACTAGTATACCAAGTAATCAGTCCAACAGTAGTAAACAAATACCCATTAGAGCTACAGATGTTTCAACATCACTGAATAGTTAAACTTTTGAAAACTGAAATCCTTTTGGGGTCTGACACTGCACCTACTGAGTTTCATTTACAAAGTACAGTTTAAGAAATGGCAATAGAGACACAAAATCTTTTTTTATATCTTATCATAACAAACATAGAGATGTATATCTTACTGATATCAAACTAATAGTTGTTAGATGCATAGTTCAGTTACATAACTGAGCAATGATCTCACCAGGTTGCCCAGCAAAAATTACATGCTAGACATAAGTCAGATTAAACAGCATTTGATTCATTGTACAGCTTGTTTTACATTTTCTGTTCTCAAATGCCTTTTAATATTGTTTCAAGTATTGGGTGTCATAATATAAACTGTCAGCCAGTAAAAATTCTTGATCATTGAATCAAGTGATTGTTTTATTCATTTAAGCCAATCAATTTGCATGATGCAAATGAAACTTGCATCTCATGATTTTTCATGTATAGGTTAAACAGTGTGACTAAACTAGAACCATGTAGTTTGTCCATATCCATTTGTACATCTCATAATGTCTACAACCAAGACATAATCTTTGTCTTGTTTATTAAAAGCATATTGATACAGTGGATCAGCAAAGGATCTGAAACATCAATTCTCATTTTAAAGATCAAAACTTTGCTATTAATGTAGATAGAAATCTTGCTTATTTGAAGGAATAAGGCATCAACCTGTAATTCACTGTCAGCTGTCCTGGAAAAATGGTCTCAGAAATGCATTAGACTTAGAAGCCAAAAGCATACATCTCAACATCTTAGCACAAGAAATTCGAACAAAGCCAAAATAATTGGGGAACAAAAGACCAAAAATAGAGACATATTTTCAATATTGCTCTTGTAAAGTTAAACATTTTCTAGAATAAAAGCTTTTGTTACCATGCATTTGCTGAAGGATATGGAATCTGAAACTCAAATGTCTGTCATTTATTGAATTCAGTCCATTTTGAATTGCCAGAAAACCGCAAAGTTTATGTGGGGCATACCGAACATTGAGACAAAAATATGGACAGTTGAGAGTTATGGTCAAAAGCCCATTTCTGAAAGCATATTAGAAATGTATCCATGCTAACAATGATTGCAACTTTTTGTTTAACAGTTTCATGCACAGCCTTTTTACAATACTCTAGATATATTGAGTTAGTTCCATGGCATGTATTGTAGGAAACAAACTGCTCCAACGTTAAGCAAAAACTTTATTAAAGCAAAGCTTTTGGGTAACAACCCTTTCTCAATGCTAATACCATTATACAAAATAATCGCCATTTAAATAAGAGCAAACAGGCGTCACATGACCACAGCCAGCATATCACATGACACTGCATATTTTTCTTTATAATACATTATTTTTTGTTGTATTCTAAGTAAAACAGGTTTAACACCGGCAGTATTGTTAAGACCAAGTCCAAACTCTGCACATAATGTAATAATCCATTCATACTCTTTATTTTCAAGAAAGTTGTTTATATTAGCCCCCCTGCTTCCTTTCACTACTATGTCTGTTACCCTAAATGTAAAACAATGGTCTTCATCCTTGCTCTTAAATTTATTGAGCATAAGTCAGATATAAGAAGGAAAAATTACACAAGTGCTCTAAGAAGACATATTATGACCAAGGGTGAAGACCATTGTTTTAAGTTTATGCAATAGACATAGTAGTGAAAGGAGCCAGGGAGGGTGATATAAACAACTTTCTTGAAAATAGAGTATGAATAGATTATTAGATTATGTGCAGAGTTTGAACCTGGTCTTAACAGTACTGTTAGAGTTAAAGCTGTTTTAGTAAGAATACAAAAACAAAATATTTAATGTAGTTTAAAAAAATATATGCAGTGTCATGTGATATACTGGCTGTGGTCATGTGATACTTGTTTGCTGTTATTTAAATGGTGATTATTTTGTGTAATGATGTTAGCATTGAGAAAGGGTTGTTGCCCAGAAGCTTTGTTTCAATAAAGTTTTTGCTTGACGTTGGAGCTGTTTATTTCTGAGTTCATTGTCATCTTTCCAGTTACCACAGTATCAACCTCTTTACCAGTATATTGTAGGAAGCCTCACTGTAACCCAAGCAAGCTGAGTTTATGTAGTAAGCCCAGTTTTTGAGGACATGATTGGGGTTAGGAGATGGAGGTATTTTACTGGCTTGCTTATCTTGGAGATGGGGAGGTATTATAATCATGGATGGCAAGCCACAATGATGACACTGGGTAGGCATCCCATGATTTCCAAGTACCAGGGCATAAACCATTAAATGTTTTCAGCTGTAGCAGTCTTATGTCATAGCAGGGCATAAGGTAGATTTGGGTACAGAGTAAGGCATAAGGTAGGGTTGGGAATAGAGTAGGTTATACACATAAACATCCTTCTGGCTGTGAGTATAATGTTGCTCCTTGAGATCTCCATTTCCTGTGTGACAATAGGTGTTTTTTGGGTAAGGTACAGGGAAATTAGGAGTGACTCCTGGCATCCAAGACTTAGAAACACCACCAGTAGCAGCTAAATGTGTGCTCCATTGGGGTCAAAAATACTATTTAAAAAAAAAACTTGCTAGGTATATTACAAGGTATGCTGACTTGTTTGAAAGAAGCGATAGCCTGCCTGATCCCCTTCATGTTATAAATTGGGGACAGAACCTGTTACTTTCTGTTGTACTGCTTACTTATATTCCCGTAAAGATATATTAAGTAACATGAAACAGTACTAAGGCCATCCCTCAGCTGTATTACCTGATAGCTTGTATTAGAATCATAAACTCATGGCTTTTGTTTTAAAGTTTTAACGGGTAATGTACTATAACTGCTATTATACAATTATCTCAATTACATCAAACATGGTTGAAGAATTATCTCCTTCAGCAACTACTTGGTGTACAAGCAAGTCCTTTCCCTATATTCTTAACTATGATATGAATCGGCATAATATCTTTACTTGTATGTCTCCTGGGTCATCTCCTTTTGCTGTATTCTCAGCCACCTGTGATATTAATCATCATACATATTTACATGGATTTCACTTAAATATTCTTAATTGGGCATAAATTCCCTTAAAATCCTGTAATGAATTAAGGAAGAAGTGATTGTTTACTGCTCTTTTCTTGAGTGATGAATACCTTATCCTGTCTGTGTAAAAATTATATCTTTAGCTACTAATAATTCCCAGAGTTTTCAATTTATTAATGTGCTCTTTCTTATTATTTCTTTCTTTGCAGTCTTACAGATAGATCTTACATTATTAAAGTAAATTCTATCGAAGAGTATATGTTTAGGAATATGCAGTTCTCTAAGTTGTAAAAGTTGTGCTTTAACTTTTATGCATTCACTGTCTATATCTCAAGTGCTTATAGATGGATAATAATAAAAAAAGAGTCCTTAATATATGAGACCATAGCGAAGATGCTTCATGCCATGAAATCCATTCACATTTTATGTATGTTCATAGGTTCATACTAGGCTATCTGCCCTAGGGCATTTATAAGCCTAGCCAGAGTGTGTTTGGCTTTCGTCACCCATTTTAAATTAATTTTGCTATGTCCTTTTTCGAGGTTAGTATACTGTGCCTCTGTCTAACAGTGACACAGAAGTGATACCCAGGGTAAACCTACGATCTCCCATCCACTCATCAAGATTCCTCTTGAAGAGAGTCAATGAGGGACTCTGCCTAACCTGGACTGGGATTGTATTCCAGAGTGAAGGGAGCCTCTGGGTTATGAATCTGCCCCTCCAGCATGTCCTATTTATTTCAGTGCTGAGGTTCAAGTCTCTCAAGCATGTAGCTCTATGGGATTTGGATTTTCTGAGGTGCAGCATGTCCATTAATTCCGGGTTGGACATGGCTTTATACATCAGGCACAGATCGCCTCTGCGTAGGTGGTATGCCACTGAGTAGAGCTGGAGTTTCTTTAACCGGGCAGCATATGGCATCTGTTTGAGCCCTATGATCCTCTTGGTGAGGTACTTTTGGGGTCTTTCCAGTTGCTGCAGGTGTCTGGTAAGGTACATCCCAAAAGGGGCATTGTACTCAATTATGGGCATGATGAGGGATGAGTAAAGAGGCACGATGACCTCCCCTGATCTAGATGTGAATCCCTTCATGATTAGGTGGGCTATATAAAATGTTTTTCTAACCACTTTGGCCACGTGGTTGTCAAATGAGAGACTGCTATCAACTTGGGTCCCCAGGTCCCTAATTACTTCTGTACTTAATGGATTACCACCTATGTGGTAATTTGTGGGCACTTTGTTTTTGCCAAAGGGGATGACTCTACACTTTTTGGCGTTTAGCTTGTGGCCATGGCTCTGGCACCAGTTGTCTGTTTCTATGAGGCCCTTTTGGAGGATGCTTGTGTCGGCTGGAGAGTCGATTATGGCGCCCAGTTTGCAGTCATCTGCGAACTTAGTCAGCCACAGTTTATCCGTGTTGGACTGTAATTCTGAGAAATATATACCGAACAAGAGAGGTCCCAGGACTGAGCCTTGTGGGACGCCACTTGTAACTGGTTTGGAGTCTGACATGGCTCCAGCAATTCTAACCATGTGGGTTCTGTCCTTGAGCCAGTTTGCAACCCATCTAGTGACATAGGGGTTTATATTTAAACTGGTGAGCTTATCTATAATGCCCGAGTGGGGTATTGTATCAAAGGCTTTTGCGAGGTCCAGGTAGGCTGTGTGGACCACCTTCCCCTCGTCAGTGGCCTTGGTGACTGTTTCAAAGAAATCAACCAGGTTTAAGAGGCAGGATCTGCCCTTAACAAAGCCGAACTGGGTAGGATCCAGTGTCTGTAGGTCCCCAATATCTTTATTTATGAGGTCCATGATGATCCTTTCCATAGCTTTGCAGACCAAGCTAGTCAGGCTTATGGGGCGATAGTTTCCAGGATCCGTTGAGGCACTACCTTTGTGGAGGGGGACCATTGTTTCTGTATGCCACTCTTTGGGTACATATCCTGTAGTAAGGCTGAGATTCAACAGTAGTTTTATGTTTGGGTTTAGCTCTTCTTGGAGTTCATGTAGGATGCAGCCCAGGACACCGTCTGGTCCCATTGATGCTGTGTTTTTTGCTTTGGAGAGGGCAGCTCTTACCTGAGCATCTGAGATGTCAGGGGGCAGCACTCTGCTGGGATAAATATTTGCCCTTTTGGTGGGGGGGTGGGGGGGAGAAGTTTGTGCTGAACCTGTCCGCTAGGATGTTGGCAATGTCTGTGGGTTCGGTGTATTTTTTGTTATTTTGGACTAATTCTGAGCATATCTGGGAATTCCCATCCAGGTTCCTAACATAACTAAAGAAAGCCTTGTGATTATCTTTAGTGTCCTGTGCAATTTTTCTCTCGAAGCTGGCCTTAGACGATTTTATGAGTGCCTGTAGTTTTTTTGATAATACTGATCAGAGATGCCTTCCCTTTTTGGGATTTTGCTCTATCGTGTAGTAGCTTCCTCCTTCTGTTGTATAGTTTGTTTATGGCTGGGGTCCACCAGACAGGACGTCTGCCTTTGGAGGATTGGGTCTTGGTTTTATTTGGGATTGCATGATCCATGCATTCCTGAAGGTGTTCATAGAATGCGTTTATAAAGGATTCTGCGGTCTGGGCCGTATTTTCCACAGGCCCGGGGGCTTTGAAGGATTCCATCTCGGTTTTGAGGAGTGTGAAATTTGCTTTAGAGAAGTTTTTCACTGTGGTTTTCAGGGCAGGGGCTGGAGTCGGGATGTGAATATCCAGTGAGATTAGTTTATGGTCTGATCTTACCAGTGAGGGATACACTTCTGGTCTGGAGCATAGAGTCCCCATGTTGGTGATGATCAGGTCCAGTATGTTTTTCCCTCTTGTGGGAGTGGTAACAAGTTGTTCCATAGCATTTGAGTTGTAAATTCTAGGAACCTTTGGGCTAGGGTGTTGGAGCTAGAGTAATGCTCCCAGTCTATGTTCGGGTAGTTGAAGTCGCCCAATATAATGGTGTTTGGAGAGACCTTCATATTTTCCAGTGTTCTCAGGAAGGCCGAGTGGGGTTCCTGGGTTTGGGAGGGTGGTCTGTAGCAGGCTATAAACTAGAAGGCAGTTTTACCCACTGTTAGTTGCACATGGATAGTCTCTGATGCTTCGTGCTGTGCCACCAACCTGGAGGTGTGGGTATCTTTGATGAATATTGATACTCCCCCTCCTTTTGTGGTACGGTCCAAGTTTTGGGGCCGAAAAGCATGGTATGAGGTATAACCTGGTAGTGCTGGGGTGCTCTCCGGAGCCTTGAACCAGGTTTCTGTTACTGCACAGATATCTATGTTCTCCATGCTAAGGAGAGTTTCGAAAAGTGCATCTTGAGGTTTAGACTTCTGGCATTGAGTAGCATTACTCTTAGTTTCTTATCCCTTGTGATACCTATGGAGGTGGGTTTGTCTTTTGAGCCTTGCCTAAAAAAGGCACTATGGGGGTAACAAGAGCCTTTGCCAATATCCAAAAGCCCAGGGGTGACAGGTGCAAGCCATCCCTAGCGAAGCATCGTGGCTTGTCGAGCATGTCATCCCAGGCTGACAGGCATTGGACCCCCATTGAATGACACCAATACTTAAGCCAATTGTTGAAATTGATCATCATGTCTTCATAGTGTGGCATCATTCTTGGTGAGGGTAAGATGCTACTCAAAGTCAGGGTCATACCAGCCTGGGCTGCATGCTCAGAGAGCTCCTCTATGTCTCTTTTCATGTAGTCCAGGGAGGTACGTCTCAGGTCATTCACACCAGCATGGACAATGACCGAGTCATATTTGTACTTGCCTTGGGGTGACCTGAGTGCTTGTGTTATGTGGCGGATCCTAGTGCCCAACAGGCAGCTCACCGTGACCTTCTCCTTGTTCAGCCTGGTGAGCGGGACGTCAGTGTGCCTGACAATAGAGTCACCTATTACAAGTGTATCAGGTGTGTTGTTTAGCCTTAAGGGCTGTGACTGTTCGGCACACTGGCTTTGTGAGCTATGTGTTGCACGTGTTTTGTTTTGGGGTAGCCGTTGCTTGGGTGTCTGCTTTGGAGGTCTCTGCTGCTTAGGCAGATTTTTATTTAGAGCCTCCGAGTATGTTTTTGTGTGTTTATGTGTTTGGTTTGCTGTCGTGGTAGGTCTATGTGAGACTGGAATTGTAGTGAGTGTGGTTTCCTTCTCCTCCTGACTGGTTTCGCCAGTACTGAGTTGAGAGAGCTTAGCCTCCAGTATGCCTATATGGTTGCCTCTCTCACATGTGTTGGAATTTGTTGGGAGGAGGAGAGGGTTGTCTGTGTACATGAGGCAGTTATAACATTGCCTCAAGATTCCCAGATTCACCAGCTGGACCGGAGAGGAGATTGACAACTGACATTTGGACATGCTAGAATAGTATTGGGAATTCCTTTATAATTGAAAAAAAAGGGCCAATGGGGAACGAGGTACTCAAGGGGAGTTTGTGAGGGTGTAGTGCTTTTAATATTTTAGTGCTGACTTATATAATTGCTTTAGTGAGCAAGTGCCAGATACCTCAAATGCAATGTGTTACAGGTAACTTAAATGCAAAAATGACAAACAGTAACTTTCTTTCAAGTGAAACAAGGAAATAAGTACAGTAAGCAATGCAGATATCACTAGGGATCCACAGAAGCACTGAAAAGCCGCGTTTTAGGTGGAATTAGCATTTCAGGGAAATAACAAGCAAACAAACAAGCAGCATACAAATAAACCTTGATTCAGCAGTCTTGGATCTAGTCTATGCTACAGCAAACAAGGTGTACCTTGTCTGTATCTGTATTCTCTTTGAACTCTTTCTTACTATGCAATCATAGCTCTGTGGTTTATAGCTAACCCATGCCACAGGTACTGACCTCTCATATGCATGTATCACATTATATACTTTCAGCAGTCAATATCTAATACATAACACTGTCTTCCCAGATGTGTGATTGTGATTTGTAATTGCAGAGTTTGTATAAAACCATTTATAGTCTCTGTATTTCTGCAACCTCCAGTGCGAGTTTGGAAATGTAATATCTCCACATATGATAAGCTCATAAATACTGTTTAATATTATTCTAGAAACATATGATAAGCTCATAAATACTGTTTAATATTATTTTAGAAACATATGATAAGCTCATAAATACTGTTTAATATTATTTTAGAAACATATGATAAGCTCATAAATACTGTTTAATATTATTTTAGAAACATATGATAAGCTCATAAATACTGTTTAATATTATTTTAGAAACATATGATAAGCTCATAAATACTGTTTAATATTATTTTAGAAATTAACAAAGGCAGCACTTCTTCCCTGACACCCTAATGCTTAACTAAAATAAATACTCAAAAATTCTGCCTCAACTAATTAATACTCCATGTTGGAATCTGTCCTTAATTTGCAGGAGAACTTGATACATTTTAATGCTCTTAAGGATAAGGATTGCTTCTCCCTAATCCCTTATAACTATTACTTGTCTTTTAAAACTAAGCTAGTGCTTAGCTCAAAGTCAAAAAAACTATGCTCACTATGCAATCCATTTTGAAGATACTGATTTTCAGTGCTTAGTTCCTGCTTGAACAGTACAAAGATAATGTTTTCTTGACTATGTCATAATTCCCCAAGATACTCAAATATGTGACTCTTTTTTTAATTGCTTGTGTAAATTCTCTAACCATAGTTCATCCATGTCGCGGTCATCCTTGTAAAAACTTTATTATCGAAAATATCAGAACCAAAATTTACTAGACATAAGTATGTTCCATAATACTTTTAAACATTATTTGTTTCATAAAGGGTATGACACAATCTACCTCTCCAATCACATCAAGGTAATACATTTATAACCGTAATATGCACCTCCCATGTTTTTTGAGAGCTCACTAAATCTTAATAACACTTCAGCAATGTATGAACTGATAATGTTTTTTGCCTAATAAAATCACATAGACTAGTTCTGTAATTTTGCATTTAAGAACATCTTATCTGACTGACTCAAATCTGTTTTTCCAGGGAAACAAGAAACCTTTCATGTCCAGTTTTCCTGCCTGCACATGTATATATTAACTGTTGTAATTAGTCTCTTACTGTAACTAACTCATCTTGTGTGTTTTACTGGTCATGAACTAGTAGATATGTAATTGAAGAAGGCAATCCCTGAGTACCCAAATTTAGAAGTTTTATTTTTTTATTTTTTATACTTGTTATATAATAGCAACCTTATGTGTATACTTTGTGCTTGTCTGATGTGTTATTTCTACCTCCATTTATTTATTCCTTTCATGTGCACTAGGGTTTTGTACTGAAGTAAGTATGTCATCATCTTATTATCTTTAAAACCATTTCGCTATATGTGTGTGTGTGTATAATTTTATATATATATATATATATATATATATATATATATATATATATATATACACACACACACACACACACACACACACATATAGCCCTGAAAATCAACTAACTGCTCATTGTTTCTACCATCTTCTTGATTACTAATTTGTGGAATAATAGAATTATTTTTTTTCATTCCTTATTGTTAAAATTACTTCAAAGGGTAGTTGCTCAGTATCAAATAACTACCTAGCACAAGTGACAAACTTTTAGTTTTTGAAGGCATTGATGATGGTAGTTGTTGGACAAAAAAAATCAAAACACAAATACAAACTGATGGTAAAGATAGTTAAGTAAAATCATATAAATACCAGCATTTACTTCAATTCTACTGTACTTCTTGATCTTAATAGCTTTTTGGACCAAAGTGATATATTTTTATTGAGGTATAAGTTAACAGTATTATAAAACTAAATTCTAAAATCCATATAAAGTCCATTTTTCTAATACATATTTGTCTGTAAATAAACATCCCTGGTAAGGTAAGACTAGTATAATTGAAGAACAAGAAATCAGGCTGTCAAGACTGACTACTATTTGTTTGCCAGGATATTCCGACTAGACAACAAGTGTCCATTTTCAGTGGAGTCCTGGGGAGAAAACCTCCATAAGTTTACAGAGAGAAGAAACATTTACAAAAGAAATACTACAGAGTAGTAGCATACAGATTGTAGTCTATACAGCTGTAAGTATGCAATAAGAGGATATTCCCCCTTTTGGTTGAAAATACAAGTGTACAAAATATACAATGAGAGTAGATAAGAACCTGGAAGAGCATTGCAAGATATTTCACAATTGAATAAGAGTATATAAATGTTTGTTTTCTATATATACATTCAAACAAATATACTTGTAAGAGCACATACACATATATATAATATATATATATATATATATATATGTGTGTGTGTATATATATATATATATATATATATATATATATATATACACACACACACGCACACACACACACACACACGTACATGCACTCATATATAGGTTATTGCTCACACATGGATAGGTGTAGTTAGATGGTGTTGTTTGTGTTGTCTAGGACAGACAGGATGTAGAAATAGTAAGTGGATGAGGCTTTATGGGGTGTCAATTACAGTTGCATAGATGGTTGGTGAAGAGGTATGTTTTAAGTAGGCTTTTGAAGAAGGGTGTGGCGTTTTGTAGTCTAATGTCAGAGGGAAGGTTGTTCAATATTTTTGCTACTTCATGGGCAAATAGTGATTCCTCAGAGTTGTTTTTGCGTGTGATGGTTTCGATTAAGGCTTTGTTGGAGGAATGAAGTTGTCTGTTTGAATTGTAGAAGTTCACCATGCCAGTCAGGTCAGGGGTTTTCTCAGGATAGTACAGAATTAGTTGAGCTAGGCTGAGTTGATGGTATCTTAATAGGTTCAGAAATTCAAGCCAGTGCAAAGCTTGTAGAGAAAGGCAGTGGTGGGATCATCATATGGCATTTCATACTTCATATGAAACTTTCTTCAGAGATGAAATTATTTTTGAATTTAGGATACCACCAATATTTTGTACAAAATATCCATTACAAGGTTAAGCATGAAAGATATTCTATTTACAAACTAATTTTTATTAATGAAAGAAAAGCAGAATCTTAAGAAAATATATTCTTCGAGAAGAAAGATTATAATAGCTTAATATGTCCAACTGTACATAGTACTGATGGCAATGACAAAGCTTCAAGACTACTAAATGGAAAATTTAGTAAGGCAAAAATGTATACATTGCACATGGACGGGTGACATCATTTCAATATAAAAAAGTTATATCCTAAAAGCACCATTAAATAGTTTTAGCTTTGTCCAAAGTAAACTTACAAAACCAAATTGAACATATAGATTATTTTAAGCATTATTATTTTATAAATATCGCTTTTATGTTAATGTTTTCACAGTTACACAGAATATATAATTCTAAGTATCATTTTAATTTAATTTCTGAAAACGTCATCTAGGTTCCAAATTGTCCGACATGTGATGTGACACGTTTCATGTTGTGAAGATGAACAGAAGGTTTATGAAATGTATATGTGAACATCAATATACACTGAGGTCTGAGTAGACAACTAATGCTTTATATGTTCAGTTTAGATGTCTTTTTTAAGATTTGTATAGTTTGTTGTGGAATATATTAAAATGAATATTTTAGTGTTGGGATAAAGATATTTTATTAGAATGGTAAATGTACTATGGCAGATTAAATTAGAGTTGCTACCCATCAGATACAAATGTAATATCTATAATTTGAAATGTACTTAGTGTTCCTTATGAAAGCTGTTATTCACTAAAATGTTCTTAAATGCTTTTACACATTAACACATAATGTTTTATTGTTTTCATTTAACATATTTAATATTGTTTTAGTATGTATGCAGTGACACTCATGTTATGTAAAAGTTTGCTCGGGGACTGGATATTTTGAGGTCTTGTGATTCTTCCGGTTGCATTTAGTAAGTGTGTTGATACTTGTACAGTTTTTCTGAAGAGAACAATAAAAACATTCTACTTTATTTAATTGTTTGTTTTCTTTCTCTTACATAACTGTGTGAAAGTTATGACATAGGGAATAAGAACTAAAATACTCTATTTTGTTTGTTTCAGAAATATACCAGGAACCAAATTTCTCAAAGTACTCGATTCCAACCCTGACCATCATAAATTAAACAGCTTGCAAAGTATGCAAACAGGTAATTGTATTTTTTGTATTCATAACTATGTAATACTTAGCCTCTCATATTATTGTTGGATAAAGAAAATTTTAAGCCAAATTTATGTCAATACAAACTGCTTCTATCCTAGCTATTATCGGGGTAGGTATCTCCTATAACAGTAGATACTTTTTGCCATAACCTCCCTCAATACTATTGTTCTTAATTCTAAAACTACTAGACAGATGAAAAAAATCAGTATAAACAAGAGAAATAAACACAACAGTGTGACATGAACAAAAAGCTAAATTACCATCTTCCAAAATAATTCTATTAATTCTTGATTTATTGCTTCTTTGTGAACACACACCAGTCCAGACTGCTAAAGGGTATCAGCTCCTATAACAATAGATACTGTTTTCCAGAGCCTGTCTGACTATAATTGTTGTTTCCACTTTATGACTGTAAAATAATAATAATAATATACTGCTATCACAACAATTCACAATGACTGTTTTACAAAATTAAATTTAGTAAATGCAGCTCATTGTTTATTACCTACAAAAGCACTAGAGCTACCTTTTATCTTTGTGAGCCTTTTTCAGTTTAGGCTGCAGATTTTGAACATGCGGTTTTGACAGCACTGGCAATTTTCATAAAACTGTGTCTGACTTTTAGCTCTGAACAAGTCTAAACAGCTGGAAAAGTTATTAAAAGTAAGATAAGTAAATGTAGTTGTGTACCGTGAACTACTACTCAGAGTAACTACTCCTGCTGCCATATGCAATAGTAACAGATACATGAGGTGCTCCTGAATATTTTGAATATAAATGAGACTGGATTCGTGGAAGAAGCAGAACCTGGGTTGAAAGCAATATAGTATTGACATGAAAATGAAACAGCATTTGTTTAAATATTTACAGTTAATGTGATAAAACATTTATTTTAATAGGTAAAATACCAAATGGTTCATTTTGAACAGACACTGGGAACATTGCAAGATTGATTTGAATATTGCCACGCTTTCTTTAAACTGATCAAAGCCGTATAGATGAGGATGCATGATGCTTTAAAGAATGTTTAAGTGTATTTGCAAGAATGAACACAGAAATGGTATCATTTGTGACAAAAAAGTTACAGGTCTGAACAGTGAATGTGGTTTCACTAAACAGATATTAATAATTCTTTACTATAAATAGGGGTGCCACTTTCATATTATTGAAGGATTGCATTTATTTACACAGTTTGTTTTGCTCTTATGAGAAAGGGTTAAGTCTTTAAGCTGCTAATTAACTGAACCCTTTATTTCAGGGTTTTATTTCCTTAGCCTCAATTTGTCCAGTGCTTGATTTTGTGCAAGTCAGTTAATCAGACAGTGCTCCACATGCATTCATGGAAAGATGTATTTTTCACTGTTGAGGTTACTACACAAAATAAAAGCCATTATATAACTGTAGAGATTTTACTGCTTTGGAGTTTTAACATAGTTATTAGTCTAAGGTGGTTTTGTTTTTGAGACACTGATAATATTAGAAAGTGAATGTTTTCTATAAACTGTAAGTTTAACAGCAAGGGAGGACATGGTCCATTATTTCAGTGTTCTGTTTGATAAAGATTTTCAAAAATTGGGTGCTTCTGTATGTGATGTCACCGCTGTTGCTGCCACTAACTGTGTGTGTATGTGGATATATTAGGCTTTGCCAGTGGGATCAAGTGCAGGTCATTGTGCTGCAGTATATACAAAACTGAAAATACAATAAATGGAGAAAAACAATAGTAAACAAAAGAAATGCATGTAAGACTGACAGAAATGACAAGGGGGGTACAAACACAGTGAAAACTGAAGCTCATACATACATTGAGTATAATGCACTTTTATATAATATATCTGTTGCTCTGAATACATAGTTCTCAGTTTAACAAACATGTTAACAGCTAGAAAAGGGACTAAACCTACAGCCATCATCACTTACACTTTAACAGATTGAGGGTTAATGTGATGAGCTACTTAAGCAGACTAACAGATGTCCGTAGTCCATGATGCAATAATGATATCTGAGCCAAATGTACACACAAAAGAAAACATGCTGCCCGGACATGCATTTCACTATCGGGTTAAGCCTAAAGGAAACAGCTTCTCATTTATATTGGGAAATGTCCACCCGACCAACAATGTTGATCAGTCATATTTGCCCTTTCTAATGCTCTAGTTATTATATAATGAGACAGAAAAATAAACCTTAAATGTTTTTCATGGTAACACAGCTCTAGAAGAGGGATTAAACCCAACGGCATCCACACAATGTGAGAGCAGAGCCCTAACACCCTGTCCCCCTCAAACATACACGAGGATGTGCTTAAAGATATGTAATGACGTTGAACAGTCGTACTGATACTTTTGAGTAATGGCAGTAGTGGCAGAAGTGGCACTGGCGTATGAAAGTGATGCATTGTGGGAATGAATCCCTAGTTCTATTAATAGTAAAAGCATGGCAGTCTAAAGCATGTCTATTTACTCTAATGCTCACTTATTCTCTCTTGTCTTCTCTTGTGTAACTGCCTATTTGCTTCTCTATCTTCAGACTCTCTGGAGATAAAAGAGCACTGTATAATATTTGTGGATGGCATACAGTGTCAGTTTAAATATGCACTTGACATAATATTTACTTGCAGTACAGAGGTGGTGCCTGATCTTTAACCTCCTCTTCCCATTGGACAAGGAGGGCAAGATTGTCACTGTTGCTCCATGAGAGAGATGCCAGTTACACAGGTGACAGCATGGGATAAACTATCTGAGGGTTCAGTACTTACACTGAGGTCCATTAAAGCTCTCCAGCATGAACCTGTGGTATAATCATTATGCCACAGGTAAAGAAATTTCTTTGACCCCTCTTCACATCACCTGTATGCTCTAAAAGTAGCACTTCCCTCTCTTTCTCAAGCAATGATGTCTTACATTGAAGAAACTGAGGGGAAATGGCAAAGAATTGGCATCCAAATCAAGTCTCACATGTGTCTCATTGGCAGTGGCAACAGGCACTGATGGGCACCTCATTTGTATTATACATGACAAGCTTGAAAATATAGGAACTGTGTTGCTGTGTTCACTATGAAACTTTAAGATGTGAAACACAGCAGTCCTCAATTCCTTCACAAAAATTAAAACTTGAACAATGTTGTAACAAAGTTGCTAAATTTGCAGCACGTACCTTTTTGAGTACCAACCACTGTATAGCACTAAAAGCCTAAACTGGTTAGAACTGCCACATCAACTGACTTATACACAACTTTTTACCACATATAAAATTATCTAGCATCCATCTACCTGTCCAGTACTAAAAAACATTCTCCATAACTGTATTCCCAGTTGGTCATTGCGATCCAGTGACCAACATCTCCTGTCTGTCTACATACCTAGCAAATCTGCTGGGCATTGTCTGCACTTGTACAAGGTTGCTAAGGGCTGAAACTCCTTACTTGTACCCATCAGGTCTATACCCTCCCTCCCTTCTTTCAAAACCACTCAGAAAGACTTCCTAGCTCAAATCTGGCTCTATTCTTGCTCAAATCCAGGATAAACCATATCCCTAAATGTGAACAAGCGCCTTTTTATTACTTATACCTGCTTACTCTCCCTTCTTCACTTGCTTCCTTACTGCTGTTTAATTCTCTTCCCTGACTTTATCTTTAAATGCACCATAAGCCTGTTTTCCCTTACTTCATATTGCAGTTTTTGTTTGTATTAGACTAGCTTACCTTTAATTTCTCTACAGTCTAAAATTTCTCTCAATATTAAATGATTGTCAGATACCTTGTACCAGTTTTTTAAGCAATATTTTTATATTATGTCTAATTCATAATATTTATTAAACTGCAGATTTTGTTTTTATTTTTGAAGATTGTAAAATTATTGTTCTTAAAATGTTTTTGCTTTTCTCCCATGGCTTCTGCTGAAAATGGGCTTCTACCCAGTCAGACTTTCCCTTTAATCAAATATCAGTTAATAAATAAAAATGAGGAAATCAGGAACTACAGCAACTCTGGATAAAAATGGAATTACAGCTCCCACCTCGAAGCATGTCCTGGATCATATGTGTGCTGTACTGCCCACAGGGACCTAGGCATGTGGACGGCATCAAAGAGTTGTCTGCACAGTGGTCAGCAGGTTTTCTCATTACGAAAGATGAGTGAATCAGAAATAATAATAAGCTGAGCCCTAATTAACATAAGCATTGTGGGCAGTTAAGTGAATCTACATGATGCATTCAGAATGTGTGACAAGGAGCCTCATCATGCTAGGGAAGGAACCTCTGAAGCTTAGAGTTTGAATCCTGCATAAGATGTATTTGAAAAGAAAACTTTATTCACCAGAAGATTAGTTCTACCTCTTACTACTACATTAATTTGTACTACAGCTGCTTTTAACTACTATTCAACCTGTTGACAATAAGGGCTGTAAGTCTGTTAGTACTTTTAAATGTGTTGGCCAACATGTATCAAGAGGGAGATTGTAAGAGTACAGCAATTACTGCTTTTTTGGATTGTTAGGCCAATGTGAATGGGATTGGTGGGCAGGTTCTTGTTGATTATATGATGTGCCATAGGGACCACTGATACGATACTGGGTGCTCAGCAAAGGTTACATACCCTGGCACCTGAATGTAGGGTAACAGATGGGATGGGGCATCAATTGTTCTACCTCTCGTTAAGACAGAGGAGTTCCTGGCCTCTCCCTAAGGGATTGTCACCTCTACAGAGTCCCACAGTGTGGTGATACATGTTGGACCAGAGCTGGACAGGCCCCAGAGATTATCCATTGCAGATACACCATGTATGTAGGCCTATTTCTGTGTATCGATACATGCAAGTTCTATGTATCTCTTAGATACTACAAAACATAATAAAAGCTGACTGGCTTACAGTATACGGGTAAATCAGGGATTCAGCAGCCATAACTATCTGCACAAGCTATGCTTACATAATGTGACTTTTTATCATGTTTATATTTCTAAAAACCTCAGTTGCCCATAGCATTCTGGTGCTGCATCATACATACAGAAGATATATCATGATTTGGTATATTCACAGGTGATACTTTATCAGGTACCAGCAATGTGGAACTGTTCCTGCCTGTTGATGGAGGATATACAGCCTCTGGTTATGAATGCAGGAATGAGACGGCACAGTCAGAGAGTACAGGATGTGTTGGACACCTGGCATTTGATACAGCATCTGCAAAACAGGCCATGCAACCTCTATTTTTGTGACTAACCAAGCTACACAGACATCACAGAGAAGACAGGTCGGTAGGAACACTGTTGATCTGTGAAGTGTTTTGGCCTGCCTAGTACGCAGATATCTAAATCTGCCCCTAGCACTCATGACAGAAAGATCCACAAAACGGGGTTGGCATGGTGCTTGTTGGAGACATGGATAATGCCCTCCTCTTTAGGCTGGTGTCAGTGGTCAGAATGTAATGCATTTCCAAGGCTATCATGGTGGCACAGGAAAGTATCACCACAACCATGACACAGATAATTAAGATCACCTAGGGTGTGTGTGATGACCTACAGGAGTGCATTTCCAGTGTGTGGGATTGTTTGGATAGAAAGAGTCACACACTGGAATGTGCAATGTCTTCTTTGAATCACCTAGTAGGGGTGAGGAACCATCCAATGAGCAGACTGTCTGATACAGCTACAGATTTTTGCCTTTGTGGCCATGAATGATCAAGATCCTAGTTGTGCAGTGCTACCAGTTCCATGGAGATGTGTCTACTCCCAGGAGAAGCCATCCCAATAGTCTTGGTCGTTATATTGGTGGCACATTTTGTAGCAGGTGTTCTTCAGGGTCATACAGCACACCAGCATCTATCCAGGTTTGTGGTATAGTAAGTCCAGTACAACTTCTGGTAGAGACAGCTTTCATGGTGGCAGTATGCAGGGGCTGCTAAATCCTCTGTCGGGCATGCACCGGACTTATCCAATAGAGCAATCCATAGTACTGCAACTAGTGAGGAGTCTGTGTCCCATCCAAACCCACACTTACACCTCCATATCCACTATTACATTATATGCCTCCACTGACACCAGTCCTTCACAATATTACAGAACCCCAAGTACTTACATTTCACATAAAATAACTTTTACTGTCATACTCATTATCACTCATACACATTCCTGTGAAAGACGTGCACTCCTGTGCTCCTTCTTCCACCTGTGTAATTCATAACTGTGCTTAGCCCACTGTACATTATTACTTGGGTTGTCTGTGTCTGATAGACAGCATGGCCAGCCTATAGATGGGTAAGCACAGAATGGTGTTGGCTCTGCATGCATCACTTTTACTCAAGAGCATGTGCTTAACTCTTGTCTATGTTCTAAAGTTGTGTGCATGTCGCTGCCTCTTTGCTAGTGTCACAGTATGCTGTGCCCACCTCTTTGCTCTTGCCATGGCATGCTGTGCCCACTTCAGTCTGGCGTGATGATTCCCCACTGCTTTCTCCTTAAGTGTCTGAACCTCTGCTGCCTATTTTGTTGTGAAGTGCTACCCTTGAATTAGACAGCCCTGATGTTATTGCTTCCTAAATATAATATTGTGTAACACAGAAACACTGTTTTTGCACATGTGGCAAGATCATAATTTAGGGCACCACCAGGTGTATCCATATAGCAAAAGGGTACCTCCATCTGACAGAAACATGCTCAGTAATGTTTCTAGTTTGTGATTGTGCATGATTGTGGATTTCTTATGGTTGTCAAGAGCCAGGGTTCTAGCTCATATCTTGCATCATCAACAAGAAACCACTGTGGAAACCAGATATCGTAGTTCATGAAAAGAAGACAAAAGTAGCATTGATCACTGAAATTGCTACACCCAGTGACTACAGTGTCTTATGTACAGAGAGAAGCAAATTCACAAAATACCAGGCATTGTAGGCAGAAATTAGGGCAATGTGCAAGAAGGATGTTTAAACAGTTGCAATACAATCGTACTTAGATATGTTACCGATACATGTAACTCCATATGAATTGCAGAAGAAGTCATTACTAGGCACATTGCATATGCTGCAAGGAGCACTTCTGTCTAGCATCAAAGACTGAAACAATACTAATTTCATGAACTTTAATCATACTTGGGTTTCATTCCCATCATGATATTAGAAACCCAAAAGTTCACAGGTATGTCATATGTGGGATTTATGGTAACAGCCTGGGTAGCATACACACATATTGTAGGTGATATCCTTTGCACAACAAACCATTTGGCAGTTAATGGAATGATACCGTTTATGGAATGATACCGTTTATGGCTTATGTACTGCTTTTGCAGTTCATGAGCAATTATTTCAGTGTGGGAACAATATGTGGCCTCTAGTAACTTGGGGAAATGGGCTATATCTTAGAAATCCTGTATGGTATGGCGTAGTCTTTCCCCTCTGGGTACAAGGGAACCACATATGCTTTCCCACATGGTGAAGCGTGGCATTGAGAAACTGATGGAGTATTCAAAATGTAGATGCCTGAGTTCATATAGTAAAATCCACACTTAATATCCACTGTGATAGGTAGGTGCAGTACTCCATGGGGCTGCAGATGTAACCACACAAGTCCACTGTTTTTTGAATGTTGTCCCTGTCAACACAGTATTGGTCCACAATGTAGTGGTCTTGAAGTCCATGAAATGTTATGCACTCAGATAACTCTGCACCTCCGTTGGCAGCATTGTGCACTGTGGTGCATATCAGCAGCCGCAACAACAGACTTGCAGATACACTTTGACTAAAGCTGCATCAACCCCTAACATTGCTTAGTGATGTACTCAAACTGAGCATGAGCATTCAGCCAGATTCAAATATACAGTGGGAGTAGCTAATTTGCATGGAATTTGTTTATATGTTTTTGAATTACTTTGCCATTTTATTTTACCTCCTTGTCATACCTGTTCCCTCTCTAGACACTCATTAGCAAATGCTGTAAGTGAGTGAGTTTACTGGGCTGACCATGTAATGGAGTCTGGTTTTCTGAATCACAATTGCATGCATGTATTCTGTCAATTTTTCCTGTTGTCTGATGGTGATATTGAGGAATGAGCATGATTTATATATTTGTTGCCAACAGATGCCAGTTATAGGTGCTGTATGATAGTATTCGTAAATATATTTAATCTAGAAATTCTAGGGCATGAGGACACAGTTTAATTCCTTGCTTCAGGAGTGTAATTAAATTCTCTTCCAAGGAGAAAGCAATCCATACAGAATTCTATAATCTTACAAAAGATGAATAGTGATTTTTGGACCCAACCCAGAGTGGAGGACTGTGCAAGCTAATGTTATGAGTTTTTATAATTGCATTTCAGGTTGTTCAAGCTCCCCCTGACCTCATGGATTATATCTTCAGTTTCATAATTTGCCCATAGCAGTAGTGGAAATACTCTTGTCCTTCCATGTGAGTGATGTAAATAAACTATTTAATACCTACTTTTATTTTCTTGATGTGTGTGTGTGTGTGTGTGTGTGTGTGTGTGTGTGTGTGTGTGTATATATATATATATATATATATATATATATATATATATATATATATATAAAATATATCTATATATACATACATACATATGGATAGAGGTATAGATACACACACACACACACATGAATAACACCACAATCTTAAAGCCCATAATCTTGAGATTATAATATCAAAAGTCCAAAACCCTGAAGACCACAATCTCTAAAAGTCTCCAATACTGAATTCCCCCTACAGTGTGAAACCAGGAATGAGTGCTATCATGAGTTCTGTAAAAGGGCAAGTCCAGCAGTTCGATATTGTGATCTTCAGCATTTTGCTCTTTCAATATTAGGGTGTCAGGATTATCAGCTTCAAGATTGTAACAGCAAAACCATATAAGTATCTAGATCATTTTATGGGGTCATAGTACTCACTTACCTAAGTTGGACAAATAGCCACAATGTGCATTTATGAAGGAAAAAAAAACGAAAATGTAAGCTACTGATTAGTTAGAGTTATCTCTGTAAGTGTAACATTATTGTTTTTCCCTGGTGGGATGTCACTGTCAGAGTGGAATGCAGTGAGATGCTTAGCTCCTCTGAAGGAATGGAGCAATATAGGGTAAGAAAGCTAAATATTTGTTGTTACTGATTCACTATCTAAACTAAATGATGTATTGACATTGTTAATGTTTTTCTACTAGGAGCTTGGTTTACAAACTAGACATGGAAGTATACAGCTATGTGGTGCTGTGGTTTGTATTTTCATTTCTGCTATCTAGGAGACCAGCTTATTTCTTAATGATCCAAGCATGCAAACTGCAAAAAGCAGCACTATTTCTTATTTTTGTTTTCTTGTATTCAGAATCTGTTATATGTTACATTATATACTATAGTTGATTTGATCATGATACCTGCAATTTTTAGGAAAAAACTTTTCCCCTTTTCACCTTAGTGTCTGTTATTCTAAAAGTGTATTAGTTCTGGTTTAAACACTTGGGCTTCGGGCCAGTTATTTTACATTAAGAAAGTGTGGTCTGCACTCTTGTGGGAGAAGATAGTAGATTCTGCCCTTCTGAGCTGGGAGTTTCAGGTTAAAGGTTTATTGTGCCTGTTTATTTGAAGTGTTTCTTTCTGAAATTGGTAAGCCTTGTTTGCTGTAGCATAGGTTAAATTCAGACCTGCTGAATCTAGCTTTGGTTGTATAACTTGAGCACTAATCCAGACCATCTTTTTTTTGCAGAAGGTTCCCCTGCACCCTAGTGGCAGGAGTGTGCAATTAGGACTTGTCTGATCGAAGACTGCTGGAACGGGGCTCAGTTTTTAGCTTTTCATTGGTTAATTGGTTAATTTGTTTAAATCAGTTTGCTCATTTGCTACTGTTATATTAAAAAAATACACTTTATGCATCGCCGCTTAGCTAGGGTTAAACTATTCCCAGTGCCATAAAGTCTGCTCTTCAAAATTTCCCTTAAAACTAGCCAGTTTTTTTAGTTTTTGCACTCAAATCTGTTTCTTTGAGGTAAGCACTTGTTCAGAACTCGTAAGTATTAAATAAGCTACAGATTAATACAGCGCTCAACTTTCCTCACTTGTCTGGAGGAAAACAGTTTTTAGTACTTAATAAATAAGCACCTATCCAGGCATGTCTAAGGGTCAGCTCTCAGTGTTTTCTACTGCCTACCTGATGAATCTGGGCATCTTGCGGCAATGCAGAAGTTGCCTCATGTACACAGACAGCCCTCTCCTCCTACCACCCAACACTACAGCCTGTGAGAGATGCACTTATATTGCCAAACTGGAAGCAAAGTCTCTTCACCCAAGACTGGACTAGACAGTCAAGAAGAGAAGATAAGCACTTGCACCACACCACACTCATCACATAGTTCCTTCAAAACCTACACCACCAAAACACACATAGAAAAACAAAACACACACCTACATTCGTGGAAGCTCTCAATAAAATTCTGTTCAAGCAAAAGAGACCTCCAAAGCAGAAACACAAGCAACCTCCACCCCCCCAACACATCACAAATGCAGCCCACAAACTGTGTGCCACTCAACCACAGCCCATAAGGCATAAGAACGTATCCAACACTCTTGTCATAGGTGACACTTTGTCTATATTAAAAGACCGAAAAATTAAACCCGTGAACGCCTAAAGAGTGAAAGAAATGGAACATCGAACTTGCTTTTGTGGGGGGGTGGCTGCTCCCTCCACAACTCCTGCTAAATATATATTCCAACTGCGACATCACACTACAGTGAGGAAAGGGCAAATATTCCAGTCTTCAATGTACTGCGATCTGACAAAAAGTACTTTGAGGTTCCATTTTTTTTCACTCTTTAGGTGTTCGCAGTTCTGCTCTTTCAGTCTTGTAATATTAACACGGTGACTCTATAGTCAGGCACACTGATTTTCCACTCACCAGGCTAAACAAGAAGAAAGTTACTGTCAGCTGCCTGTCGGGCGCCAGAATCTGCCACATAATGCATGCACTTAGGTCACTCCACAACAAGTACAAATATGGCTCTGTCATTGTCCATGTTGGTGTGAATGACCTGAGATGTACCTCCCTGGACTACATGAAAAGAGACATGGAGGAGCTCTCCAGTCTTGTAGCCCAGGCAGGTATGGCCCTACCCTTGAGTAGCATCCTGCCATCACCCAGAATGATACCGCAGTACAAGGACAAAATGATTGACTTCAACAATTGGCTAAGCTTCTGCTGTCATTCTAAGGGGATCCTGTATCTATCTGCCTGGGATGACATGATCGATAGACCACGATTCTTTGTCAGAGATGGCCTGCACCTGTCGACCTTGGGATTCCGGATACTGGCTAAGGCTCTTGCCACCCCTATTGTGCCTTTTTTAGGCAAGGTTCAAATGACAAATTCACCAAAGTAACAGGTACAAGCAAGCAAAATCTGAGGGTAATGCTACTCAATGCTAGAAGTCTAAACCTCAAAATGCATTTACTTGAGGCACTCCTTAAAATAGAGAACATCGACATCTTATAGTGACAGAGAAGGGGTTCAAGGCTCCAGAGATCACCCTGCATTACCAGGCTATAATTCATACCACACCTTTCGCCCACCTAACCTGGACCGAAACACAAAAGGCAGAGGCGTGTCCATATTCATTAAGGATATACACACCTCCAGGCTAGTTGCTCAACATAATGCATCCGAGATTATCCAAGTACAATTAACTCTGGGCAAGACCACAATCCAAATTGAAACTTGCTACAGATCCCCCACCATGCCCCAGAATTCCCACTCCTCATTTCATGATACACAGGAAAATATTAGGGTACAACATAACACCCTAATAACGGTCGATTTCAACTACCCCACCATTAACTGGGAAAACTACTCGTGTACCAACTCTTTTGCTCAATGTTTTCTGGAATTCATAAATTCCAACGCCTTGGATCAACTTATCCACACCCCCACCAGGGGCAGCAGTATCCTAGACCTGGTCATTACCAACATGGGTGAACTGGTGTTCCACACCAGAGGTCAATTCCTTTTTGGTCAGATCCGACCACAAGCTAATCCGCCTAGACGTCCTCATCCTGCCCCCACCCCCCATTAAGGAAACCACCGTAAAAGATTTCTCCAAAGACAAGGACTTTCTGACCACAGTAGCCTGATGGTCAAAGGAGAGGTTGCTGTCAACCTGTGTCCACAGATCTCTTATAAACACCTTCAGTGTTCAGTGGGCTCCCATTGATGTGGTAATTAGTGGGAACTGAGTTTTTCCCAAAGGGAATGACGACGCATCAATACACACACTTCCCCTGAGTGTTTATTTTAGATGACAGTCCATGTACCCTTACAAATCATTTACGTAACTTCTGTACAGAATGCCTGGAATGGGATTTCACAATACTCTGCACTGCGTACACTATCCTCTACTGTGTTTGGAACATATACATAACTATATGTTAAGCCCTGGTAATCATTGTGGCATTCCGCACAATCCCGCTAACTTTCTGTACTATGAGGTTACCAGGTTTGATAACCATGTTGCTTTACACGGTTTCCTGTCCAGCAACACAATTGCCAGCCATGAAACCATTCTTGTTTACATTTAAACACAGCGTACAGCATGAATATATAATTAGCACTGCTG
Source organism: Protopterus annectens (assembly GCF_019279795.1). Classification (NCBI taxonomy): domain Eukaryota; kingdom Metazoa; phylum Chordata; order Ceratodontiformes; family Protopteridae; genus Protopterus; species Protopterus annectens. The sequence goes on from NC_056750.1 coordinate 694,277,536, forward strand.
CTCACAGCACTTCACCGCACTAAAACGTAAACTCAGTGTAGGCTTCACGTGAAGCCTACATGGAGTTTTTACTGAATCCCAGGGAATGTTTATTCTGAGCAACTTATTTTGTTTATGCAGTGCAATGTCTGCCAGAGAGCTGATGAGGAATGACTCTGCACATCATTATTTTGTGTATATGATCCAGCTGTCTGCAACCATTTTCCCATTTTTCTCAAGGGTTCGGGCTGTCAGATTTTAACCAAAACAAAGGTAGAACTGATTTTTGTACTACTTTCTGACCACAGTGTAATGAAGAAAGCAGAAATAAGGACAACCATTTGCATTAATGGGAATTTTTTGGTTTTAAAATGGTGCATTTTTTTCAATAGCTCAAGTAAATTATTCTATTATCTATTATAGTATCTTATCTGCAGTAGAAATTTAAATGAAGCTTCAGCAAGATCGCAAATGTTTCACATTAACTAAAATGGAGAGGAAAACATTGACAGTGTTTTATGTTAATAGTACATTTTTGATTGTTATAGCAGTTACTGACGTGCTAGTATAGTTAATCTATACACACAGTACTGCAGAGCAGGGTGACAGAGTCATTGGAAACCAAGTTCCTCAAAATTAATTATAATTCACGCAGTGCAAAATTAAGAGTTGCGCAGTAGTTTGCAAGTGAAATGCCATTGCTAACCTATTTAGCATATCATACACAGACACACAGATGTGTGTGCGTATATATATATAATGTCAGTGTGTGTATGTGTCTATCTATTAAGTGAATATATACTATTTAGTGAACACGTCTTCATTGAGCAACTATCCAGAAAAAACACTAATTTTTGAATGAACTAACTTTTTAGTGAAAACTTTCCTAGGGCAAAACAATAGTTGGCCATCATCTGGAATTTTCCCTACTGTGGTGCAGTCTTGGAGTTGCATATTTAGTCAGTTTTACAATCACTAGGGTTGACTACTATCAGTTTACCTTCGAAAGATTTTGCTGAAATGTTAGTTTGGTTAGTGTTTTCACTGAATAGTTGTTCTATGAAGAGGCGTTCAATAAATAGCGATTCCACAAAGTGATATGCAGCCTAAAGTATGCAGAAATACATATTTGATGACACACACCCAGATTTAACAAAGGCATTAATGCAATTAATCACAGTCCAAACACAAGCGTGATATTCCAATGGCAATAAAATGAAAGTAAAATGTTCCAACAAGTCAGTTCATAAAACAAACATAAAATTTATTTAAACGAGTAAGCGCTTTCGCCAAAGGCTTCTTCAGACTCTTAAAACAAGGACAAACACCATGAACAACCTTTTTAAAAACAACCAATACTCATCATTGGTTAAGTCACATCACATGTTCTATTCATTTAAAGGTACAAGGGCTGGTGTAATATTTACCATGCCAGTGAATCTATTGCACTTATAAAATCATAAAATATGCATCAAGATTTATAATTCAATACATTTCAAGGATATACATGGTATACAACAAAACCATATATGAAAGTATATTGTACTGAACTGTAGACAATGTTTCAATACGATCATGCATGAGTTTAAACTCAGCGCTTTCAAAACATGTTCGTTTCATTGGGGTTGAAGAACAACGAATATGCAGTTATCACACTAGCTCAACTGTTAACAAATAACTGCCTTGAGTGAAATTTCAATGCCATTAGATCATGCTCGTTTCATCCGGATTAAAAACAACGTTAATGCAAAAATCGTGCTCTCTCAACACTTTACATATAAACTAGTTCAATAGTTAGAAATCTGCCTTAGATGAAGTTTCAATGTCCTTAGAACATGTTCGTTACATCAGACTTAAAAACAACATAAATACAAAGATCGCACTTTTTCAATACTTTACGTACAACCTGAGTGTCGATTCTTTCACATATAAAATGTTCATAGCTTTTCAACTGCTTACATTAGAACATGCTCGTTTCATCAAGATTAAAAACAACGTTAATGCAAAGTTCGTGCTCTCTCAACACTTTACATATAAACTAGCTCAATAGTTAGCAGATATCTGCCTTAGATGAAGTTTCCATGTTCTTAGAACATGTACGTTACATCAGACTTAAAAATAACATAAATACAAAGATCGCACTTTTTCAACACTTTACGTACAACCTGGGTGTCGATTCTTTCACATATAAAAAGTTCATAGCTTTTCAACTACTTACATTTAAAAGTCAAACTCATTGTGTACAATCAGCTTACTGCGCGTGTTAACCTAACTGTATGTAAGATGCAGAATGCGGTAAGACGCTACTATGCGTGCATACGTATTTGTTGATTCGTAAGGAATCATATAAACATTCAGTGGTTAATTCGCCGTAAACTTACGGCATTGGAATTGTTAGATCTGTAGGAAACAGTTGTTGTAATAAAAAGGTACCTACTAGAAGGTATATTACTGAATTTCATAGACATGTAAATACAAGTAAATATCAAGATAGATAAAACTGAAACGTAAAATTCAAAAAGCAATAATAAATGAAGTTATAATTAAGTATAGACATTAGGACTGCAGCAAAAAGTCTTAAGGTCTAAAACCTTAATGGAAGCAGTACTTTAATACAATCACAGTAAACCAAATTTCACTGTAAATATTGCGCTTTATGGACTAAGCAGCATCTACAACCAAAGTGTGTACATTTAAAATTATTATTATTAAACAGTCTAGGGTTCTATTTGTCATTTTAAAAGAATTAAAAAGTTAAAAATATATGTATAAATATATATATATATAGCCCATACACAGTCTGTTGTAAAATCAAGTAGCATATTGTGAAATTAGTTTAGGTATTTTTACCATAATATTTAAGTAATATTTCTCAATAACTTAACACACAAGTAATATAATAAAAGGTCCCTTAAGTGTACTGAACAGAAATATATCACAAAGATACCTAGAGTACTGAAACATCTTAATATGTAACTATACTCTTAGTCAAGGAATGATGAAATATAGTGTTTGCTGTATAGATGTGTTACCAATATCTAAGTAAAATATAGGCTTGCTAGTATGAATTACAGGTCTGGTATATTCACTAGTGAGTTCTCAAACCTATTAAAAGCCACATATAATCAGTGGGGACTCACATCATCTCCGTAACCTCCTACTTTTTAAAAATGGCTTTAAATGTACTTTGTCATTTAGGCCAGGTGGTCTATCAGATCTCATCCTAATAATCCATCTTGTTTCTTGTTCTAATGTTCTGTTTATTAAATCACCACCCTGAAGCCTTCAAATACACACTGAATAACACAAAATTTAAAGTTATGAGTGATGCCTGCCAATTTTTGTGTCTGGCTAAGGCATTAGTTTCAGTACCCACTCTGATGTGGTATATGTGTTCCCTAATCCTTTCTTTAAGTGACCTGTTAGTTTTCCCTATATAGTAACTATTACATGCTGAACAAGTTGCTATATATATCACATTCTTGCTCTCACAATTTGTATTAGTTTTAAAATTATAAATCGTCCTGTGGTAGGGTGTTCAAAAGTAGTTTCTTTGTTAATATATATACATTGATTGCAATGACCGCAAGTCTGGTGTTCCTATCATCTATTGCCCTACCTTTTGATCGATATTTGGGTCTACATAGAATACTTTTCAAGTTAGGAAGATTTTTATAAGCTATACTTGGTGCCGGGCCTACTATCTCACTAACTTCCTTGTCTGATTTCAGAATTCCCCAGTGTTTGTTCATAGAACTTTTCAACTGTAGATCCAACTTACTAAAAGTGAGATTGGCTCTCACATCAGTTACCGTGGATCTCACAGTACTTGTCGATGCTTCTTGTGCCATAAAATAAGGTTTCGCAGAACCTGGTCTTAGACTATCCACTAAATTGATAGTATCTGATATTTCTTTTTCTTTATATCCTCTCTCTAAAAATCTCTCCTTCATATCATTGATACCTGTAGAGTAGTTCTCTTGCTGTGAATTTAATCTGGATACTCTCATGAATTGTCCTTTAAGGACATTTTTGAAAACATATCCAGGATGCATGCTCTGTCTATGTAATATATTATTCCTTTGGCAATCTTTCCTATAAATCGTTGTGTTGATCAAACCATTACTCATCCTAAATACTTCTACATCCAAATACGGTAGACTACTAACTGAAAAGTTCATTGTGAACTTTAGAAAGTCCATGGTATTGTTCAAATATGAAACAAAATTTAATAGGGAGGACTCATCTCCCATCCATATAAAAAAGAGATCGTCCACAAAACGACAATACATTGCAACGTATTCCTTGTAAGACGGGTTCTTAAAAAGGTAAATGTCTTCCCATCTTGCCATAACCAAGTTGGAGTAGCTATTGGCACAGGATGTGCCCATAGCTACGCCATCCTTTTGTAAATATATGACTTCTTGAAATGCAAAGATATTGTTAGTCAGAATAGTCTCAAGTAGTAAAGCTGTTAGGTCAACTTTTTTAACCGAAAAATCTGAATGTTCTTTCAAGTATTCAGTAATTAATCTTATACCAATATCATTGGGGATTACAGTAAATAAGCTAACTACATCAAGTGTCACAAAAAAATAATGCTGCTGTTCGCTCAAAGAGTGAGTTTGGGAGTACAAATCCAAGAGAAATTGTTTACTATCTTTCAGAATTTTCTTATTTTCACTGACCAGTGGTCTTAGTACACTTTCTAAATAAATGGAAAGAGGCTCAGTTAACCACCCCTGACCTGCAACAATAGGCCTGAATGGTGGATCTTTGCTGTTCTTATGGACTTTAGGAAGTCCTTGTATGATCGGAATGGTGGGATTTCTCACCTTTAGGTATTCATAAAGTTCTTGTGTTATATCCTGTGACATCACTAAATCATCTAGAGTATTATAAACACTAAAGACCATCTCATTCAAATTGTCTTTAGTTAATTTAGTATATGTGTTTCTGTCTTCAAGCATCTGAAACATCTTGTCAGTATAGTACGTGTAATCCATGATGACTATAGGGCCACCTTTATCTGCTGGCCTTATTACAATAGAGTTATCATTTCTTAAAGAATGTACAGCTTGCCTTTGTTTATAATTCAAATTACGTCCATGTTTCGATATTAATTTCTCCTGGTAAGTTCTATATACATCTTCTTCTAATACATTCCCAAACACTTCTATAGTTGGATGTAGTTGAGGGACAAAAGTACTGTTTGGACGGTGTCTATTCATTTCCATGCTGTTATCAAATTGACCAAAATCTAGTCTAAGTTGTAATTTGCGAATATACATTTTTGTTTCTATAATGGTATCTACTAAGTCACACCTTTTTGTGGGAATAAAACCCAAACCTTTACTCAGAACCTGCTCTTCATATTCATTTAACACTCTTCCAGATAAATTCATAATTAACGATTTTGCCTCCCCCACATTTTCTTTATTGTGGGGCCTGTTATTTCCTGGTCGTCTATTGAACCTTTCCTTTTCTGTCTCCCCCTGCTTGTCGACCTCCTTTTGTCCAAAAAATGATTTTGTGCTATTGGGAGGGGGGCAGGAAGTCTGCTTGAGTTTAAAATCATACTTTTGGATTTTGGTCTGACCACGGCTGCACCTGATCTCTGTACATCGGTTATGCAGCCTGTTAGACTCTCCCCTAGATCAATGTGTGTCTCTGTACCATTACTTTGTGTCCGAGAGGGACTGTTTGTCTCTGTATCTAGAGTATTAGGTTCTGTAGGCTGCTGATCAGGCCCTAGGCTCTTATCTAAGTTTAGTGTACAGGAACTATCACTCTGTCTGTTTTCTGGAATCAGATTATTTGATGGTCTGCTCTCTGTAGTGTTATTATATAAATATCTGTCAGAATTATTTATGGGTGTTGTTGATGCAACACTCCCATAACTTTTACCAGTTATGCCTAAAGATTTCTGGGGCATTTTTGAATCATTGTTAGAGTATAAATTTGAAGGTGTTTCCCTAGGCCAGGTGAAAACATTGTTATTTTTAAAATCACGTAAATCCCTAACAATTTTCGTTTTCTTCTGGTCTAACATCCGTTTTTCTAAATACAGTACATCCTCTATGACTTTCCTTAATTTATCCATGCATGTTACATTATCAACATACTTACATTCAAAATCTTTAAATAAATTGTTAACAGTCATTCTATGTCTCTCTTCTTCAGGCAGGTGAAAATCAATTAAGAGCTTCATATAACTGAAGCTTAACTCTAAATTCAACTGTTGCCAACGGTATAGAAGGTCTGGCAATGAGGTACCAGATGTAGGCATCTTTAATATTCGTAGCCCACGAGGTATAATACGCTTATTTAAACAAACTTCAAAATAATGTCTCTGAACCTGTAATTTAATTAGTTTAGTAAAGACAGTCTCCAGCTCATGTAGGTCTTTGGAGATATCCAAGTTACTCACATCAAAGTGGTTGTCAGTCTTTCCATCTACAACTGGATTGAAGTCCATTAGTAAATTTGTATCTCCAGAAACACATGTCTTAAATCTGTCCAGGACACTTGAAGTATGTTCTAAAGCGCGTGGTACATAAGGCAGTTCAATATTTACATTACTTTCATTCGCCATCCTCACCTCCTGCAGCGCTGACAAACCAAATAACAATAGCAAAAATCCAAGTCCAAATGCAGGGCTGCTTTCAGTTGAGATAGGAACTCACTCTATACATAAAATAATCACAGTCCAAACACAAGCGTGATATTCCAATGGCAATAAAATGAAAGTAAAATGTTCCAACAAGTCAGTTCATAAAACAAACATAAAATTTATTTAAGCAGTAAGCTTTCGCCAAAGGCTTCTTCAGACTCTTAAAACAAGGACAAACACCATGAACAACCTTTTTAAAAACAACCAATACTCATCATTGGTTAAGTCACATCACATGTTCTATTCATTTAAAGGTACAAGGGCTGGTGTAATATTTACCATGCCAGTGAATCTATTGCACTTATAAAATCATAAAATATGCATCAAGATTTATAATTCAATACATTTCAAGGATATACATGGTATACAACAAAACCATATATGAAAGTATATTGTACTGAACTGTAGACAATGTTTCAATACGATCATGCATGAGTTTAAACTCAGCTTTCAAAACATGTTCGTTTCATTGGGGTTGAAGAACAACGAATATGCAGTTATCACACTAGCTCAACTGTTAACAAATAACTGCCTTGAGTGAAATTTCAATGCCATTAGATCATGCTCGTTTCATCCGGATTAAAAACAACGTTAATGCAAAAATCGTGCTCTCTCAACACTTTACATATAAACTAGTTCAATAGTTAGAAATCTGCCTTAGATGAAGTTTCAATGTCCTTAGAACATGTTCGTTACATCAGACTTAAAACAACATAAATACAAAGATCGCACTTTTTCAATACTTTACATTACAACCTGAGTGTCGATTCTTTCACATATAAAATGTTCATAGCTTTTCAACTGCTTACATTAGAACATGCTCGTTTCATCAAGATTAAAAACAACGTTAATGCAAAGTTCGTGCTCTCTCAACACTTTACATATAAACTAGCTCAATAGTTAGCAGATATCTGCCTTAGATGAAGTTTCCATGTTCTTAGAACATGTATGCGTTACATCAGACTTAAAAATAACATAACTACAAAGATCGCACTGTTTCAACACTTTACGTACAACCTGGATGTCGATTCTTTCACATATAAAGCGTTCATAGCTTTTAAACTACTTACATTTAAAAGTCAAACTCATTGTGTACAATCAGCTTACTGCGTGTTAACCTAACTGTATGTAAGATGCAGAATGCGGTAAGACGCTACTATGCGTGCATACGTATTTGTTGATTCGTAAGGAATCATATAAACATTCAGTGGTTAATTAAGCCGTAAACTTACGGCATTGGAATTGTTAGATCTGTAGGAAACAGTTGTTGTAATAAAAAGGTACCTACTAGAAGGTATATTACTGAATTTCATAGACATGTAAATACAAGTAAATATCAAGATAGATAAAACTGAAACGTAAAATTCAAAAAGCAATAATAAATGAAGTTATAATTAAGTATAGACATTAGGACTGCAGTGCAAAAAGTCTTAAGGTCTAAAACCTTAATGGAAGCAGTACTTTAATACAATCACAGTAAACCAAATTTCACTGTAAATATTGCGCTTTATGGACTAAGCAGCATCTACAACCAAAGTGTGTACATTTAAAATTATTATTATTAAACAGTCTAGGGTTCTATTTGTCATTTTTAAAGAATTAAAAAGTTAAAAAATATATGTATAAATATATATATATATAGCCCATACACAGTCTGTTGTAAAATCAAGTAGCATATTGTGAAATTAGTTTAGGTATTTTTACCATAATATTTAAGTAATATTTCTCAATAACTTAACACCCAAGTAATAAAAAAGGTTCCATAAGTGTACTGAAGAGAAATATATCACAAAGATACCTAGAGTACTGAAACATCTTAATATGTAACTATACTCTTAGTCAAGGAATGATGAAATATAGTGTTTGCTGTATAGATGTGTTACCAATATCTAAGTAAAATATAGGCTTGCTAGTATGAATTACAGGTCTGGTATATTCACTAGTGAGTTCTCAAACCTATTAAAAGCCACATATAATCAGTGGGGACTCACATCATCTCCGTAACCTCCTACTTTTTAAAAATGGCTTTAAATGTACTTTGTCATTTAGGCCAGGTGGTCTATCAGATCTCATCCTAATAATCCATCTTGTTTCTTGTTCTAATGTTCTGTTTATTAACTCAAGGCAGTTATTTGTTAACAGTTGAGCTAGTGTGATAACTGCATATTCGTTGTTCTTCAACCCCAATGAAACGAACATGTTTTGAAAGCGCTGAGTTTAAACTCATGCATGATCGTATTGAAACATTGTCTACAGTTCAGTACAATATACTTTCATATATGGTTTTGTTGTATACCATGTATATCCTTGAAATGTATTGAATTATAAATCTTGATGCATATTTTATGATTTTATAAGTGCAATAGATTCACTGGCATGGTAAATATTACACCAGCCCTTGTACCTTTAAATGAATAGAACATGTGATGTGACTTAACCAATGATGAGTATTGGTTGTTTTTAAAAAGGTTGTTCATGGTGTTTGTCCTTGTTTTAAGAGTCTGAAGAAGCCTTTGGCGAAAGCGCTTACTCGTTTAAATAAATTTTATGTTTGTTTTATGAACTGACTTGTTGGAACATTTTACTTTCATTTTATTGCCATTGGAATATCACGCTTGTGTTTGGACTGTGATTATTTTATGTATAGAGTGAGTTCCTATCTCAACTGAAAGCAGCCCTGCATTTGGACTTGGATTAATGCAATTAAAACTAAGGGCAAACAGCATCTCTTACAATACCTTATTCCAGGCACCAGTAAAAAATGCTATGATGCAGATCTTATCTGATTCTTTAAATATTTTCTAGCATAAACTAATTCTCTAGACTTTTGAACCTACCTCATTGTTTCAGCTTAGCATCAACCCATTTGTGAATATTAGTATTAATGTGTACTGTAAAAACCCTTGCATTCTTTAAGTAAAATGGTTAATTTAAATGCATTCTACAGCATCTGTCACTTTTGCTAATTTAGATGGATACATAGTAACCATTTCTGCATAAAGGAAAACTCTTTATGGCTTAGTTTTCATATTCAGATATTTGGAAATGCATTCATTTTTCAGTTTTTACTTTTCTCCATTTTTATTTTTAATTTACCTGCCTCAGACCTCTTTCTGCCAATTACTCAGATTCCTTTAATATTATGTCAGCTGATTAATCAATCATGCAAGAATGGCTGAGTAGTCTGTTCTATTCTCCATCTTAAAGGAAGAGGATGCCCTATAGCAAGGCCATTCTTTAGTGTAATACGGATGGGAGAGTCTGTAACCAGAAGGCAGTATTTAGGTAAGGATCACACCTATTGAAGTTTACTCAGTGAGAGGTAGAAGTATACGTCTGTAGCTTCTCTCCAGACAAGATCAGGCATAAAAGAATTGAATGTTTTGTCAATGTGTTAGCCTCCAAGTATTCAAGTGATATCTTCAGCTGGATCAATGGGAAGAATAAATTGATTTAATGCTTATTTGTAGGTCAGGGAAGTGGATACCAGATGCATCGGTGAACACAGAAAAAGGAAAACTAAAAAATGGAACATCTTGCAAAGGCTTTGAAATATGATGAGAACCACCAGCTTAAATAACAAGTTATGGTCATAGAAGATGAAAGAAAGATTAAGAAGAATTACAGAAAAGCAAAGTGCGGATGTAGGAAAGAAGAAATAATTCCCCCAGTTCCAAAAGACTTGTTCTCAGTGTAAGTGACCACTTAAACTGAGAGCAGGCTGAGAGAAGGTGTTTTGGAGTCTTGCCCCTGTAGTAAGCCTGTTTATAGATAAGTTTAACGCTGAAGTAAGTCACTTATACTGAGAACAAATCTTTCAGAATCAGGGCTGACTTCCCTAAGAGCAAATCTTTTGAAATCTTGCCTAATATCTTTTATTGGCCCATTGGCATCATATTTTTAATTTTGTTAATATTTATTGTAAGGATCTATCCTTCTGTCACTGGGGGAAAAAAACTTCACCAGAAACAGTTTTCATCCTTGAGGAATCTGGATGGGGTTCTCCAGTCAGAAACCACAGGAAAAGTAACTCAGAGGCATAAACAAAGCAAACACATTTGAAGTAAATACATACATCTTCAGTAGCTTTTTCTCAGGTTAAGGTTCAAAGCTTTATCTAGCCATTGCCATTACTTACCAGAAAAAATGAATAGAATAATTCCAGAGCATCTGTTTTATTACTGCCTCACTGCCATATTTAAAATGCATTTGCTGTGTAAAATAATGGGTTTTAAACAAAACTATTCTAATTATTATTATATATGCACAAACATGTTCAACCAATTTATGCATGACTTTGACAATCGAAATGTTAACAAATGAGATGTTTTCATCTAGTTACTATGGTCTGGTCAGTGACATTTCAGATCCTAAGGAAATGTAGTCTAAAGTCATGAATGTTACTCAAATGTATAAGTATGCTGCAAAACTTTTTTTAGGTGTAAAGTTGCTAAATGATAGCAACTCTTTGATTACTGTTGTAAGGTGCCTTTCGTCGATAAAGTGTTTCTTAACAGGGCAGAAGATCAGCATTTCAGACGTTGATGAATGTATGAATAGGAAATGTATGAAGCAATATATCCATAATCATACATTGTTTCTAATCTATAGAGCTGCTTACTAGATACCAATTGTTTGATGCCATCTCTCCACAACTAATTTACTGTAGCACAAATTATTGTTGTCTTGTTATCTAAAATCCTTTCATGTTCAAATAACTTTAAATCGTAATCACATTGAAGATAATGTGAATGCTGGTAGCTATTTTTCTTGGTGTACATTCAAGATTCATTCATTAAACTCAGACGTTGGCCCCTCCCCCACCCCATGATACCCTGACTGAGTTTTTGCAGTGTGCTCAAAATAAATAAGAAAACATATAACATTATCTGCCTACATTATTCAAAATCAGAAGACATCTATTAACTTGAATGAATCATTGACATTTAATAAGAACTTAATAAATTATCATTATTATTATTGTTTTAAGGCCAGAACATTGCGTATAATACCAAAGCAAGCAGTATTGCCCAATAGGGTGGGTGTTATCAGTGAACTAATACCAACTCAGGAGTATTGATACTCAGGCTGCACAAGGAGGAGGGTATTATTTTCATGATATTGCCCTCTGCAGATGGCATTATTGTGCTTGGCAATTGGGCTATATGTTAATTTTTTTTTTTTTATTACCATATAATTTTTCTGTACTGTTTTTGCAAAATAATTCCTCTATCTAATGTTTCAAACTTCCTGAAGCATATGTAATTGTTGCTGGTTGAAGTATTTAAATCTAAAATATAAGTAATGTACGTATGAAATGTCCACAAACAAGTGTGCGTGCACACACACACACACTACAAAAAAAGTAATAGAAACTTAGTCAATGCCAGTCATTACAGTAAATAACAGATTTTAGTTTGCACCAGGAGCATAGGCTGGTTAGGACACTTGCTCATTGTCACACAGTAGGCAAATGGTGGTAAGGAATAAAACCCTGCACTTTTGACTGCAAGAAGCAGCTCATACAGAGCTTAGAGCCTTAATTCTCTGCACTAGCTGCCAGACCTTCAGATAATTCTTCATTTTGTGATAAATTACTGAAGATTGAAAGTCACTGAGGTTGACAGTAGGCCTTTATTGCCAGTCATTATAGTTTCATAATTTTTTGTGGTTCATAAAATGCATTCTGATGGAAAACCTGTTGTTTTGTTAACGTTTTAGCTGAACTAGTGTAGTCTGCCTATTTTCGTCTCCACTTTTGCAGAGTGTTTCTGATTTTGACTCATTTATGCCCATTCCCTCATTGTCTTCTTTTTTCTGGAAATCATTCAGGGCTTGTCAGCCAGTCAGTAATGTCAGTCATAACAATTTCAGAGTTTCCAGAAAATGAATGACCTCCTCCTTAACCCTAATTTCTCGTTTTCAACATTGGGTCAAGTGTCACGTCAATAGTGACAATCATCTAGAGCCAAGGTTGACATCTCCTGTTGGCTAGTCCTGCCATGGTTGTTCTTCCATACCACTCACACATGCACACACTCACAACTATGGCCAGTATAGTGTGTCCATTTCATCTACTGCAACTGCATGTCTTTGGAGAGTGAGAGGAAACTGGAGCACCCAGAAAAAACCCACACAAACACTGGGAGGATATGCAGAATCCACACAGAAAGCTCTCCAGGAGAGAATCAAACTAGAGAACCTCTTGCTGTGAAGTGACAATGCTGTCTGCTGCACCACTGTCAAATCATGCGTGACCTTGCAACTCTTATTATTCTGTTAATGTTTTAAGTGATATGGATTGGTCTGGCTCATGAGGCTGTGTAGCATTATTGCACCACTTCTTGTAATCAAATATACAGGGTTTGAACCCCTTCCCCTACAGCTGCCTACTGTGTGACTTTCAGCTAGTTATAATGATAATAACATCTGGGTATGTCTTGGTAAATACTTGGTTCCTGCATCCCACTATTCCACCCATAATTTATTAATTAACATATTGGGTTATGCTACTGTTTTCTATGTCGAGGATGCAGGGCTGGAATCCTTTCCCAACTATTTGTTTTAGTATGGCATTTGGAACAAAGAGTTAAGCTGTGGCCCGTAATTCCTGTTGTACAGGGTTTGATTCCCTTAGCCCTCATTTGCCTACTATGTGACCTTAAGTTACTTAACTAGACATTTCATTGGGATAACTGGAAATTTGTGCTAGGGTACTCAGTAGTCCTCTGGACTGCAAACTGAGTAACTACCTATAAACAAGATTTGTTATGATGTAAAGGAGAGACATTGAATGTATAGGAGCATCATCATATGTGCAGTGATCATTGTTGTGTTAAAGGTTGACAGTGTGTTTATTAGTTAATTGTGAATAAACTGGATAGCATGGAGTCTATGAGATTAAAGGTAATGTTTTAACTATGAATTCATTTTTAATTTATCCCTTTTTTTGCAGGCATACTGTTGTGAAATGCTCTATGCTTGGGCTATAACTGTTTATTTAATGCTTAGTGCAGGTGATTAAGGCTATGAGCTGTTGAGCAAATATGGCAGTCTTTTATTCAGATTTTAACAACTGTAACAAATAGATAATACTATTTTAAAAAAGTTAACAGCTCACAGTGAATAAAAATCATAATATGCACTTCAAGAAAATGTTACTACCCTGTGACAAGTATAAATATACAGTATACATTGGCTTATTCATTAAGTGCTACACTGTGTAATTCCTAGTTCCTTTTTTGTTTGATAAATGCAAGCTTTCTACCAACTCAATATGCTAACCATCATAGCAAACACATTGAGTCACACAATAAGTAACGCATTTGTGGTTACTGATTCTGTATAAATGCCAGTTTATAACGCTGCACATGTTCTGAGGATGAAAATCTAAACTGATAGGGTGGTGTCCGGGAGTTGTGAGCCTAGAGTAAGTGAAATGACATTAGCATTTTACATGGACAGCAGCTGCAGTTGCATTGTTGACCCCCTCATCCTTTTGTGAATGAAGTGAATTTCTCTTATAATGAAAAGGAAATCATTAATGTTGGAGTTCCAGTACACTGGAGACTTATTGTATGTTTGCTACACCACATTCCTACATGCACATCTACAGTGATATCTGTGTATCTTTATCCTACCACTACTGTACTGTGATGTCCATATTCTCCTGAAATGGTGTGTGTGTTTCAGCCAGAAATGGATGCCCAAGCACTTGGCAGGATTAATGTAAGAGATGAGAACTATGTCATGATTTCATCAGAGTGTACACCATCCTTATTCCTCCCACAAACACACCATAACCTACCTACTTTTCCATATCATCAGAATTAATCATACTATTGTTCTAATGATGTGATCAGTCACAGCTTTACTGCTGCATGTCTTCCAGTACCAATGCTTATTCTACTACCATACTTTAAAAGATGCTTCCTACTTTTTACTGTTAATTTGTCATTTTGTTTTTTGAACTGTCATTAATATGGCACATTTATATAGTGGCAGTAGTACGTACCAAATAAATGCTGCTTAGATATCTTGTCTTTTGAGTTTACAATACCATTTTCTCCAAATACTAAATTCCTATTACAGTCACTTCTGACGAATAATGCTGCATGTTATAAATATCACATGCAAAGCCTTCAAAAGACTTATCATGGAACTATCAGGACATAGGCAATCTCCAAACACTGGACCTGTCTCAGTTTGGATTCCTCAAGGTGAGGCTATGCTTACTCAACCTGGTGGATTTTTTTAAAAAGATCACCAAAGTAATTGCTGAAGTCAAAATGGTTCACACTACATAACTTTTCCTGGCCAAAGCTTTTGATACTGTTCCTCACTCAGGCATAGTAGAAAAGCTAAATAAACTGGGAATAAACCCCTGATTGGTAACTGGCTCACAGATATGATACATGAAATCAGAATAGGGTAAGGTATCCAGACAAAGAGACCAGTCACCAGTGGAGTTCCTAGGATTCTGTGCTGGGACCACTCCTGTTTGTCATCCACTTTTCTGAATTAAAAGCAAATACCAAAGGCCTCTGGCTGACTGGTTTGCAGATGACTGAAGTCATTGAATCCACAGCCATCCTGCATGAAAGGTTGTCCCAAATAAATAACTGGTGCCAAAATCAAGGACTGAAGGTAAATGCCAAAAATCTAATTATTGTATTCTTTGGGAATTCATCTACCTCAGGGAACTATCACTCTGATAATACCCCCCTAAGATTTGACCCATTTATTTGGGATTTGGAAACTTATGTGGGCAGTGACTTAATCTTTCACTGACATGTATCCATAGAACATCTTTCTATATTGCACAGCTTATAAACAAAGGGATTGTCTAGATCTAGGGATATCATTTTCCCCCTTTACTCAGCCCACATTAGATAAGTCATTGAATACAATGTTCACTTTGACATCTTTCTTTCTAGACACATGCAACAAACTGGAATGCCTGCAGAAACATCTTACTAAAGGGATACAAGGTCTAAACATTTTGTCCTACATGGAGTGATTCAAAGCCCTATTACTGTACTCTGTATCCCACAGACTGCTAAGAGGTGACCTTTGTTTGGCATACACGGCATCTTCCAACCCAATACTGATGGATTTACTGCACATCAGCAAGTCAAATGGCATCAGAAATACTCAGTCTAGGAATCTGAATCTCTTTTCCAACATCAGCAGAACAATTTGGAGGTATCTCTCACAGAGGACACTGGAACAGACTCCCCATCCACATAAAACAATCCTCATCCCTGGCTCTATTCAAGTGTAACTTGGATCTATGGATGTGAAATAGAAAATTTACCCCAGGACTCCGTCCTGTACTACAGAATGTACAGCGGTAGCTCTTAAATGCTTTATCCCATTCAAGGGTCCCCACAAAGTCTCAAAGGTGTGATCCCAGATAGTCTCAGTAATAGTAATAAGTAGTTATCAGCTGTGTGATGGGTAAGGCCAATCTCTATGGCTCTGTAATGTGGAGTATGCATCTTGCGGATTTATTGCTTTCACATTTATGGTATAATATGTTACGGTTAGGAAGTTGCCTTGCTCACATTACCTACCATGTATGAGAATTACATATTGTGGCTACAGGGTGCATGTGCAAATCGACATATTTGTTGCATACTGATGACATAGGTGACTGAGTAGTATTACCTTTGGGTTACCACCTGATATCTTTTTTGAAAACTGTTGTTCTGGTTATCAGTTATGCCCTGAAAAAATAGAATACAGAAGTTGCCCTTTTTATTTCTAAGTATACTTAGTGTGACCAATAGCTATAAGTGTTTGCTGAAACACAATGTTGTTATGACACAAAGCAACAGAAACAACAGTAACTCTGTAACTATGAACTATTATTTTGGCATTAAATAAAAATAACTTCTTTGGGTGTGCTGAAGCTGTCCGCAAAACTGCTACATATCAGTAAGCAATAACCCATAAAGGCTATCACAGACGGTGACAAATGTATGTGCATAAACCAGGTCTGCATTTTGCTGTATCTCTTTCAAGATGAACAAGAAGCATGTTGTTTGAGTTTAGCTGTGCAGAACTGAAGCATTTACAAGATTGTATGATGATGGATTTGTTGTCCAATATAACAAGAAATTAAATCTCATTTCTAGTAATATGTCCTTCGCTGTTTACTTTCTAAATGCTGGTTGCATCTGCAGTGCAATGACACACAATATCAGTTATTATTTGTAAATGAATCACAAGATTTGGATGATATAGAAACTGGCTTAGTTTGGATGGACACAGCAGTATTCTCCTGTGTCTTATAATTTACACTACAATCTGATGGACACAGTAGTATTCTCCTGTGTCTTATAAAGTACACTACAATCTGATGGACACAGCAGTATTCTCCTGTGTCTTATAAAGTACACTACAATCTGATGGACACAGCAGTATTCTCCTCTGTCTTATAAAGTACACTATAGTCTGATGGACACAGCAGTATTCTCCTGTGTCTTATAAAGTACACTGTAGCATGACAGACACAGCAGTATTCTCCTGTGTCTTATAAAGTACACTACAGTCTGATGGTCACAGCAGTATTCTCCTGTGTCTTATAAAGTACACTACAATCTGATGGACACAGCAATATTCTCCTGTGTCTTATAAAGTACACTACAGTCTGATGGTCACAGCAGTATTCTCCTGTGTATTATAAAGTACACTACAATCTGATGGACACAGCAGTATTCTTCTGTGTCTTATAAAGTACACTACAGTCTGATGGACACAGCAGTATTCTCCTGTGTCTTATAAAATACACTACAGTCTGATGGTCACAGCAGTATTCTCCTGTGTCTTATAAAGTACACTACAGTCTGATGGTCACAGCAATATTCTCCTGTGTCTTATAAAGTACACTACAATCTGATGGACACAGCAGTATTCTCCTGTGTCTTATAAAGTACACTACAATCTGATGAACACAGCAGTATTCTCCTGTGTTGTATAAAGTACACTACAGTCTGATGGTCACAGCAGTATTCTACTGTGTCTTATATAGTACACTACAGTCTGATGGTCACAGCAGTATTCTCCTGTGTCGTATAAAGTACACTACAGTCTGATGGACACAGCAGTATTCTCCTGTGTCTTATAAAGTACACTACAGTCTGATGGACACAGCAGTATTCTCCTGTGTCATATAAAGTACACTACAATCTGATGGACACAGCAGTATTCTCCTGTATCTTATAAAGTACACTACAATCTGATGGTCACAGCAGTATTCTCCTGTGTCATATAAAGTACACTACAATCTGATGGACACAGCAGTATTCTCCTGTGTCTTATAAAGTACACTACAGTCTGATGGTCACAGCAGTATTTTCCTGTGTCTCATAAAGTACACTACAGTCTGATGGACACAGCAGTATTCTCCTGTGTCTTATAAAGTACACTACAGTCTGATGGATACAGCAGTATTCTCCTGTGTCATATAAAGTACACTACAGTCTGATGGACACAGCAGTATTCTCCTATGATTTATAAAGTACACTACAATCTGATGGACACAGCAGTATTCTCCTGTGTCTTATAAAGTACACTACAGTCTGATGGACACAGTAGTATTCTCCTATGATTTATAAAGTACACTACAATCTGATGGACACAGCAGTATTCTCCTGTGTCTTATAAAGTACACTACAGTCTGGACACAGCAGTATTCTCCTGTATCTTATAAAGTACACTACAATCTGATGGACACAGCAGTATTCTCCTGTATCTTATAAAGTACACTACAATCTGATGGACACAGCAGTATTCTCCTGTGTCTTATAAAGTACACTATAATCTGATGGACACAGCAGTATTCTCCTGTGTCTTATAAAGTACACTACAGTCTGATGGACACAGCAGTATTCTCCTGTATCTTATAAAGTACACTACAGTCTGATGGACACAGCAGTATTCTCCTGTGTCTTATACAGTACACTACAGTCTGATGGACACAGCAGTATTCTCCTGTGTCATATAAAGTACACTACAGTCTGATGGACACAACAGTATTCTCCTGTGTCTTATAAAGTACACTACAATCTGATGGACACAGCAGTATTCTCCTGTGTCTTATAAAGCACACTACAGTCTGATGGACACAGCAGTATTCTCCTGTGTCTTATAAAGTACACTACAATCTGATGGACACAGCAGTATTCTCCTGTGTCTTATAAAGTACACTACACTCTGATGGTCACAGCAGTATTCTCCTGTGTCTTATACAGTACACTACAGTCTGATGGACACAGCAGTATTCTCCTGTGTCGTATAAAGTACACTACAGTCTGATGGACACAGCAGTATTCTCCTGTGTCTTATAAAGTACACTACAATCTGATGGACACAGCAGTATTCTCCTGTGTCTTATAAAGTACACTACAGTCTGATGGACACAGCAGTATTCTCCTGTGTCTTATAAAGCACACTACAATCTGATGGACACAGCAGTATTCTCCTGTGTCGTATAAAGTACACTGCAGTCTGATGGACACAGCAGTATTCTCCTTTGTCTTATAAAGTACACTACAATCTGCACATGAGGATCTGACTTCTTACCACTCATGCTTTTTCTTAAGGTATGACTTTCCTTTCCGCCTGAAATTGCTTTGCTTGTATAAAACATTCTGTGGTCTTTTGTGAAAACACCTTTACTCACTGACTCCCCTTCTTAAAGCAGTACACCAACTCACCCAGATTAATTTTAAACCAAACTTTCAATTTCAGGACAGAAAACAAATTGCAATATTTACACTTTTACAACTTACTTACCAGTATATGCTCTCTAGTTCTTCTTTTCATAATACTTGGATATACAAACCTGTTCAGATTCTGTCACATTGTTTTAAGATTTCACATGAATTATTTTAGTACATATGGGCTGGTAAAATTAATCTTTCAGTTACTTTCCTTTCCACTTTAATCACTTCACTTTCCAGGTATCAGGGGGCAGGCATCCTCCCCATTTTATTTATACTCAACAAGATCCTCTAATAGCTGTCAGATTTGCAGGTTCAAGCAGTTAAAACCCATGTCAGACTGATGAAACACATCAGCCCTATACCAATTACAACCTGCAGCAACTTCACAAAGCCTGTTGCATGACCTAGCTTTTTCAGGTTTGTATTTATATGTATTTTTACTGTGCTCAGCATCCTTCCAAACTAGCTTTCTAATGACCAAGAAGTAAATTATCAGTGCTTTAGGCAGTCGATGCTTGATCAAAGATAATATGCTGACTCCAACCCTGACTCTAACCTTGCACCAGCATGGTAGAGTACCTTACCAAAAATCACAAACACACACGCGTGCTTGTGTGTGTGTGGGTGTGTGTGTATATGGATCTAGGACATTTGCTTGATTGAGAAAATGTCCGAATCCATAATTACCAAACACACTTTAACGAAAGCGCTTTTATCGAAAAAGCGCTTTCATTAAAGCATGTTACAAAAAAAAAAAATAAAACACTATATTTACATTTTAGCAGGGGAGCTTTGCCCCCCTGCAACCCCCATGTGGGGGGCTGTGCCTCCCACACCCCCCTACTTTAATATTCTCCCTCCGAGACCGCACTACATTGGGGAAAAGGGAAATTTCCCTTACCCGCAGTGTAGTACAGCCTCAGCAGCAGGCATACTTGCGCGAAAGTGCTTCTTCAGTGAAAAGCACTTCCGCGTAAGTATGCCCTGCCATTTGGGTTTCGGTCGTTTGCTCACTAGAGCAAACGTCTTAGATCCATATATACATACATATATATATATATATATATATATATATACATATATACATATACATATATATATATATATATATATATATATATATATATACACACACATATATATAGATATATATATATATATACATATACTGGAGTCATACATTTGAACATTCACTTTGCTGAAGGTTCGAAACATTGAACAAATGCTGGCAAAAGAAGAATATCAGCATTTGTATGTGTTAGATTGCAATACAGCAGGGATATGGATTTCCACTTTCCCTGCTGTTGTACAATCTTTGAGTTGGTAAATATAAGTATATATAAGAAGGTGTGGGGAGGAGCTGAATGGTCTTCCCCTTGCATAGTGTATTTTTTTCCTTTTTTGGTTATTTGATATTCAGTCTTTTGAGAACAATGTTTTGCATTTTCAAACATTTGGCTGGTTGATTAGACATGATGCATATCTCTTTCTCTCTTTAGGTATATATATATATATATATATATATATATATATATATATATATATATATATATATAAATTTTTTTTAGTAGTTTTAGACAAAATCCCATAATGGACTTATTTATCCTTAAAATTAAACCCGCCTAATTAAAGAACTTATTTTCATTTCTGATGTTAAATATTAAGTTATTTTGATAACACCCGTTTTTCTATATAACACTGCATGCATAATACAGTGCATTTTTTCTCCTTATTTAAAAGCACTTTTCTCTACAGGAAAACCAAAATGTCAAAACTCAAAGCCAACTCTTACTATCGTCAAGCTCCCATGCCATCCAAAATCCATAATGCTCATAAATAACACAGGTGCTCTCCATTTACATGGTTCCCATTCCACAGTATTTTTAAACCACACAGAAATAATGCCATTCCTTTGTTGAAAACATAATTACTATTTATTCCTCAAGTCCACCTTTTCATGATAAATCTGTGCAAATCTAACATTACTAGCCCAGATATCACTGCTTCAGGTCCACTGATGCACGTTACCAGGCTTAGAGTTTTCACCACTACATCTTTTAAACTAAAACTTTTTAATTTTTCATTAAAACTTAAATTATTCTAGCTTACCTAGCCAGACGGTGTGCTAATGAAAAATCAATTTTAAGTTCACTTCAGGGACATATTTTTCTTAAAAACTAATTGGACCTCATCAACACCGACATAATCTAATTTGGGTAATTTAAAATATCACATAGCCCATGCCAGTGGTTGACCGGAGAAAGCACCATTCTTTCACCAAAGGCAAGTTTAAAGAAGGCTTGCCTTCTTCCTGTACCTGCTTATCACATTTTATTATTTACTTCCCTATCCCGGTCAGACTCTAGGTGTCTGATCAGTACCTGTTCCCTTCTCATTTGAAGCTACATTGCTCTTTCCTCGACTTGTTCTGCCTGTCTTTTTTCCAACCTTGGTATAGGGAATGGTAGGCAAGGTAAACCTATCTCCTCTCCGTTACCTTTTCTTTTGAATTCATAAAAAAATGGTTACACTTTTATTCAGGTCAATGCAGGTGCTGTGAATGCTTTCATCCCAAGAAGGAACTGTTTCATCAAGGCATCCATAAACTTTTAATCATTAAATTATATACGCGCACACATTTAATCTAAATACTGGGTACCTGTAAATAACATTACACAGTATGATTCACATTGATTCCACTTCTAAGTTTTCACATTATGTCTGCTTTCTTAATTTCCTTTCTTCTACAGAAAATTCTGTCATGTTCTTTTTCTTGCCTGTCCCTCCTATATGATGTATTCAATCATGCATTGACTTCCTGACTATAACGTCCAGACTTTCTTTATCTTGGTGGATGAGAAAATATCCACATCCTTTTTTTTTTGCTCTGAGAATGGCTCCATGTTGTGGAGTTGCCATAATGGTTAACATGTTTACCTCATAGGTACAGGGCTTGATTCTTAACTTTGAAAGAGAAATTGATTAGGTTTAAAAATGCCTGCAAGGGCAGCTAGCCTGGTACTTATTAATCTTTGTGGACATTACCCTCGCCATAGTGATGGTTTTATAACCAGTCTTCTCCAAAATGCCTGCAAGGGCAGCTAGCCTGGTACTTATTAATCTTTGTGGACATTACCCTCGCCATAGTGATGGTTGTTTAACCAGTATTCTCCCGTGCTTTCTGTTGCAGCTGTATTTTGATTGTTCATCCAACATACTAATTCTTTTCATGCTGTTCTCTGTGTTCACAGTCTCAGTGTCTGAATAATGTTCCTCAGGGAATAAATAAATGAATTAATGAAGTTTAACAATATTAATTTATAGCCCATCTGTCGTCTCAACAAATACCCATGCTAAAGTTTGAAATTATCTTGGGATAATAACTTTGATAGAGAGAGAGAACTTAGACAAGCTGCTTTTCTGCTGACTTAATAAAATAAAGGACAACACTGATGAATATTAAAAAAGGAAACTAAATTAACAAATACTACTATAATGCACTGGTAACAAGCTGTTCATTTTAGCAAGCACAACTTTTATTCTTCCACATTCATCACCATAGACTTCATCAGAAATAAAACAATTCTAAAAACTCTTCAGTTGACCAATCAAAAACTTTTCCCAATTAAAAAAGTATATTCCTATATAAAAGGCAGTTAACCATTTAAAGTCACACAGCAATTAATGTCACATCATGTTTTTATATTCTCAACCTCCTGTCTTTCAAAAAACATTTAATATTAACTGTTTCATTTAAACCTGGATACTGGTGTGCTCCAAGTTTTATCTGCCACTCTGTTTCTTTTTTACCTAACCTATTTTTAAAGTCCCCACCCCTCTTGTCATCTGGAACCTGCTCAGGTATAAAGAGTAAACATTTCTTATACTTACTACACATGCAGGTATGCCTAAACAGGGCATTATTAGTATATTTGTTTTTGATAGAGAATTAAAGAGCATCTTTATTCTTACTCAAAGTCCCGGATGTCATTCCTACATAAAATGCATCATGTCCAGAACAAATACTAATATTTACCACTCCTCTAGAACTACACAAAAATCTTCCTGTTGCTACAGTAGTATATTCTATATGTCCCAGGACAATGAAAGGTCCTTCATAAATTTACCTATGAATGTTACACATGCCATACTTATAGGTTCTCCTTTTCTTGTTGGTATGAATAGGGCCAATTAAAGCGTTGTCATTTTGTAATAAAGTTTTAATGCTATTAGTTTTCTTATAAACAAAAACTGGTTTATTTCCTAAACTGTTAAAAATATCATTATCGCCTTCTATTATTTTTCATTTGTTAGTAGTAATCCTATGAATACTGTTGTTATCAATAGGTATATCCATACAACTAATGGGTGTAGTTTTATTATTTACAATACTACTTGGTGTAGATTTTTCAAGGGGCCTAACTAAAATAGCTGTAAAATGATTCTCCTTTTTAATAAAATCTCATTAGCACTACTTAAAAGTTTCTTATTATACCCTCTTTCTAAATAGAGATAATGAACTTAATTTCCTTCTCAAAATCAACTTCCCTAGTAATCATTCTAGAGGTCCTGATATATTGGCCTCTAGGGATGTTCTTTTTCATAAAAGTAGGATGATTGCTGTTAAAGGATAAATAATTTGAAAATGTTTCTTTACGAAAAATATTACCATCAAAAACCTTATTAGTCCTATACCATGCAAGGGTGATGTCAAGAAAGTTAATCTTTAAACCTATACCTCCCATAGTAAATTTTCCTGCTGACTTCCTAATTAACCTGCTTTACAAAATATTGTCTCCCATCCGATTCAGCTTTGAGTGGGTCACAGAATGGGTTTTTAAAAAGTGGTTAATCAATAACACATAAAGTTATTGCCATGATGTTTGGGACACCCACAAGACTTAAAATTTTACATCTCTTTCTATCACTTATCCGTGTGTTGTTACATTTCCTGTTACCTTAGAACAAAAATATTTTGGTACCACTTTAGAGAATACCGTTTCATGTCATACACACACAAAAAATAAACTCTGATGTTCTGTAACAGCTTAAATAATGGGTGACCTGTAGATTGCACCATGACTGGAGAACAAATGTTTTCCAACAGGGTGTTGATCTACAAGTAAAACACCCACTGAAAAACAAGACTGCTGCTTCATGGCAGCACATCAAACTGCCATGGAGCATAGACTGAAAAAACCTAATGGCTCTCATTATTTTATACTTGCTAAGCAGCACTTCTGCTGTTTAGCGAGTATAAAAGAAAAAATAAAAATTTAAAAGAAAAAGTGTGTGCGTGTGTGTATGTTTGTATGGGTTTGTCTGTGTCTGAGAGTGTTTGCTTGTATGACAATGAGAGAGAAATAGTTGAGCCATTATTTTATACTAGCTAAGCAGTGCTTTTGCTGTTTGCCCAGTGTAAAAAAAATAAATAAAACAGACAAAAAGTGCATGTGCGTGTGTATATGTGTGTTTGTTTCAGTCTGCATGTATGAGTGAATATGTGGATACAAGCAGAAGAGGATGTGTGTGCGTGTGTGTGAGTGACCGACCACTGGCACCATCAACAATAAAGAGGTGTGTATACCTTTGGATCTTTCAGCTGAAGACATCTGGATAAAGCCTAAAATAATGTGGGAACAAAAGCTGTAAAATAGGAGCAAGTTTTAATTATTATTCTTATAAAATTACAAACTTACTTAAATAAAAGGATTTGTCTTAGCACAAATTTTCTGAAGGAAATAAAAGTCTGAAACTCAGATATATGTCATTATTTAGTAATTCAATCTCTGATGACTGGCAACAAACCAAACCTTTTAGGAGTAAGAGACCAAAAAATGGTTAATACCTGGGTATTTTCTTAAAGTGTCATATTTTGGATGTAAAATACTTCCTCAAACACCATTAACATATATTACAGCAAGTTTGAAACATTAGGGAGGGGCACTCTTTTACTTCAAAAATATATGACAAAATAATACAGTAAAAAAAACAAAAATTAAATAAAACACAATTTTACAGACAGCCCGTTCTCTAAGCACAATATTGCCCTCCAGGGTTTGTGTAATTGTAGAAATAATGTCTTTCCAGGGTGTAATGGCCCTTCCCCTGTGGCATCAGGCCTCAGAACACCCATGGGCAGGGGCATGAATTCCACAATAACACCAACCTTTTCGACATTATTGCATCCTTAAAGCAGCCAGCAGTAGTTTTAATTCACTTACACTTGAATCGTGACAGAATAGTGCAATCAACGTACTTATCTTGAGACTTGATTATTCATTACGTACATCCTGCCTCACTGTCAGGACATGTGACTTCATTACTTCTTACCACAGAAAGCACATATTTATGCTTATACAGTGCAAATGAGTATCACCAGACTTCTATAGAAAAGGTAGGCTGGATCCTATTTTCTGTCAGGGTTATCTGTCTACTTAACACCCTCACTTTCAAAGTACTTAGTGATATGTATTGCTTCCACTAGCAAACAAACAGTCAGTACAAGACTTCTTGAATTCCTCTATCAAATTGTGTGACTCGTATTATATCTGATATGTGAACATTTTTTTCCATACACTAGTCCCTAAGAACAGTTTAGTCAGTAAAACTACTGCTTTGGGTAGTCTGACCCACTTCAAGAAATAATCTGGATTAAGAATATAAATAACCCAATTTCAGATATTCTGGATAATTCTGTCTCTATAATCTCCTATCCTTGTTGCCTCCGCAGTGACATACATTACCTCTGAGATGGATGTTTACTGACTCTTGCAAAATTGTATGCCTGCCTTTAATTTTATATTGTTTCCTTGGTTAGTTAGTCTCTTCTGGTTAGACTGTACTTTCATATCTGCATTAGTCTTTGTTAACCCCACCTGTTCCAGTGCTGCTCTGTACATTGGACAGCTCTTAAAAAAAACTTGCACTGCTCATGAGCTGGATTTTCAACTTTAAATTCTTGATGGCTTTGATCGTATTTTGGTAGTTTTTTTTTATTTTTAACCTGATTAGCACATGCTACAGCAAAGGCTACTTTTGTGCAGGTCACTGTCTTTTTTGCCATATGTCTGCTTTGCTATGCCTGTGTTTTGTCTTTTATATTGCCTTTTGATATGGGTGCTGTCTGAAAGGGGTCTTGAACTAGCTCACCTCACCTAATTAACAAACAAATAAATAAGTTCTTAAACTGAAAAAAGAAAATCCATTTGAACACAGTATATAATGCCTATGTGCATCTCCATATATATAAAATGTTACAAGACAAGAACAAAAAAGCTGAAGGTGAATGTCAGTAGCATTATCTGACTATGACATCTGCACTCTGTAAACTGTCATTACTGACAGATTATCAATTTATATTAGCATCCAGTTTATATATGTGTTCTCTGACAGAGTGATTTAGTGGCCTTTTAAGATCTCAGTTTGAAATTGTACTGTATGATAAATTAACTTGGAATAGTTATGACTGTCTTCATACTTTGACCTGCCAGCAACGTATTAGAGTGCATAATGTTTGGCTGAAAATATCTGTGGATTTCATACATCTTCTTTAGCTAATCATTCCTTACAGCATTCTTTAATGTTCTTCATGACAGATGACCAAACTGTTAGAGCTCATGGAAGTCATAACAGTGCATCTAGTTCAACTGGCATTTAGTTGGATCAGACCTGCAAACTGTTTTGTTTTTTAATTGGCGTCTTTAAACTGTGTTTCAAATATTATGAACTATTTATTGACACATGCCTTACAAACATATAAGTTGATTTTAATGTCAAAGCTACTTGGGTATCTGGAAAAGAGCTGTACAGAAATCAGCCTTGGACAAATAATTTTTGATGGCGTCGTCTTCATCTTAGATCTTCACCTGACTCATCTCTGACTACAGGAGCAGTTTCCATCACCTAGGGGATTGGTCACTTTCTGCTATGAAATTCACAGAAACAGTGTTCTCATTATCTTACACTGAGAGAAACTACTGCATCCATGTCAAGCGAAGTTCCTCATTAGCACTTCAAGAAAAATCTTCATGAGTGCTCGACAGTGGCACAGGAAAATAACTTTCTTGGGTGGCGTAAGCCAGGGAACCTTGTTGACTAGGCTTACGTAGGCCCTTGGGCCAATAGCCTAGTACCTACCTATGAACCGATTGGTAAACCACTACCCTTGAGTTTTTGGATGCGAGTCATCTCAAGGAATATTTTTCAGAAATATTGTTTTGGTGCTATGTCAAGCTGTACTTCTGATACAGGCTTTTTATTAACTTCCCATCCAGGGAACATCTGTACAGACTTAATTACTTTTATGGAATGAGTATTCAGAGTGTAAGCATCTCTCTTCATCATGTTAACTTTGTGAGTTAAATCTATGAGCTGTTCCTGTCCAGTGTGTTTCATTGTAGTTCCACTCTTATTCTGTTTCTGAACTTTTGTATTTGTTCATCTATAATAGTTAGCTAGATAATTCGACTTATATTCACATACTAATATTATACTGCCTTATAAATAACTGGGTGTAATGTACTGGGGCAAGTTCATGTTCAGTTTTCAGCAAGGAATAAAAGATTTATATAATCTTCTATGACCAAATATATACTGCATACTGTACATGTGCTCATAGTTAACCCATTCTAAAAGTCCGTTTCTAGTCACATCACCCTGGTTATACAAAGGAACCTTATGTGCCTGTTTACATGCTCTGTATGTACACACACACACACACATACACACACACACACACACACACATATATATATATATATATATATATATATATATATATATATGTGTGTGTGTGGGTCTACGTCTACATTTTGAAGTTTCAAAACTTCGAATTTCTTATGGTTGAAACCATACGATCGAAGTTTTGAAACTTTGAAATTTAAATAATAAAAAAAATCTTTGTTTTTAAGTTTTTGCAGGGGGGAAAGCCCTCCTGCACCCCCACACCCACCTGCTAATTAAATATACCAACTCTGAGATTGCACTACAGCAAGGAAAATGGTTAATATACCATTCCGTGCTGTACGGCGATTTTCATTTAAACAGTTCAGTTTTAAAACTTCATCTTTTGGTCTTGACTTTAAAAAAATATGAAGGTTTGAAACTTAAAAATTTAGAAATAGACCCATCTATGTATCTATCTAGGTTTATTATCAAAATGATAAGTGTAGGCCATACCTCTCAACCTGGAAACATCAAAAATCTGGACAAGGCCCATGAAAAATAGGTACAAATCTGCACGCTGATTAATGAACAATTTGCATACATAATTACATAACCCCACCCACTCCAGTGGAATTGTGGGATACCAACTTTCAAACGCAAACTGAAAAACAGACAATCAAAATATGGCACCAGAGTCCCCCTGCAGCTATTCCAGTGTTCTATTACCTGGCTATTTCCCCCATTTACCATAAACACTAATGTGTGCATGCATATTGCTTTACTTCTACAATGATTTGGATTTTATTTTTACATTTTATAGCACAATTCACAAACACTAACAGATATCTGCTAAACAAAGCAATACTGTCTCTCAGTGAAAATAGACTTGGCATTAAAACTTCTCTGCCCTTGAAACTCACTCATTGAAACAGCATTGAAACCCACACCACATCAAAGAAAATGCATCTGGTGGCCAGTGGTAGATAAAGATTACCTTTGGGCTGTTTTCAAATCATAGGCCCCTTGCACACAAAACAAGAAACATACATGCATTCTTTGATACACCTTCCTGACTTTAAATTATATTTCTTGTATAATATAGCACTCTTGTTAGACTTAAGTTAGAGCGCTTGAACATTTTTCCAGTAGGTAATGAAACAAAATGCATGAACTAATAATGACAAATCTGCCCAATTTAGAACATTTCCATCATAAAAGTCTACACACACTATATATATATATATATATATATATATATATATAGAATGACAGTAGTGTAAGCCATAGGCATCTTGCACAGCTTCTCTTACTTATTTTCAATTTCAGTTTTTTGGGGGGGTGGGGGGGGGGCAAAAGGCCAAAACCAGGGACACAGGAAGACTGAAACTTAAATGGCTATTATTTAGTGAATTCGGTTCTCATTTCTCACCATAGTTCTCAACCTCTTAGCACAAAAAAACTGGACAAAGCCAGTAATGGGGGAATACAGAATTCAGTTCTCACTTCTCACCATAGCTCTCCACTCTTAGCGTGCGCTCTCCCATGAGGTAAGAAAATGTTTGCAGAAAGAGCGAACCATGCTTGAGTGTGATCACCAAGGTGATGGACATTTAGTATTCCAGGGACTGGGGCACTTGGGGGGGTGCACATGCTCTGATGTACCCCACTCTAGTACCAGCAATGGAAGTTGCAACTGAAGTATATAGGAGGCTCAACAACCTAGTGCTAATTCGGTCAAAGGCAAGAAACTGCAACAGTATTTTAACTCCGCTATCTAACTGTGAATAGATAACATGATATTAGGATAGACAACATGATATTAGATTAACAACTTAAAAGTACATTTCATGAAAAGACACAGTCCTGCGGTATACTAAAACACAGAGCCACAAGAAATTAGCCAAATTAATCAAAAGGGTTTTAAAATGCATAGCCACATACACCTTTAAGTAGTTTTTTGCAGGCAGTGTACAGCTGGTAATACCAAGCAATGTGCAGGGAAGAGACTTGTCATTACAATAATGAGTTGGAAGTTTCCAGCAGAGTAGTATTGACTAAACTGGAATTATAGAAAACTAATACTGAGCTTAGCTGAGTAGTGGCACTTGTGAATCAGCAACAGACTGCCGGCAATTTAGCTAATATATGCAGTGTAACCAAAGCTGCTTCACAGCAATTCTAGCAAACTAGTAATTGCTATTTAAATGTGGAAGTAATTATAGTAAGACTTTTAAGTACCTTGATCTATAGAGAAACTATGTCTGCCATTGAAGTCTGTATTTAAATTTAAACCATTACAGCATATTCTGAAATAATACCCTTTTCATTTATGAAGTATTGACATGACCACAAATGCTGGTGTGGGTTACATAGCTTTTATCAATTCCTGGTCAGACATTTGCTGAAATCCCTAAAAATGCAGTGCTAGTCTTTAAAAGACCACAGTTAATTTTAAATGTCCATAGAAAGTAACTATTCTAAAGTCTTTGTGGAGAGATGGTTCTCTGTCCAGTTCTGCACTGGTGGACTTGTGGATGATCTCTAAACTCCACCAAAAAAGTAATAATACTTTTTAATATTTTGGGGAAATTCTCACCAGAACTTTACTAAAAAATGGGGACATGCCAGCTCAACATTCTTGGTCAATAAACACAAATAGATATATTGGCAAACCAATATATCTAGTCCTAAATTATGCTCATACTGAGCTTATGTGAGTGAACATGACAATAAGACAGCTGCATCTTTACAGGAACTGCTCATAAACACTGACAGCAGCATTATGTCATGAAATATAAAACAAATGAGCCCTTAGCAAACACTTAGATCCTACTGCTTAAGCTACAATTTGGTATAAACTCCAGTTATTTTGACAGTCAGGAACACCATGAATAAGCGAAAACCACAGAATGAAAATTGGTTTGTAGCTATTACATTCAGGCATTAGCAAGCGTTTTACCCCACTGCAGTGGGCCAGTGGCAACAAGAAGGAAAACCCAGTCTGCTTGGGCAGCCTCACCCCACACGCACACACACACACACACACACACACACAGAGACACACATGCACACAGACACACATGCACACAGACACACACACACTTGCTCTTTAGTTAAAAGTGCATTTGTTTGGTTCAGTAACAGATGCATGGCTTAATTCTGAATTTAAAAATCCATGGCTTAAAAGAAATCCTCCTATGTTCAGTAACAGATACGTGGCTTAGTAATCGACACCACACCCTTAAGATAATTGCTCTTTTAGTTACCTTTCGTCTGGACCAGCTCAGCACTGCAGTTAAATGTGCTTTCATTCGGTTCAGTAATAGTACGACTTCCATGGTTTAAAATTAAATAAATCCTCCTGTGATGCGCGGCTTAGAAATCCTGTATTTTGCCAAATGGCAGTCCTCCCAGTATTCAAACAGATGTGCGGCTTAATTCTGACAGTCTGACAGAGCTGGCGTCATCGCGCACGTGATGACGTCAGCTCCAAAAGCGTGAAATCTAAAAAAAAGATTGAAAAATCGGAAATGAAGGGGTGCCACTTGGGAATCGTGGCACCCCATTATTGGGACCCCAAAACTCGGCAAAAACCAAGTAATTCACGACTGTTGAGAGGTCTGGTGTAGGCTTGGCAAACACAGAATGTTGAATAACAGTTGGCTGACTTCCGTGTTGCTGACCTACATCTGTTTAAGTCCCAGGTTCAGCAAATGCACTGAGCATGTGGTCAACCTTAGGACTAGAGATTGCGGTACAGTGCACATCAGGAAATCTACCCTTCCCCCCACTGTAGTGTGATCTCCGAGTTGGAATATATAATTTACAGGGGGTGAAGGGGGTGCAGGGGGGGGGGCTTGCCTCCATGCAAAAATGTGAATTTTTGTGTTGCACAGTTTATTTGCACTGCTGAAAACTACATCTGTTTCTGTTCTAAAAGGTGCAGGGGAAGGGATATGTTAAATAATGCCAAATTCGAATAATTGGTATTAAATTCGACTGCCTTTCCTGCTCTGCATTTTTTGGTGGTGTGATGTGTGATTCATGTGAATGAAAAGAATTTGTTCTGTCATTCACGATTTTGATAGTAAACCTCTATCTTTATATACATATATATATATATATATATATATATATATATATATATATATATATATTTATATAGCTGGGTCCCCATAAATAGCAAATGTGTTGGTTCCATGTCCTTTTTGAACTTCTACGTTTTTGAGTTTCTCAGCTCAGTCTTCTAATGTTTGTTCATTTGACCATTGTCTCTATAGATAGGGATCCATATATCTATATGTATCCATCTTTCTATAAGCCGCTAGGTTTTCATTTACATTCCATACATGGCTGTTCAAGGACAAGGTGTCATAGCTCACTAAGTTCATGGCTATACATAGGCTACCATATTGCCTATATTCATTGCAATGCTGATATAAATGTACACAGAAATTACATCTATTCTACACTCACCAAAACAAACATAATGTCCGCAATGTAGGATAATTTACATTTTGTGTTATTATAAACACTTTTAAGGTATTCATATTTTCAGTTGTACTTTACCAAGACATACCTGGAAAAGTGGATGTCTGTGTACTGGATGCACATAGATATTTATTCTGTTGCCTTAATTTAGCAAATGAGCATTATTGATACACACATCTATAGATATACTCTCCGTTCTGTACAATAAGTGAATATAGCCAGGTCAGAAGAGTTAATTGTCTATTCAGGATAAGGATTGCAGGTCTGCTGTACTGAATTAAGCATTATTTCATTAATGGATGCTGAAGTGGAAGGCAGGAGGAAAATTCACTGTACTTGGGGAAGAGATGGTGCCTTGTGGTTATCAGATGCAGGCTTTAATTTCACTGTACTTGGGGAAGAGATGGTGCCTTGTGGTTATCAGATGCAGGCTTTAATTTCACTGTACTTGGGGAAGAGATGGTGCCTTGTGGTTATCAGATGCAAGCTTTAATTTCACTGTACTTGGGGAAGAGATGGTGCCTTGTGGTTATCAGATGCAGGCTTTAATTTCACTGTACTTGGGGAAGAGATGGTGCCTTGTGGTTATCAGATGCAGGCTTTAATTTCACTGTACTTGGGGAAGAGATGGTGCCTTGTGGTTATCAGATGCAGGCTTTAATTTCACTGTACTTGGGGAAGAGATGGTGCCTTGTGGTTATCAGATGCAAGCTTTAATTTCACTGTACTTGGGGAAGAGATGGTGCCTTGTGGTTATCAGATGCAAGCTTTAATTTCACTGTACTTGGGGAAGAGATGGTGCCTTGTGGTTATCAGATGCAAGCTTTAATTTCACTGTACTTGGGGAAGAGATGGTGCCTTGTGGTTATCAGATGCAGGCTTTAATTTCACTGTACTTGGGGAAGAGATGGTGCCTTGTGGTTATCAGATGCAGGCTTTAATTTCACTGTACTTGGGGAAGAGATGGTGCCTTGTGGTTATCAGATGCAGGCTTTAATTTCACTGTACTTGGGGAAGAGATGGTGCCTTGTGGTTATCAGATGCAGGCTTTAATTTCACTGTACTTGGGGAAGAGATGGTGCCTTGTGGTTATCAGATGCAAGCTTTAATTTCACTGTACTTGGGGAAGAGATGGTGCCTTGTGGTTATCAGATGCAGGCTTTAATTTCACTGTACTTGGGGAAGAGATGGTGCCTTGTGGTTATCAGATGCAGGCTTTAATTTCACTGTACTTGGGAAGAGATGGTGCCTTGTGGTTATCAGATGCAGGCTTTAATTTCACTGTACTTGGGGAAGAGATGGTGCCTTGTGGTTATCAGATGCAGGCTTTAATTTCACTGTACTTGGGGAAGAGATGGTGCCTTGTGGTTATCAGATGCAAGCTTTAATTTCACTGTACTTGGGGAAGAGATGGTGCCTTGTGGTTATCAGATGCAAGCTTTAATTTCACTGTACTTGGGAAGAGATGGTGCCTTGTGGTTATCAGATGCAGGCTTTAATTTCACTGTACTTGGGAAGAGATGGTGCCTTGTGGTTATCAGATGCAGGCTTTAATTTCACTGTACTTGGGAAGAGATGGTGCCTTGTGGTTATCAGATGCAAGCTTTAATTTCACTGTACTTGGGAAGAGATGGTGCCTTGTGGTTATCAGATGCAGGCTTTAATTTCACTGTACTTGGGAAGAGATGGTGCCTTGTGGTTATCAGATGCAGGCTTTAATTTCACTGTACTTGGGAAGAGATGGTGCCTTGTGGTTATCAGATGCAGGCTTTAATTTCACTGTACTTGGGGAAGAGATGGTGCCTTGTGGTTATCAGATGCAGGCTTTAATTTCACTGTACTTGGGGAAGAGATGGTGCCTTGTGGTTATCAGATGCAGGCTTTAATTGTCTTCTTTTCCCTTTCAGTGACTAAGTAAAGGAATGATTTTCCCCTTTCTGTAATCTGAGAAATGCAATTTGCAAATCCATGGCCAACATCGTGCACCAAAGTATAATGCATAGGTTTGTGGTTTTCAAAATGAAAAATCTTTTGTTGAGTGATGCTTTAAATGGAAGCTCAAGGCCAGACCTGAGTGCATACTGAAGCAGTGATGTTTCACAGTTATGCATTATGTCTTAATCATAATCCATCATAATCACAATACAAAGAGCAACCTTAAAATTTATCATGCTATGTATCTGAACTTTTTTTTTTTTTTTTTACAGTCTTGCTCTGACAGCTTATTTTGTCAAGGCTCCTGTCACAAATTATATTTCAGGGAAAAATAAACATCTTTACTTAAAATGTTTAAAGCAGAATTAGTGCTTGATAAGGGTAACAGCTGCATGTCTGATTTGTATCGAATTAAAAAGTTCTGCATCAGCTAGAATTTCCTATGATTTGGAATCTTCACAGAATTTTAAAGATGTCTTATTTAAATTCAGGTTTCAGTATTTTTATATTGAATTATTGCAATTAATTATCCACAGTTATATATACTATAATATAGTAAGAAATATATGGGAGTATTCATTCTAGATTTTTTGTGTCGCCAGCTTAAATTTTAATGGAATGAACTATACAATAAGTATCATTCAGTAGGAATAAGGTCCACAGAATATGTTCTGTGGCAAAATTTTAATTTCCAAAATAATATTTTTTAAAACTCTGCACTGCAAATTGAAGTGTTGCAACTGATCATATAAATCATTTCTCGCGTGAGAATCTGATTGTCATTTAGCTACCTTAAATAACCCAGTACATCTAGATATCCACATTTATGCAAAATAACGAGAGCTTGCAAAGCTTGCCAGTGGTAAAAAAAGAGCTTATAATCTGCAGCTGAAAAAAAGATCAAAAGTAGTAGCAGTTTATTGACAATGAAGAGTAATTGAACTGATTATAATATGGAAAACAACATGGATTAGTGAACATTTTTTTAAATTATAAATAGATCAGTGCAATAAGTATAGAAAGCTCACAACAAGTATTTACCCAAAACATAGGTGCATCTTCCGAGTATATTTGTGTGTGTATGTGTGTGTGTGTGTGTGTGTGTGTGTGTGTGTGTGTGTATGTATATATATATATATATATATATATATATATATATATATATATATATGGGTTCATGTCATTTGATCGACAGTTCATTTGGTCAACAGTTCATTTGATCGACAAGCATTTTAGGTGGGGGGCTTCGCCCCCCACCCTCCCCCTAACTATATATATCAACTCCAGGGTCGCACAACATTGGGGAAGGGGGCAAATGCTTGTCAATCAAATGAACTGTCGACCAAATGAACTGTTGATCTAATGAACTGTCGATCAAATGACATGAACCCATATATATATATATATATATATATATATATATATATATATATGTATATATATTAAAGATTCATTGGGTCAGTTTTATGCAGGTATATCATGATAATGGTCCCAATTCCAAAAGACTCAGGTCATTTGGAATTTGGTCCCTGTAGTTAGCGTGTTTATAGATAGGCCTTACACTGAAGCAAGTCACTTACACTAAAAGCAGGTCTTTCTAAATCAGGGCAGACTTACAATGAGGGCAGCTCTTGTGGAATTTGGCCCTAGTATCTTCTTTGTTACATAAAATGTATGCTATATGAATGAAATTAATTAACACGTCTCATATAGCAGCTGTACAAAATGTTATCATAACCACTTGTCTCTTCCCCTTGTATACAATTCTTCTTCATCTCTGTTGCATGGAGTTAGTAACCACAGCTGAATATGGAAGTTTAGTTAGAAAGTACTAAACAGCAGAACTGTACAGAAATCTGGAGGTGAAAGTAGTGGGTGGGAAGGGAGGGGAGGGAAGCGTCTTGTATAAAAATATTAAACAAGTGTTTGCTAATGCTGAGTGTCAAGTTGCACTGGTGATGCATATCAGCAAAGTTTCATGTACAGAAAAAGTTAAGCCAAGTGCTGTTTGGTAGCTACGTTATTGTCCAGTGCTTGCATAATATAGACAGCCAGTGTTTAACATGGCCAAATATGTGATTACCTGCTGCTAGGACACATTTTATCTCCAGTTTAAGAAAGTACATGTTTGGCCTTATATCTTTCATTTTATGGGTCAGGTTCTTTATAAGTAGTTCACAGGTGAATAGTAGGCAATCAGTTTGTTGACTATTATAAGCCTAGCCAATGAACCAATGATGACCTGAGGTTAAACACAAACCTTGTGTGTGTGATGCAAGGGCCTTAACCATTATAGCAGCTCTCAGCTATCAGTGTCCATGTTATTTTCTCATGTAAAGTAGTAAGATAAGTTGCAGAGGTTAGCTGGGCAAAAGCTGAAGAAAATATGTTTTTGAACTTTGAGTCTTAGTACTCTGCATTAATAAATGTCTGGAATGGAATATTTTATTAACCCTTACTTTGTTTAAATTTAACGGTGATTACACTGTGAAACTTATGTGACCCCGATTGGCTTAATATAAATAGCTTTATTACCTCTAAGCAGAGATCGGCAGGTAACCTAGTTAACATATACATAGCTCTTTCCATTATATATAACTACATAGAGGATATGACTGGTAGATACTCTGACATCGTCACTGGAATTAAAAAGCAACGTAAGTTCTGGTGAACAACTGTGAGACATCTTTGGCTGTTTTCTTTTTTTTTTTTAAACTTTCAATATTTCATGGAATGAGAGTAATTTGGCTAAGTATTCATTTAAACTAAATGCCATTACCCTAAGGTGCAAGTTTAGGAACATATTTAGCCTTATTTTGTGAAACACAAAAAGTAAAAAAAAAAAAAAAGAAATAAGGCAATCACGTGACATAGCCCTTCACCAGAGTTCACTCTTTTTTTTGAATTCCAGGGAAGATATCACAATATATATTCATACATGCATTCAGTATGTAGTAAGGTGCACACAATCAAGCACAGATGAAGGAGAGCAGTTACCTTTTCATTCCTCACGTACAATCCCAGGTAGAGGCTGGAGACATGGGGGACTACTGCCCATGGAGGCTAAGGGGGCAAACTTTGGCTAGATCACTGTGAAGGCCATCATGTCTCCATTGCATGTCTGCCTTGGAAATACCAGCAAACGTGGGTCGGGCCAATCAGCATAAATTAAAAATGGGGAAAAAACTGCAGAACATTATATGACAGATGTTCTGGGATGCTTTAAGAGCTTTATTGGCCCAAGCCCTATAAGACTGAGTTCTGTGAAGATAAGAAGGAGAAGGCAGACCAGATGAAGGATCGAGGCACTAGGATGCTCTGATCATTGGCTACGTGGGAGAAAAAAAATTAAGACAGCATAAAAGGAGATGTAGTTCACCTGACCTTTAAAAGTTTCGGTGTTGATGAGACCAATTGGAAATTGAATAATCATGTATCTGAGGAAATTTCAGACATTAAAAGTTGAGAAATGAGTCATACTTTTCTTTGTATTGTGTTTTTTTCTAGAAGTGTTTTTTTCTAGAAGTGATTTGTTGAAATGCACAGGGAAAAGGTACGACAAGTACAAATTGATTACAGTGCTGTAGGCTGATTAGTTGTCTTTTCCAAATGATGCATAAAACCAAAAAACTGCTTTCAAGGCAAAAGCTTTGAAATATTGATTTTTTTTTTGGCTTATAGATGAATTTAATGTCATAAAAATTCATAATGTACTATTTCAGTGAGAGCTTTGATGAGATTGATATACATTTGCAAAAACAGTATTCACACATGAAAGATTACGTACCTTTATTGTTTTAACTTACTACAGCCTACCGATGCCTCCAGTTTTTTTTTTTTTTTGTGGTTATATCCTACTGATGCCAGTAGGTTTCAAATATTCCTTGCTCATATTTATATTAATAATTCCAAAACCATGCTGCATACAAGTTATTAGAAGATTCCATCTTAAACCTAGATGGCAGACACAACTGTATTAATGCTCAACCTTATTCAAGAACAGCTGAAGAAATATTCAATATTATTCATATTGTAATCATTTTCAGATTTGACTAAATATGTCAAAAATCAAATGACACAAAACTGCTTAACTTCATTTGAAAGCTCACAGGTTTATGAAGAAAATGCAGGTGGCAGTATCTGTGTTGCTTGAATGGCGGCTAAGATATCAAAATCTCTTCCTACAACAATAGTAAAATGAACATTTCCAGTTTATTAAGGCTTATAAAATCCAGCTTAAGACTTGAGTTGAATGAATGCAGCCCAATGTATAGATTACTTGTTGCTGAGTAATTTGCTATTTACAGTTTTCTAATAACACTAACGGTTCCAGAAATATGAAGTTCTGTGTAAATAGTGAAGCGATAACTTCATTTTTAAAGGCTCAGGACACACTCATTGAAATTTAGTGTACATACACAAAAGATTTCTACTGAAGGGAATGAGGTTCAGACTATATAAATGGAGCTCAAGGTACACTGCGGAATGGTAAATTTACTGTTTTCCTTGCTATAGTACGATCTCAGTGGTGGTATATTTAATTAGCAGGGGGTGTGGGGGGGGGCTTGCCCCTCGGGGGGGGGGGGGGCTTGCCCCTCTGCAAAAGTGTAATCGAAGTTTTGAAACTTTGAAATTGTAATAAAAAAAATAAAAAACAAAAAACTTTTTGTTTACATTTTTGCAGAGGGGCAAGCCCACCTGCACCCCTCTGCTAAATAAATATACCAACTCTAAGATCGCACCACAGTAAAAAGAATGGTAAATTCCCCATTCCATGCAGTATGGAGATCTCCATTCAAAACGTCTGAAGTTCCACAACTTCTATCTCATTGTCTCAACCATTTGCAGTGCGAAGTTTTGAAACTTTAAGCTTGTGAAGGGAATCCATATATACGTACATATATGGATTTTATATATACATATATATATATATATATATATATATATATATATATATATATATATATATATATATATATATATATATATATCTGGGTCTACTTCTATTTGCTGACATCCCATTTCACTGAAACCCATTTCGCTGACAGCCCCATTTCATAGACAAAAGTAATCAGGGAAAAACCTGGGATTTGCCCCCCTCCCCACTGTTGTGCGACTGTGGAGTTGAAATATATAGTTGGGGGGGTGTGGGGGGCATGAGCTGTCAACGAAATGGGTTTCAGTGAAATGGGATGTCAGCGAATAGAAGTAGACCCATATATATATATATATATATATATATATATATAGAGAGAGAGAGAGAGAGAGAGAGATACTATTAATGAATCTCCAAGATCCAAACATGGTTTGAGGTGGTTGTCCCAAAAGAATTGAACAGTGCTGCCTAATTTGTTTCGTTTTTACAGCAATTGTGGATATTGCTCACTCTTTGCCTTAAAGCCTGTCAATCATAATCAGTGAGTTGATCGTGAGCAGTTATCTGGCATATGTTCCAATATCTAAAGATAAAATCACAAACCAAAAGAGATGTCTAGCTAAACTTAAGTGTTAGTTCCTTGCACATTTCATGAGTTGAGTTAGAAATCACAGACTCAGTGTGCCACTCAACCACAGCCAATAAGGCAAAACAATGTACCCACCACACTAGTCATAGGTGACTCTATATTCAGGCATACTGATGACCCACTCACCAGGCTAAACAAGGAGAAGGTTACTGTCAGCTGCCTGTTGGGTGCCAGGATCCGCCACATAACCCACGCACTCAGGTCACTCCACAACAAGTACAAATATGACTCTGTCATTGTCCATGTTGGTCTGAATGACCTGAGACATACCTCCCTGGACTACATGAAAAGAGACATGGAAGAGCTCTCCGATCTTGTAGCCCCAGCAGGTATGACTCTAGCTCTGAGTAGCATTCTGAAATCACCCAGAATGATACCACAGTGCAAGGACAAAATGATTGACTTCAACAATTGGCTAAGCTTCTGGTGTCATTCTAAGGGGATCCAGTATCTGTCTGCTTGGGAAGACATGGTCGACAGACCATGAGGATTTGCCACAGATGGCCTGCACCTGTCGCCCCTGGGATTCTGGATACTGGCTAAGGCTCTTGCTGCCCCTATAGTGCCTTTTTTAGGCAGGGTTCAAATAAAAAAATTGTCACCATAACAGGAACAGGCAAGCAAAAACAGGGTAATGCTACTCAATGCTAGAAGTCTAAATCTCAAAATGCACTCACTCGAGGCACTCCTTAAAATGGAGAACATCGATATCTGTGCAGTGACTGAGACCTGGTTCAAGGCTCCAGAGAGCACCCCTGCATTACCAGGCTATAACTCATACCACACTTTTCGGCCATGTAACCAGGACCGAAACACCAAAAGTGGAGGTGTGTCCATATTCATTAAGGATATCCACATCTCCAGGCTAGTTGCTCGGCACAATGCATCTGAGGTTATCCAAGTGCAACTAGCTCTGGGCAAAACTGCAATCCAAATTGTAGCTTGTTACAGATCCCCCACCATGCTCCAGGATTCCCACTCCTCTTTTCTTGATGTACTGGAAAATATTAGGGTTCAACCAAACACCCTAATAATGGGTGACTTCAACTACCCCACCATTAAATGGGAAAGCTACTCGTGTACCAACTCCTTAGCTCAATGCTTTCTGGAATTCATAAACTCCAAAGCCATAGGTTAACTTATCCACACCCCCACCAGGGTCACCAATATTCTAGACCTAGTCATTACCAATATGAGTGACCGGTGTTCCACACCTGAAGTCAAGTCCTCGTTGGTCCGATCCGACCATAAGCTTATCACCCTTGATATGCACATTCCACCCCCACCCCCCATTAAGGAAACCACAGTAAAAAAATTTCTCCAAAGCCAACTTCATGCTTCTTAAGACAGAAGTGGTGAACTTCATGACACCCATGCAGATGGACAATGCAGTTACAACTGCTGAATCCTACACAAATGCACTGTATAAGCACTTACACGAGTGCATGGATCGTGCTATCCCAAACAGAACCAAGATGCTATCCTCCAAAAAAAGGAAGCCAATCTGGTAGTCCCCTGCCATAAACAAACTGTACAACAGAAGGAAGAAACTGTTGCAAAAAGAGTAAAATCCCATGAGTGGAGGAGCTCCCCGGTCAGCCTCAGTAAGATCCTCAAAAGCTAGCTATGAAAACAAAATCGCCACTAACTCCAAGGACAACAACAAAGCATTCTATAACTATGTCAAGAATCTAGATGGTAACACCCAGATCTGCTCTGAGTTACAGCACAAAGGCACGAAAATTACAGAACCAACTGATATTGCCAACATCCTGGCAGATAGGTTCAGTGCTAACTTTAACCCCCCTCTCACCCCCTAAAGGGCCCATATCTATACAGGAAGAATGCAATGTCCCTGTACTCATAACTACGCAGGTAAAAGCTGCACTCTCTAAAGCCAAAAACATAGCATCCATGGGACCGGACAACATGCCAGGCTGCATTTTACACAAACTTCAGAATGAAATGGCTCCCCACTTAAGCGCCATGTTCAATAATAGCCTCGCATCAGGATTTGTGCCCACTGAATGGCACACAGCAACAGTTATCCCACTCCACAAAGGGGGAGCAACCACTGATCCCGGGAACTATCGACCTATTAGCCTGATGAGCCTGGTCTGCAAGGCCATGGAACGTATCATAATGGAACTCATAAACAAAGACATTGGTAACCTCCAAACTCTGGATCCCACCCAGTTCGGGTTTGTGAAAGGCAGATCACGCCTCCTGAACCTGATCATCATCTTTGAGGCAGTCACCAAAGCTGTGGATGAGGGTAAGGTGGTTCACACAGCCTATCTTGACCTCGCCAAGGCTTTCGACACCATCCCCCATTCTGGAATTATAGCTAAACTCACTAAACTAGGTATAAATCCCTATGTCACAAGATGGGTTGCCAACTGGCTCACTGACAGAACCCACACTGTAAAAGTTGCAGACTCCAAATCTGACCTCAAAGCAGTGACAAGTGGAGTACCACAGGGTTCTGTCCTGGGACCCGCCCTGTTTATCTACTTCTCTGAAGTACAGGCTAACACAGAAGGCCTCTGGCTAATGAAGTTCACAGATGACTGCAAACTAGGAGCCATAGTCAAGTCCCCAAATGATGTGGGCATCCTACAGAAGGGCCTCACTGAGACAGATGCCTGGTGTCAGAGCCATGGCCTCAAGCTCATTGCCAAAAAGTGCAGTGTCATCCCCTTTGGTAAAAACTCTGTAGCCATAAACTACCACATAGGCAGCAATGAACTTAACACTGAATGCATGATAAGAGACCTTGGGACCCAGGTGGACAGTAGTTTCTCCTTTGATAGTCACATCGCCACAGTAGTCAGGAAGTCCTATGTGGCACACCTCATCATAAAAGGGTTCTCATCCAGGAAAAAAGAGGTCATTGTTCCCCTCTACTCGTCACTCATTAGACCCATTATAGAGTACAATGCCTCTTTTGGAATGCACCTCACAAGACATCTGCAGCAGCTTGAAAGGCCACAGAAGTACCTCACAAAGAGGATTACTGGCCTCAAACAAATGCCCTACACTGACTGCCTCAAAAAACTTCAGCTTTACTCCGTAGCATATCGCCTACTCTGAGTTGATCTCTGCCTAAGATATAAAGCTATGTCAAACCCAGAGCTGTTGGACATGCTTCACCTAAAGAAATCCCAATCCCTCCGAGCTACACGCTCTAGGGACCTAAACCTTGTCACTACAATAAACAGGACATGCTGGAGGGATAGAT
This sequence comes from Protopterus annectens, assembly GCF_019279795.1. Classification (NCBI taxonomy): domain Eukaryota; kingdom Metazoa; phylum Chordata; order Ceratodontiformes; family Protopteridae; genus Protopterus; species Protopterus annectens. Next base: position 694,320,778 of record NC_056750.1, read on the forward strand.
TCCTGTCCCAGAGACTTCCTATACTCTGGAACAAGCTACCCATCTGTGTCAAGCAAAGTTCTTTATTAGCACTCTTCAAGAAAAATCTTGATGAGTGGATGGGAAATAGGAAATACACCCTGGGGATCACTTCTGTGTCTCTGCTGGACAGTGGCACAGGAAAATAACTTTCTTGGGTAGCGTAAGCTATGGAACCTTGCTGGCTAACCTTATGTAGGCCTTTGGGCTGATAGCCTAGTACCTACATATGAACCTATGTAACCTAAAAACTAATGTTATATAAATGGTCATATATGATCTTGATATAATTGCAACTATCAAATGTACCCCACTTCTACCTAATCACAAGGGTTCACTAAAGCATGTGGAGATAATTTGCTACTCCTTATGTGCATCTCCTGAAGGAAGCTGACCTCTGCCCTATTTTTATAACATTCAAAAGTAAAAGGTGCCAAAAGTGTAATCTCTTTCCTTTTATTTGCATCTCCATATGATGGTTCTTTCAGTCAGTCCACCAGTTTCTTCTACAGGGTTACAACAAGGTTTCCTTTGTGTGTGGAAAAGCAGTATAGGCACAGGCAATTCTCTGCAGCCCATATAGGGTAAGGGTGAGATCTGTCTGTGGCAGAAACCTGAATGTGACTGGTGTGTGCTACAACCCTAAAACCTCCCATATTGATAGTGAGTATTAATATTTTTAAGGGAACTCTTTAGCAGTAGTCTTCCCATATAAATTCAAAAATGTATTTCAGAAAGCATTTAACACTTGTGAGCCAGTCCAAATGTGGGAAGTGCTCTACCAAAAACAGAAAATTGTTTAGTAAAAAGTTTTTGGTAACTTTGATTTTTTTTTTTAAAGAATGTCAACTATTATGATTTTCGCAGGCTAATATTTTTCCTACATTCAGATAAGTGGATATTATCATTGTCCTGAATTATAGTTCTGGGATTGGGCTCGATATTTCTGCCAAAGTAGGTGTGTGAATGTCCAAGAACAAATTTATACCCTGTATAAGACAGTGATCCTGCTTTAGGGTGGCCACAGTGGTGCAATGGTTAGCGTTGCCACCTCACAGCAAGTGGTTCTCTGGTTCGATTCTCGGCTGGGGTGCCTTCTGTGTGGAGTCTGCATATCCTCCTGTGGTCACGTGGGTTTCCTCCAGGTGCTCCGGTTTCCATCCACATCGCAAAGACATGCAGTAGGTGGATTGGGCACTCTAAATTGGCCCTAGGTGTGAGTGTGTGCGTGTGTGGAAGGTTGGGTGCTGGGCTGGCAACTTGACACTTTAAAACTCCACTGCCAATCATGAGCGGACAGATGATCCACTGTGGCGACCCCTAACTGGGAAAAGCCGGAAGAAGAAGATAAGACAGTGATCCTGCTTTAGCTGTCTTTATAATACTTAACTTTTTTTCATCTTACATCTATTAACTAGTCCTTTATGCTGAAATCTCCTCTCACTGTCCATAGGAAATTCTATATATTCTAAACTCATGCTTAAATTTAAACCTGGATCAAATCCTCCAGATAACTTACCACCAGAATTCCTCTAAAAATCAGCAGATGCTATAGCCTACCCCATTAGTGTATATTACTAAACAGATCCATTCAAGAGTCTTTCATTCCCACCATCTGGAAAAAGGCAGTTATACTCCATCTCCATAAAGGTGGAAACAATAGGGATACATCTAACTTCCTTCCAATTACCATCCTCTCTCCCATCTCCAAAATTCAGGAAAAACCACCCATAGCCAGCTATTTAACTACCTACTACACCACAACTCCTTCTCCCCAACCCAGTCATAGCACCACAACTTGTCTTATATATTTCTTGGGCACAATCAGCCATGCTAGAGACTCAGGATACCTTGTTTCCTCACTATTTCTGAACCTTTCCAAGGCATTTGACACTGTCTCCCACCTGCTGCTTCTGACCAAACTCTCCAGTTTAGGCATATCTCCCCCTTCCCTAGCCTGGTTTTCTGACTACCTTACAGATAGACAAGCAACCAGATGGCACCAATCCCTCTCGCCTTTCCTCAACATGAATACTGGAGTCCCACAAGGGTCTATACTAGGTCCACTGCTCTTCAGCATTTTCATTAATGATTTCCATACCAGCATACCCCATGCTAATGTCATCCAATATGCAGATGAATCCACCATCATATGCATGACCAAGTCTACTTCAGAACTACTTACACTCACCCAAAATGCCTTCACCTCCACTGAAACCTGGTTGTAAAATAACCATTTAGCCCTAAATGCCAATAAAACCAAACATATGTTATTCACACCCCCAAAAGTCAACACCCCTAACCAAAAATTTATTTACTATCAACTCACTGAAAAACACTTGCCTCAAAGTCGTTCCATACACCAAATTTCTAGGGGTCATCATAGATGAACACCTAACTTTCGACCAGCATATTAACACAAACATCAGAAAAACTCATTAGAAACTAGGCATCCTGTGCAAGCACAAACACTTCCTTACCAATGCAGCAAGACTGTCCCTTGCCTTTTCCTTTCTACTTCCATCCTTGCTCTTTGGTGTGTCTCTCCTTACTAATATACAGTCTTCTGTTAAATCCAAACTGGACTAATGCTACAATAAAAATTTGTAACCAGTGACAAACACTCCTCCCACTACTGCTTATCACTCCAGTGTCTAAACTGGCTAGAACTTCCCCAACATCTAACATGCCTGCAACTAACCACAGCTCATAAGCTAATCTGTAAGCCTTCTAGTTGTCCTGCCCTCTCCTCTCTTTTCACCATGTATCAGCCAAATACACCTTGCAATCAGCCAGTCAGATGCTCTTTAACGTAGCAAAACCTAACTTTTCCACCAATCAAATGTGTTGCTCATATGCTATAGCAAAAGTATGGAATGATTTCCCTCCTTCACTTAGGTCTGCAGACTGCGGTGGTGGTGCTGCGATAGTGTTGTCGCCTCACAGTTAGATGTTGCCCGTTTGATTCTCAGATCGTCTTCTGTGTGTCGACATGTGTGAATGGGCGTTCCTTCGTTGAAGGTTGTGCATTAGGCCCAGCAAGCCAGCACATAAAAATCTACTGCCAATCATTAGTGGACTGGAGTTCTGCTGTGGCGACCCCTAACCGGGAAAAGCCGAAAGACACAAACAAACTTAGGTCTGCTAGCAACCCTGAATGCTTTAAAACTTTGCTGAAATGACACCTGTTTCACCATTGGCTATATACTTCTACCAGCACTGACTATAAAATGAAAACAATATTCCTAGCCTTCACATGCAAATAAATAAATATATCAAGGAATCAAATACCATGTGAGACTCTGTAAATAGCAATCAGTGCCACTGAATTAACTGTTTGACATTCCAGTACTTATTATTGTGTGATGTGGAATAATCAAACTGAATGACCAAAAATGGGGATTTATAAATAAAGTACAAGATTGCTGTGCCTCAGAATGTTTCATGTCCTGCAATGTATGGCAATTTTGGAGTTGGTATATGCAAGTTTGAGGCAGTAGGGGCTTGTCCTTCACAATGGCAATAAAGGGAGGCTTGCCTCACTACACAAAACATCTTTAAAGGAGAACAGTGGTGATTAACATTTGCTGTTATCTGTATTTTTAGATTTTTTTTCATAATTCTGGGGCTTTTGTCTCAAAATTACCATAAGGAGTCACAGCTGAAGAACACTGATATATTGAGCAAAGTGTCAGACGTATTAGGAGTGCAGGATATAATGAAAAGGTTGAAATTATAGAGCTTAAAAATGAATCCTCTAATTCTGAAAGTTTTGGTTTCTTGCATTTCATTGTTGCTAATTGCTTTTTGGTGTTTGGATTTGGATTGTTTCTACTTCTGTAACTCTGAAGTTCCTTTTTGTTTTGGATCACTTTTGAGCATTGCAAGTAAAGGAGGAGTAGCCAAGTGGTCGACAGTCAATCTCCGTTTTATTTGGAAAGGTTTTGGCCTACATACCAGAAGTGACTGCATAGGAGGAACGTTGCTTTGAGATTTATAAGTTCCAGCACTAGAAGAGCATGCGGAGAAGCATGCAATGCTTTTGTGTTTTCATCTGGCCAGAACAGGACATGAATTAGTACTTGGTCCTGATGCTTAAGTTTTTTGTTGCAGAGATGAGAATTACACAAAGTTGTTAAAGAATTTAGGTGCATCTACCTGCCTTGCATTTTGCCTTTAAACTTAAAGGGCTGTTGGATTTCAAGAAACCTTGGATACTGGTAGGGATGTTGAAGGGCTAGACACATTCAAAGGTACAAAAGTCAGACCAGTGGCAACCATTCATCAATGATCTATTTGCAGAACTTGTTACAAGCTTTTTAAAATGTCTTTCAGGGCTATTTGGATTATGCTGTTCTGGTTGTTCTGTCTCTAGTTATATATTTTGGAGATTTTTATAACAGTGACATTTTGAGAGGGAAACTGAAGATTTTTAGCAGTGAACTTGAGGAGGCATCATTGCAGAGAATATGATACTTATTTAGGTGACGGCTTTTAAGATAGATAATTTTGTAAAAAGACAGCAAACATTTTTATGTAAACAGGAAGACATTCATTTACATGGTTAGGTGAATTCAGCAGAAATTAAGCATGGGCGTGTAGTCTTCATACAAGGTGCGGTGTGACGCTGGAAAATGCAATAATTTGAGACAGTATCGAAAGTAACCTAACGAAGGGTTGGCATCAGCCCATGCTGTTTTGCAACTCACTGCTTTATGTTTTGGCAGGCCTCAGACTTAGAATAAAAAGAAGCCACAATGGAAGTAATTAAGAAAAGTGACATATGGACATCAAAACACATTTTTATTCATTCCATTAGGTAGGAATAACAAATGGCATCAGATTTGTCATGGAGAATTAAAACTTAAAGATGACAGAACTTTTACTTGACACTGTCTCTGCTTTTCTTCTAGTTTCTTTTTTTTGTCTTTTATTGCTGCTCTCAAGAAAGCCTTTCTGATTGAATATTTATGCTGTGAGCAGGAATTCATATACTACTAAATGAAATAGTGCTACATGTTTTAGAAAATTACTACTTAACTTGAGGGGCATTAGTGGGATATAATGGCTGTGTTTACACATTGTTTTAACTCAAATCATGGGCAGATTTGAAAGCTAGATGTTTTCTTTATAGGTTCATAGGTTCATACTAGGCTATCTGCCCTAGGGCATTTATAAGCCTAGCCAGAGTGTGTTTGGCTTTCACCACCCATTTTAAATTAATTTTTCTATGCCTTTTTCTGAGGTTAGTATACTGTGCCTCTGTCTAACAGTGACACAGAAGTGATAGCCGGGGTAAACCTACGATCTCCCATCCACTCATCAAGATTCCTCTTGAAGAGAGTCAGTGTGGGACTCTGCCTAACCTGGACTGGGATTTTATTCCAGAGTGAAGGGAGCCTCTGGGTTATGAATCTGTCCCTCCAGCATGTCCTATTTATTTCAGTGCTGAGGTTCAGGTCTCTTGAGCGCGTAGCTCGATGGGATGATTTGGATTTTCTGAGGTGCAGCATGTCCATTAATTCCGGGTTGGACATGGCTTTATACGTCAGACACAGATCGCCTCTGAACAGGCGGTATGCCACTGAGTAGAGCTGGAGTTTCTTTAAACGGGCAGCATATGGCATCTGTTTGAGCCCTTTGATCCTCTTGGTGAGGTACTTTTGGGGTCTTTCCAGTTGCTGCAGGTGTCTGGTAAGGTACATCCCAAAAGGGGCATTGTACTCAATTATGGGCCTGATGAGGGATGAGTAAAGAGTGCGATGACCTCCCTGATCTAGATGTGAATCCCTTCATGATTAGGTGGGCTATATAAAATGTTTTTCTAACCACTTTGTACGTGGTTGTCAAATGAGAGATTGCTATCAACTTGGGTCCCCAGGTCCCTAATGACTTCTTCTGTACTTAATGGATTACCACCTATGTGGTAATTTGTTTTTGCCAAAGGGGATGACTGTACACTTTTTGGCATTTAGCTTGAGGCCATGGATCTGGCACCAGTTGTCTGTTTCTGTGAGGCCCTTTTGGAGGATGCTTGTGTCGGCTGGAGAGTTGATTATGGCACCCAGTTTGCAGTCATCTGCGAACTTGGTCAGCCACAGTCCTTCCGTGTTGGCCTGTAGAAATATATACCAAACAAGAGAGGTCCCAGGACTGAGCCTTGTGGGACGCCACTTGTAACTGGTTTGGAGTCTGACATGGCTGCAGCAATTCTAACCATGTGGGTTCTGTCCTTGAGCCAGTTTGCAACCCATCTAGTGACATAGGGGTTTATATTTAAGCTGGTGAGCTTATCTATAATGCCAGTGGGGTATTGTATCGAAGGCTAGGTCCAGGTAGGCTGTGTGGACCACCTTCCCCTCGTCAATGGCCTTGGTGACTGTTTCAAAGAAATCAACCAGGTTTAAGAGGCAGGATCTGCCCTTAACAAAGCCAAACTGGGTAGAATCCAGTGTCTGTAGGTCCCCAATATCTTTATTTATGAGGTCCATGATGATCCTTTCCATAGCTTTGCAGACCAAGCTAGTCAGGCTTATGGGGCGATAGTTTCCAGGATCCGTTGAGGCACCACCTTTGTGGAGAGGGACCACTGTTGCTCTATGCCACTCTTTGGGTACATATCCTGTAGTAAGGCTAAGATTGAACAGTAGTTTTATGTTTGGGTTTAGCTCTTCTTGGAGTTCATGTAGGATGCAGCCCGGGACACCATCTGGTCCCATTGATGCTGTGTTTTTTGCTTTGGAGAGGGCGGCTCTTACCTGAGCATCTGAGATGTCAGGGGGGCAGCACTCTGTTGGGAGAGATATTTGCCCTTTTGGTGGGGAGAGGGGGAGTTTGCACTGAACCTGTCAGCTAGGATGTTGGCAATGTCTGTGGGCTCGGTGTATTTTTGTCATTTTGGACTAATTCTGAGCATATCTGGGAATTCCCACCCAGGTTCCTAACATAACTAAAGAAAGCCTTGTGATTATCCTTAGTGTCCTGTGCGATTTTTCTCTCGAATCTGGCCGTAGACGATTTTATGAGTGCCCGTAGTTTTTGCTAATACTGATCAGAGATGCCTTCCCTTTTGGGATTTTGCTCTATCATGTAGTAGCTTCCTCCTTCTATTGTATAGTTTGTTTATGGCTGGGGTCCACCAGATGGGACGCCTGCCTTTGGAGATGGGTCTTGGTTTTATTTGGGATTGCATGATCCATGCATTCCTGAAGGTGTTCATAGAATGCGTTTATAAAGGATTCTGCGGTCTGGGCCGTATTTTCCACAGGCCCGGGGGCTTTGAAGGATTTCGCCTCGGTTTTGAGGCGTGTGAAATTTGCTTTAGAGAAGTTTTTCACTGTGATTTTCTGGGCAGGGGGTGGGGTCGATATGTGAATATCCAGTGAGATTAGTTTATGGTCTGATCTTACCAGTGAGGGATACACTTCTGGTCTGGAGCATAGTGTCCCCATGTTGGTGATGATCAGGTCCAGTATGTTTTCCCCCCTTGTGGGAGTGGTACCAAGTTGTTCCATAGCATTTGAGTTTATAAATTCTAGGAACCTTTTGGCTAGGGTGTTGGAGCTAGAGTAATGCTCCCAGTCTATGTTTGGGTAGTTGAAGTCACCCAATATAATGGTGTTTGGAGAGACCTTCATATTTTCCAGTATTCTCAGGAAGGCCAAGTGGGGTTCCTGTATTTGGGAGGGTGGTCTGTAGCAGGCTATAAACTGGAAGACAGTTTTACCCACAGTTAGTTGCACATGGATAGTCTCTGATGCTTCGTGCTGTGCCACCAACCTGGAGGTGTGGGTATCTTTGTGAATATTGATACTCCCTCCTTTTGTGGTTCGGTCCAAGTTTTGGGCGAAAAGCATGGTATGAGGTATAACCTGGTAGTGCTGGGGTGCTCTCGGGAGCCTTGAACCAGGTTTCTGTTACTGCACAGATATCGATGTTCTCCATGCTAAGGAGAGTTTTGAGTGTGTGCATCTTGAGGTTTAGACTTCTGGCGTTGAGTAGCATTACTCTTAGTTTCTTATCCCTTGTGATACCTATGGAGGTGGGTTTGTCTTTTGAGCCTTGCATAAAAGGCACTATGGGGTAGCAAGAGCCTTTGCCAATATCCGAAAGCCCAGGGGTGACAGGTGCAAGCTGTCCCTAGTGAAGCATCGTGGCTTGTCGAGCATGTAATCGCAGGCTGACAGGCATTGGATCCCCTTTGAATGACACCAACACCTAAGCCAATTGTTGAAATTGATCATCTTGTCTTCATATTGTGGCATCATTCTTGGTGAGGGTAAGATGCTACTCAAGGTCAGGGTCATACCGGCCTGGGCTACATGCTCTGAGAGCTCCTCTATGTCTATTTTCATGTAGTCCAGGGAGGTACGTCTCAGGTCATTCACACCAGCATGGACAATGACTGAGTCATATTTGTACTTGCCTTGGAGTGACCTGAGTGCTTGTGTTATGTGGCAGATCCTAGCGCCCGACAGGCAGCTCACCGTGACCTTCTCCTTGTTCAGCCTGGTGAGTGGGACGTCAGTGTGCCTGATGATAGAGTCACCTATTACAAGTGTATCAGGTGTGTTGTTTAGCCTTAAGGGCTGTGACTGGCACACTGGCTTTGTGAGCTATGTGTTGCACGTGTTTTGTTTTGGGGTAGCGGTTGCTTGGGTGTCTGTTTTGGAGGTCTCTGCTGCTTAGGCAGATTTTATTTAGAGCCTCTTTTGTGTGTTTATGTGTTTGGTTTGTTGTCATGGTAGGTCTATGTGAGACTGGAATTGTAGTGAGTGTGGTTTCCTTCTCCTCCTGACTGGTTACACCAGTACTGAGTTGAGAGCTTAGCCTCCAGTTTGGCTATATGGTTGCATCTCTCACATGTGTTGGAATTTGTTGGGAGGAGGACAGGGTTGTCTGTGTACATGAGGCAGTTGTAACATTGCCTCAAGATTCCCAGATTCACCAGCTGGACCAGAGAGGAGATTGACAACTGACCTTTGGACATGCTAGAATAGTTTTGGGAATTCCTTTATAATTGAAAAAAAGGGCCAATGGGGAACAAGGTACTCAAGGGGAGTTTGTGAGGGTGTAGTGCTTTTAATTTTTTAGAGCTGACTTATATAATTGCTTTAGTGAGCAAGTGCCAGGTAACTTAAATGCAATGTGTTACAGGTAACTTAAATGCAAAAATGACAAACAGTAACTTTCTTTCAAGTGAAATGAGGAAATAAGTACATTAAGCAATGCAGGTATCACTAGGGATCCACAGAAGTGCTAAAAGGCCGCATTTTAAGTGGAATTAGCATTTCAGGGAAATAAACAAACAACAAGCATACAAATAAAGCTAGATTCAGCAGGCCTGGATCTAGTCTATGCTACAGCAAACAAAGTGTATCAATTTCAGTAAGAAACAGTTCGAATATGCAGGCACTATAAGCCTCTAACCAGAAATTCCCTGCTCAGAAGGGCAGAGTCCAGCCTCTCCTCCCACAAGAGTGCAGACCGCAATCCTTCTTAACGTAAAATAACTGGCCTGAAGCCCAAGTGCTTAAACCAGAACTAATACACTTTTAGAATAACAGACACTGAACTCTCATTCAGCAGTTCCCAACTTAGAAGGATGTAAGCTACCTGTCCTGCCACCACAGTGCAGGCCACAAACCTTCCTAATGTAAAACAACTGGTCTGAAGCCCAAGTGCTTAATCCAAAAGACTTAGAAATGATAGCTACACTTTAATCAAGTTACTACCAGCAGTAATAAATACAACTGAATACTTTAAAGAATGCCTGGATTAGTGCTCAAGTTATATAAACAAAGCTAGATTCAGCAGGCCTGGATTTAGTCTATGCTACAGCAAACGAGGTGTACCAATTTCAGTAAGAAGCAGTTCAAATATGCAGGCACTATAAGCTTTAACCAGAAATTCCCAGCTCAGAAGGACAGAGTCCAGCCTCTCCTCCCACAAGAGTGCAGAACACAAACCCTCTTAATGTAAAATAATTGGCCTCAAGCCCAAGTGCTTAAACCAGAATTAATACACTTTTAGAATAACAGACACTGAGCCCTCAATCAGCAGTTCCCAACTTAGAAGGATGTAAGCTACCTGTTCTGCCACTACAGTGCAGACCACAAACCTTCCTAATGTAAAACTGGTCTGAAGCCCAGGTGCTTAAACTAAAAGGCTTACAATGAGTTACACCAAGCAGTAATAAATACAATTGAGTACTTTTAAGATGGCAAAAGCAAAATAAAGTAGGAAAAACACAAATACAGTAAAAGCAGATACATTTTTTTGGAAAGAGAAAGGAGTAGCAGAAACTAAGCTGATTGGCCTTCTCAAATGCTCTCCCTGTACTGGGTAGAATGAGGTAATGACACTAGACTGGGAGGAGGGTCCCAGATCAAATTTACACTAGGGCAACTGCAAAGCCACCAACTATAAAAACACTATACCAACAGGGAGGGAGGGTAGGAAGCAAACAGCAGAAATGTTACTCACAGCTGAAAAGCAGCAGTGAGCCTTTAAATGAAAGTTTTAAATAGCTAAAGGAGCCACTAGAAAAAAGAGTTTAACTGCAACAAGTTATCATAAACAAACAACCCAACAGATGCTTAATAAGAGTGGACAATTTCCAGTTAATCCCTCACACACAGTGAAACTAGCTAGAAAAAATACACAGTACACAAAGTGCTATAAACAACAAAGAAATAAAAACAAAATAAACAAAAAACAAGATACTTAATGTTATATATTGTAGCTCCAAGTTTGCTGAGTGTCCTTCCTTCGATCAGCTCACTGTAAAATGGCTGAACACTCACAACTGAGCTTCTTAGGTAACAGAAAGTTGAAACCTGAGACAGCTTTTAAGAAAGAAATCTCAAAAGAACCAATGAGGTGCTTAGTCTAAGCTGTAGTCCAGGAGACCTCAGTCAGCCAATGACCTCAAACAGTTCTCTCTCACTGAAATGCCTGATGGCTTTGGCTAAAACAAGATGTCCCTGAATTATGTGCTCAGACACACAGCCTCCACAAACACTAGGCCCAAATACAAGCCTGAATATGGAAATGCTACAAATATCCCCACTACTTAGAACAAACTGCAGAAATGTTACTCACAGCTGAAAAGCAGCAGTGAGCCTTCAAATTAAAGTTTTAAACAGCTAAAGGAGCCACTAGAAAAAAAGAGTTTAACTGCAAGAAGTTATCATAAACAAACAACCCAACAGATGCTTGATAATTGAGGCAGTGATTTTGGATATTTAGTGAAAAAGGAACTGCGTTTTGGACATTGCAGACATTGAGTCTACCTTCCTGATGTGTTTTTAATCTGGTCTGTGATTAATAAAGAGTATAGTTATGGAATAGGTGAAGGATGTATGGCTTTTTTTTAGAGACATATCAGACTACTAAAGTGTTGCCTTGAATTGATTGAGTTCTGGAGCAAAGGTTAAGACTAAGAACGGAATTAAAAAGGATGTTCTTTGAAATTAGTTTTGTTTGGAACTTTGGTTAATGCTATAGTAACTAATTGTAAATGATTCACATAGGGGTGTAAATAGTACATAAAAGAGAGAGGGGTGGTCTCAGTTATTTTTGCTTACGTGAATAACATGTTGCATTTTATGGATGTACTATTTGCCCAGTATGTTAATGTATTATTGAAATTATTAGATTTGGAGTTGAGCAGAAAGAAATATAAAGGTTATGGATGGTTTAGTAGAGGGGTAGATGCCTTTTAATTTGATTTCCACTGAGATTCCAAGAATTAACTACCATGGTGAGAATGGTTTTACAATAGGTTTGTGAGAAGATTATGTATGCCTCTGAAGAAAATTATATTAACTATAATATCCTTTGTTGTTTTCTACATTTGTGATATAAGCAAGTATACTGTGTCCCACAGACTGTAATAGACTGAAATCACTGGGATGACGTAATGTGAGAACCGTGAATAAATTCCGATAATTTAGTTTTGTATACAGATGAAAAGGGCAAATACTTACACATGCTACAGCCACTTTTATTTTATTTATTTTGTTGTTTCTTTGAATTTAAGAGTTCTGATTAGATTATTGATGTAGACTGATTCTTTCTTCAGTGCGATATTAAAATGTAAGTTATTACATCAGGAATCATTGAGAAAAAAATACAAAATAGTTAATGTTGGTTCAATATGAGTGTCACAGAAAAAATGATTCAGTAGAAAGATGTAGTCAAAGGATATGTATATAAAAGATATCTGTAGTATGAAGGGATATTTAAACACTATTTAATATAAAAATTGGATAATGTATGTCCATCTGCAGTGTTGGGTCTCATATAATACCCCCTGGCTGGCATTATTTACACAGTAATACACACCGTTTGGGCATTATTGCTTGTATGTCAAACTTCCCACCAATTATTCAAGCTGCACCCACTCATTGAAGAATATGGTCTGGATTTACATGCATTCTAATGTTTGCTTACCTTCTGTCTATTACATTTTCTTGCAATGTATTCTTCTAATAACAACTGATCCCAACTATCGAAACAAGCAAACAGAATGATTAGTAGCCCAAGAACTGTATCTGCCATGCTACAAAAGCCTACTTGAACATGAGAGACAATGAGGCTTGAACTTTTATTAGATAGAACTAATCTGGTATATAATGTCTTTTTTTCATGCCAACTTTTATTAAACCAATGCAGATTGGTTGCTGTTATGCTAACAGAAAAACTGACAGCAGTATACTCAAAGATGTGGTAAGATATAGAAATAGAAAAAATGCTTGTATTTTTTTAATACATTCTCTTATGTCCCAACCATATTCGTAAATCCAGGGTATGACAGTAATGTGGTTAGTCAGTTTTTTTAATTTATGACATGAGTGACTGTATTCTTGAATGCCTCAGAAACATTTTCTTTGATAATCCTATACCATGGGATGTTATACTTTAGTTACAGCTCAATATCTGACTCCTGTATGAAATGGGGGTTTGTCATGTAAGAATGTTCTTGGGCCTTGTGCAGTGACATCTGATTACACAGCTCATAACAGCTCAGCCCATCTAGTGTATGTACTATCTAACATCATAAATGCTTGGGATTTATCATCTCCATGGTGCAGAGACATGATGCTTGGGATATGCCATCTCTGTGGGGTTAAGATGATGATTGGGATTTGCTATGTCAGTGGTACACACGGATGATGCCTGGGATTTGCCATCTCAGAGGTACAGAGGGATGATGCTTGGAATTTGCTATCTCTGTGGTACAGAGGGATTATTTTTTGGTTTTGCTACCTCTGTGGTGCTGAGGCATGATGCTTGGGATATGCTGTCTCATTGGTACAAAGGGATGATGCTTGGGATTTGCTATCTCTGTGATACAGAAGTATTATTTTTGAGAATTGCTATCTCTGCAGTGCAGAGGGATGATGCTTAGGATTTGCTGTTTCAGTGGTATAGAGGGATGATGCTTGGGATTTGCTGTCTCTATGGAACAGAAGGATGATGCTTGGGATTTGCTATATCGGTGGTACAGAGGGATGATGCTTGGGATTTGCTATCTCTGTGATACAGAAGGATTATTTTTGGGAATTGCTATCTCTGCAGTGCAGAGGGATGATGCTTGGGATTTGCTGTCTCTATGGAACAGAAGGATGATGCTTGGAATTTGCTATATCGGTGGTACAGAGGGATGATGCTTGGGATTTGCTATATCGGTGGTACAGAGGGATGATGCTTGGGATTTGCTATCTCTATGGTGCATACGGATGATGCTTGGGATTTATTTCTATGATGCAGAGGGATGATGCCTGGAATTTGCTGTCTTTATGGTGCAGAGGAATGATGCTTGGGATTTGCTATTTCCATGGTTTAGAGGGATTAAGCCTTGATGTGATCCTGTTTAACTGAATTTAAGATTCAGCCTAAGGTGCCATTGGAACCAGTGACAGGGGAGAAGAATGACAAGGCAATGCTTGCTTTCCTGCTCCAGAAGGTGGGTATGCTCTCCTAGGAAAAGTATGTCTGTTGATATTACAAAAGTGGTGTAGGCAGAGGTGGGTCCTTCATGGTTTCATTGAATGCCTACTTAAGTGATGTAGCACAACAAAGAAGGGATCAGTAGAGCTTAAAATAAATCATGTGGCAGCATGATCAAAGCTATGACCTGGATACCCTAACCTCTACTCTGCTCCTTGTAAGCCACTGATAAGAATTAACTCATCCCACCAATAAAGGACCTGATAGGCCTCTCATTCAAGAAAGTTGAGCTAGAGAGAGAGTTCAGAGATTAAGGGGGTTGTCTTTCCAGAAGCTACTCACACAGCTGCTGTAAAGATAGTATATAAAAATAATAAATAAATGTAAACATAGTTGACTTTTCAGTAAGTCTGGTCCTCAAAGCTTGTAGCAAGTGTTAGCCATGCCTGTGTGCATTTTACAGCTTAGATTATATGACTAGTTTTTCAAGTGTTGCTGACTTATTTATATATGCTATTATTTTTGCTTAGCTATATGAATCATTGTATGGAAGTATTTACTAAATTGCTTAGTAAAATATAGTATTTTATTAGCTCAACAGTTTTGCAGTGATAGAGCTACCTTTAAACAAATGTCCAAATGTTTCATTTTTTTTAAACCATGTTGTCTCTTTCCAACAAGCTGCACTTACTGATCCTATTAAGAGTAAAGTGTAATTTGTTATTGGCCCAACAAAATGATTTCAGTTGGAGTTTTTCCATTAATAAATACAGAATGTAATATGCATCCTTATGTCTGCCCTGCTTACATTATTTGAACTTATAAAACCTGTAGCTGAATAAATCTTACTTATTTTGGCCAAGCTGTTTATCACAGCTGGTAGCAGAACTAAACTCTGCTTTTGAATAAATATTCATGTGTTTCTATGGCTTAGCATTAATCCAGGAGTGAGCTCTCAGTCAGAATAATCTAAAGAAAGGTTTAGATCTATCTTAAGGGTATAGTGAATTCAACACTCTGTATAGATTTTAACAGTTTTATTTACTGTGTATTGCCTTATTAATACTCGATGTGCACTTTTTCACTGCAAAAGTCAAAGCACATAATATATATCACTTTCCTTAGTAGTGCACACTAATTTATATCTGTGTACAATATGACCATGCAGACTTTACTTTATGTTCAGCTTTCCTCATGAAAATAGAAGCATATTTTGGTTATTTGAATTAACCAGCATTCTGCTTAACAAAGAAATGCTAAGAATTAATTTCCATGGCTGGTGTACTCATATTTACTTAATTTTACAATACTCATATTAGTGCAATCCCCAGTAGTCCCCTATCCAGATTCATGAGGAGTGATATTCCCGGCTTCATGGATTCATCGAACTTTACATCTGCTTAAACTGTTCAAGATGGAACATATTTCTCATTAAAATAATTTTGAATATATAATTATAATATATATATTTTTCAGGAAAATGCTGTTGTATAGTCGACTTTTGTCAGCACTACTGAAGTGTTCCTACATTATAACACTAGCTACAGCCAGAAGTGCCAGTGCAGAGCTAACACTTCTATTGCTATCTTCCTTCACACACATTGTCCCGTCCCCCCTTAAATGACTACACTACACACAAAAAGACATTTGACAACCTTTATTAAACTGTATTATACAATGAACTATGTACACAAAAACCAACATTAATTAACTTCTTCAGCAACAATGATCTCCGGGCAGTGTCACCACTCACCTTGGATGAACTTTACCTCAAGGCAGCGTACCAACTCATCTTGATACCTTCTCCACTGGGGCAGCGTACCTACTCACCCACATAAAGAGGCAGTGTACCTACTCACCTCACACCATACCAAAACTATAAACCAATACACCTTCTTTAGAGGGGGAACAGAAGAGGACAATCCTGTCCCTCTTCTCCACCACCAGCCTGATCTCAGGCTGTTCGCCCTCCTAAACCTTAGCCACAATCATATCCTCTAAAAAGAGTTTCAGATGCAAATTAAAAAGATCCAGACCCACATCATTAAGGTGTACTCCATCCATTCGATACCAAGACTCCTCTCCATCCCTAAAATCTCTATGGTTAATAGTATGCATCCCCAAAATCCTTAATTTCCTAGCCAACCTTTGATTAACACACCTTTTAACCCTTTCAATTGCCTTATGACTATATGCAGCCCTCCAACACAAACACAGACCCAACTCTGACCACACAATTTCCATACCCGGGTACAATGCCTGTAATCTCATCAAATCTCGCAGCATAATGTCCACCAATTGTTTTTAGGAGCAATGCTCAAGTCATTACCCCCTAAATGAATGACTAATATACATGGACAACCCACCTTCAGTTTAGCCCTCTCACATTCATGTAACAACCCATCCCACCTAAGGCCCCTAACACCATGCCAGGACAATGACCACCCTAAATGTGTTAAACCCAAATTTACCCCATCATCCCTAACTAAAGCACGCTTCTCTGCCCAGTGGCTGAACGAATGCCCCAAGATGATAATGTGCTTCCCTAAAAGAAAAAAAGAAAAATTAATAATCAGACCACAACTTATCTAATATAAGACAAAAATGCATTTGAAGACCACCTCCCCACTCTTTAAATCAACTCAATAGAACTACCCTCTCTAGCTAAATCTGAAGCCCTACCTGTCCTGAATGAATGAGCTGCACACTTCTCCGCTGGAAATCCCATAGAACGTAAAACCTTCCTCACCAAAAGTATGAATCTACTACTCGACACCACCTTGCCATCCACTGAACAAAACATTAACTGATCCACACTCCCCTTTCGCCTCCTCGCAAATTCTTTTGGCCACATTCCTGGACAAATGCAATGATTCCTGTCAGTTTTAAGCACCACCACACATCCCCTACCCAACTGATCTGTCTTACTCCTCCTTAATGCAATAGTAACTCGCCCTCCCCTATAATGGCATCCTTCCAATATAATGAGCCTAACAACTCCAAAATACAAAAAGCGCCAAAATATAACAATGTACATAACATACCCCACATAAAAATAATCCATAGACCCCTTTTGCAACAAACCTAACCCTTTCAACAAAACTTTCAATATAACCCTCGTAATTGGCCATCTAATATCCTTACATTCCACCACCATTCTACCCCAACCCCTTAACATACGCCCTAATGTCCAAGACTTAGTGAAATCCTGCAACCTCGCTACCTTAGTGAAAATACTAATCGCCGCCAAATCCACCTTAACCGTCTGCAAAGCCCTGCCTAACCCTGAATCACAAGCTACATGCGCAGTATTAATTCCTCTGACTATACCCCTTCCTCCTCTGGCAGCTGCAAAATAAACTGATTAAAATCAGAAAGAGCCCTACCATATGCCTTCCTTGTAGAAGGGGCTCAGGAATGCCGTACAAACCGCCTGGCTACATCGACCCAAGATTCCACACCTCCTCTGGCAAGATTTCTGGCACCACCTTCGTCCATGGAACCAACCCTTGAAACCTGTGAAACTGAAAATGGGGCAAGCTATCAGCAATCTCATTCCTTACATCAGGCACATGCACTCCTGTAAAAGAAAAATGTATTAGAAGGGTCTGCAAAATCAATTTATGTAATACCAACAATAACAAGCCTGACTTAGCTGCTTCTTTTGCAATACCCTCACTACAGCCATATTGTCTGAGTGAGAAACTACTCGTTTGCCCCTCAATTGCTCCTTAAACACCACCGAAGCTGCCCATATAGGCATCAATTCCAGAAAGGCAATGTCCCGCTTCCATACCTCCTCCCAATCCCGAGGCCATTCAGCCGCAAACCACGGACCCCTAAAATAGGCCCCCATGCCAGCACCCCCAGCTGCGTCCGTAAACAATTGAAGTTCCTCCTGCCTCACACAGTCTGACTGCCAAAAATATATCCCATTAAATTGTTGCAAAAACTCGTTCCACACCCCCTCCCTTCCACAAGTCCTCCCGCACCAGTTGGGTTACCCTAACCTAATGGTGTTTGCTCTTACCCCCTTTCAGCAAGTATGCCATTGACCTACAAAAAGCTCGCCCTGGGTATATCAGTCGACAGGCAAAATTCAAAAGCCCAGTCAACTCCATAACTGAACGAATCCGAATCTTATCCTTACCCAACACCGAACATATCACAGAACCTAAGCCTGTCTATTTTATTCTCTGGTAAACAAAACAATCCCCGCTCTGCATCAACTGTTAATCCAAGAAATTCTAATGCCCTTGCTGGACCCTCCATCTTATGCTGAGCCAGTGGTACCCCTAACTCCTCACACATAATCGTAAACTCCCGCAAACCCTCCTGTGCTCCTACCCTTCCTTTGCCCACCAACAGAAAATCATCTAAATAATCCACTGCCTTTTGAGTCCCCACTTTCTGCTGCCAAATCCAATGCAATACTGTACTGAACTTCTCAAAAGTCGCACATGCCACTGAACAACCCATGGGCATACCTTTATCAAAGTAGTATTTATCTCCTACATGCATCCCCAATAGTGGCCAATCCTCTCTCCTAATAGGCAACAATCGAAAAGCTGACTCAATGTCAACCTTAACCAGCCATGGCTCCCTAAATTCCCTAATCACTTTTACCTCATTATCTAAGGAAGCATAATGCACCCTAACCTCCTCTTCTGCAATAAAATCATTTACTGAATTCCCTTCTGGATAAGACAAGTGATGTATCACTCTGAATTCCCCTTCTTGCTTCTTCGGCACCAATCCCAAAGGCAACACCCTGTAAGTACTAAAAGGCGGACTATCAAAAGGACCCAATAACCGCCCCACCCTACTCTCTTTCCTTTCTCGAATAAAGCCACCAAGATGTCCTCTTTACCTTGAACAGATCGTAAATTCTTGTAACCCCCCCACCCCTTCCCACTGTGGACTTAACAGGAAATCCCTTTTGAAAACCCTGTATTATTTCCTCTTTGATGGCCAAGCCAGGAAACTGATGAAGCTTATCCTGGAGAACCTCCACTTTATCAGGGAACGGCGCCCCTCCCTCTATTGCCTCTAAAGAACATAAGTCCAAATCCCTGGGACCCACAAAAATTACCCCTCCCCCAGCCAAGCTGAAAGCTTTGCCCACCAAAACCACCTTCATGACCAATCACACTGGAGTTCCAGGACAAATCCTGCTGACCATAGCAAGTGGCTGAATGACCCCCTCCACATCTCGAACAAACATGGGCAAATTTGCACCCCGCCCATAAACAGGAGCCACTATTAAATGACCAACACACACCCGCTGTTTCTGGTCCACTCAACCTTCTGTTAAAGCCCCCGTAACTATTCATCATCATAGCCAACCATAGATCTGGGTGACGCACTTCCCAACGAAGTGACTGGTCCACAGCCTTCCATTTGCGGAAATGCTGATCATACCAGAGCCATGCATTACTTGGCCTTAACCACTGCACCTCACGAATGGTAAGGAAATAGCCTAGCAGTGGCAGAGTCAAGGACCCGTCCTTCTCCAGCTGCACTGCCATAAAATAAATAAAGCCAACCACCCAATTATCCCACGTCCTAGGGAAAAGCTTGTTACCCTCTTGCCTTCCCAATGCTGCTAAGGCCGCTACCAAGTCCTTACTGTTAGAGAACTCTGCTTTCACTAGCCATTTGGACCCCTTCCCCATTGATCAGCTTAAACAAATCCACATACTCCCCTTTCCAAATTGTTTCCTTAACCAGACCTGAAATGTGCGGAGTCAGAATAACTGCTCTTGTCCCCTGCCCCAAAGACTGGGTAGTCAACCAATCCCCAGGCCCCAGCCCAAAATCAGATCCTACCTCCAAGCCCAAGCCCAAATTGTCCCCGGAACCTCCCACCCCCTGTTGCATCTCTAACTGGGTACCTGGCACCCTGTGCTGGCTACCTCTGCACCTCCTCTATCCCTTGCACACTGCCCCTGAGATCCCCAACTGCCAAGTTGTCATCCCTCCTCCCCCCACCATCCTCAACCCCTAGCTCCCCTGACAATGTTGCTGTAATAAAACCATTACCTGCACCTTCATCTTGCGATGTGCTGGGAACCGGTGTCTCCACTGCTATCACCTGCTGTGATGCCTGCTGCTTTATTCCCCCGGCTGGGGTTCTCACCGCCGTGCATCACCTCTTCTGACCTGGGGTCTGCTCAGGTTCCTGTACCACCTCCGATGTTGTTGCCTCCTAGAATAGCTCCTCCACCTTGGCCACAATTGCTTGCCACCTCTGCCTCAGCTCTGGTAATTTGGCTATCTGTAAAAGAGAAACAAAATATTAGCACTATTCTATAAGCCCGACTGCCCTTCTCTCCCAACCCCTGGTATTACCTTGTCCCACACCTTACCTTATCCCTGCCTGCCCACCGTCACCTTTCACCCATCCTGTCAGCCACACCTTCTACCATTAGTACCCCATCCAACCCTAGCATGTACCCTATCAATATCCCTCCCCTTATGTATCTGTGAGGAAAAAAAAATGTATTAATTACTTAAGTCCCTCTAACTATTTCCCTATCAATCTGCCATACAATCCCCTCACCATTCACACATACAAGGCCAAATGCACTTACCTTCCCTCCCAGCACGATCTTCTATCTAAGTAATGGTTATTCCATGGAGTGCGCATGCGCAAACAGGCGCTAAGACCTAACAGCCGAAAGACCGGCAACAGCAACCCACTACACCACCAGAGAGGATGAAGAAGCCATATCACCAACACCACCACCGAAACCTGGGACAGAGGGACACCCAACCTGCCATGACGCCATCCTGAAGGCCAAGAAGACTGGCCGACACCCACAAACCCACCAGGGAGCACAGACCTCCAACCGCCACTATACCACCAATGAAAAAGATGAATGACCCCTGAACTCAAGTTGTAAACACCAGGGATGCGACACGGATACATCGGCCCACGAACCTACCAGGGATCAGATACTCCAAAACCAAGGGACACCCAGACGACAGCTACACCATGCTGAAGGGGAACCAAAGAGACAAATGGACACCCAGGAGCCCCCCCAGGGAGCACAAACCACAAACACTGCCACTACTACCGATGAAATGGAGATGAGCGCACGCTGGACCCACGAACCCACCAGGGATAAGATACTCTGACACAGAGGGACACCCGGATGACCGCAACACACTACCACCAACAAAATGGAGCTGGAAACATGCTGGAGCCCCGAGGAGCTGATCTGCTGCACACAACTGGCCCACGAACCCACCAGGGAGCATGAGGGGATGATCTACTACTGCCCCGCAATGTAACTGGGACTGGATTACACCGATAGACCCACCCTTTGCCTACCACAGCCACTGGGAGAACATCTTACTGTTTTTTTCTTTTTTTTTTAACTGTACCCCGACCGCATGGCACAGACGGCCTGCTACCCGATGGAGCTAAGGACAAGCCCAGCCTCCCCCCACAGATGTCACTCAACCACATGGCCCCACCAAAACAAGGCCCGATGAATCCCCAGGAGACCGGTGGACAGGGAGAAAGGAAACCTTCAACCACCCAGGTAAGCCTAGCACTATTCCCATCTACTTTATTATCTATAGCTACATTATTCTAATACAGGGCATTGTTACTATGAATTTACAGACTTTTGCTCTGTACCATATGAACATGTTCTATTGTTTAGGTTGGCTAGTTTGTTACAATATAGGACATTGTTAGTACGATGTATGTATTTACAATTCATGTATTTTTTATATGAATTTAAATGGAATTTATGTAGTTTTTTCATTAAGGTCAGAAAAAGGTCTTGGACTCTTGTGGTTATGCAACGTAATACAATTATAGAATCAATGTATACATTTTTTAAAACTCATTTTAAACTACAAGTTTTTTTAACGTAATTTATGTATGTTGGAACTTTAAATGCTTGAAATGTATGTTATTGATTGGCTAATGAAGGAGGGTGTGTTTTATGTGGTGCTATTTAAACTACTAACTTTGTTTCATTCAACTCTGATGATGCCCTTAGATGAAGGGAGAAAGCGCTAAGTTGGTTGTGTTTTTATGCTGTTATTTCACCATTTGCAATAAATTACGCCTGTTTGTGCTGAATAGCTTTGTGGTTTGGCTGCTACTTCCAAACGTGACGACAGTGGGCGCAGGATCCAGCTCGGCTATCTTTCATAACTAGAACTGAGTTCTGTTAGATAAATTACCACATCCCACTGAAATGAATGTAAATTAAGATGGGTGATTTAAACTACCCTTTTTTAAAAAAAAACTGTTGCAGCTAACAACTATAAAGTCAGGCGTCCCAGGAGAGGTTTTCTAATATATAGATATTTCCTAGCACAAATATTGAACCAACCAACTAGGCAGAATGTTCTAGACCTTTTCCTAACCAGTGTAGCCTCCAAATTAAACTAAATATCCAAAGTGCAGAACTGTAAAAACATCAAAAACAAAAAAGCAAGACGCTCACTAGCTTCAGTTATGAATTTTATTGAAAAAATTACTGCTTTTGTCCAAAAAGATATCCTATCACCAACTTCTAAATCTTTAAAACAATGCTGCTGTCTAGTCGATGAATGTCTACCTCACATATATTAACTAAATAATGTAAAAGTATATTGTACATAACAATACACTCTGTAAAATACTTCCATAATTTTTACATCCTTATCTTTGTCAGATTCCACAGGTAGTACATGTGATGTGAATTATTGCCATATGTGCCAGGGAGAATATGGCAGTGCATGTGTAACATATGCCAGCATAGGTAGCTGGAGTTTTGTAAATCATTTTGTGTCATTTGACTATCACACTGACTTGTACAGATGCATGTATTAAAAATGTATCAACAGTGTTATTATAACTGATTAAATGCTTGTTTAAAGAAAGAATTCTGAAAGGGAAGAGTAGAAGTTTTTGAAATTGTTCTATAGCTTTCAGATGCTGCAGCATATCTCAGCAAAACTCTGAGTGTGTATTGTACTTGAGTCAGGTGATCAAATGTGATGTCATTTCATAACCAGCACTGAGAGGATGGGACTCTGACTGTGGTTTGTTTGGTTTAGTTTTCTTTGGAACCTGATATAAAGATCTATGACAGTTATCACAGTTAGTTTGTTTGAGTATCATCACCTTGCCTTGTGGAAGTAGATATCTTAACATCTCATCTTGCCTTGCTGAACTAATTAATTTAGCTAGGGAACAAGTTATTCTTTAGATAGTCAGGAAATACAGTTTTTCTGCATCTGTTTGAATTTGTCCAACTGTTATTTTTATTTATCCTGTGATTGAAATTGTGTTTATTGTACCTATATATTTAGTATTATCATGTTTTCTGTTTTATTATTTATTATTAAATATTTTGATACCTTTCATTATGGCTGGTCTTTTAGGGAATACTTTAAACATCTTGAGAGTACTTATGCTTATTTTAGTGACACTGTGGCCTTTCTGAATTGGTGACACTCTACCATTTATAATAGTATTGATTTTACTCATTATAATTGGATACCCTTTTAAGAGCCTGAGAGAAGTTGACTGGTGGCAGCATGGTTACTTTATAGACTGGGCAGAAGTGGTACAGCTATTAAATCTGTACCAGCCTTTCACATGAGTGTGTGTGCATGTGAAAATCGATTATCTAGGTGTGGGTGTGTCAGCTACTTGAAACTAAGACACAATGCTCCAAAGTGAGTCTTGTGTGGGATCTGGAGAGACAGAGAGTCCAGTCCCAGGTCTGGAGTGTGTTCCTGGTGTTCTCTTGGAGGAAATTGTGCTTGATGGAGTGAGCTGCATTTGAAAATACTGTGTAAAACCTTCCCTGTTTTAGTGACTGTCTCTCACTGGTGTCAGTTGTGAGATTGAGGCTCCTTGAGTACTGACCTGTGGTAAAGAGGCTGTCACAGTACATAACCAGATAAATGCAGTGACTGGGTCATACAATCAGTAAAAGAACAACTAACCTCAGTCCACTATGCACCTACAAACACAGTTTGTCCGTGTTTTGTTCACCGGATAGGCATCATGAACTGTCAAGCCATCTTCTGATTACTGTCACAGTCTGTGCACCCAAAATGTCATCCAGTTTGCAGATAGCTGTGTTAAGAGTTTGATTTAGACAGTTAAATCCACAGGAGAACAGTTAATACTTGCTCCATTGCCATGAACTGTTAAGCCTCCACATACACTACTACTTTAGTATTCCTATTCCGATTTAAACCTGAACACAAATCTGCAATTCTAGCACCTCCAAAGTCAACACATCTGAATTTAATGATGTCAAAATACAAGCCTGCTCAAATTCTATGATGAAAGTACTTGAAATTGTTTCATAATATCACCAGTCTCAATGCATCCTTGGAGTTACATTTCTATCTAAATGTTTAGAGTCTGCTGTTCTTACAAAAAAGAAATATAAGGCACAATTTAAGAACAAACCATTATGGTAATTCCATCCACCAGACTGAATAAGGACTGTGTCATATCAGAAAAAAGTTCTGAAGTTCACTAACAAATCAAATTTTTCAGATCTCAAAAAATATGTTAACAAGATTAGTGTGAATCTAAAAGCCACCATCTTGAAGACTAAAGCCATATGAAAACTTTTATCAGCATTACTGGCAAAGAGGAGCTAGACTTTTTTTATTTAAATTGGGAAATTATGAAGCAATACTCAGCAGTGTACTGAACTTATCCAAAATGGCACCATCCACTCTGACCTGAAAGAACTAGGAAATGTATTAGCAAACAGATCAATTTCACCTTAGTTACAATCATCAAAATTTGTCAAATCCTTGAATCTATCAATCCCTATGACCATAAGTGAACGTCCTAAATTTGTTCTTTAAACCTAAATATACTACTTCCATCAGTCCAGATAATTTACCTAAATGCCTAAAAAGCAGCACCAATCATACTCTGGTGGAACCCCCCCTAAACCTGTTTATTGTAAGCTTAGCCACAGGGTGCATCCTGGAAGAATGGAAAACTGCTGTTGTGTTGCCCCACACAAGGGTGGCCCCGCCACAAGAATTATTGTCTGATTAGCCTGACTTGTCTATCTTTTACATTATTACATTATATTATATTATAATTATTATAATTATATATTATATAATTATATTTATATATTATAATTAAAATATAATTAGGACGTCCACGGTGGTGCAGCGGTTAGCGTTGCCACCTCACAGCAAGAGGCTCTCCAGTTTGATCCTCGGCGAGGGTGCCTTCTGTGTGGAGTCTGCATGTCCTCCCTGTGGTCGTGTGGGTTTCCTCCGGGTGCTCCGGTTTCCTCCCACATCCCAAAGACATGCTGTAGGTGGATTGGACACTCTAAATTGGCCCTAGGTTTGAGTGCATGTGTGTGTGTGCCTTCTGTGGAAGGTTGGGTGCCGGGCTGGCAACTCAATACTGTAAAAACTCCACTGCCAATCAAGAGCTGACAGGTGATTAGCTGTGGTGACCCCTAACCGTGAAAAGCTGAAAGAAGAAGAAGATTATTATAATTATAATATAATTATATTATAATATTATTATATTATATTGTATTATATTATTACATGTCTGATTTTATAAACAATGGTATCAAAAATCTAATCTAGTTTGACCTCAGGCTGTTTGGGGAAGATTGTATCTCATAAATTTACTAAACATCATCAACAACATCACAGTGGCAGTAGATAGGGATCATTCTGTCTATACAGCCTGTCTAGGTTTAGGCCAGGCATTTGTCACCATCCTCCATGCTGGAGTTTTAAATAAGCTAAGAGTTTTAAACATTGAGCCTATTAAGGTGGAGGGCAAACAGTCTAATAGACAAAGCCCACTTTCTTATGGGAACCTGTGCATCCTTAGAAACTAAAAGAATAAATAATGTTGCACTTTAGGACTCATTACTGGGATCTATGTTTTTCAGCATGTATTTATTGTAACTCCAAACACTAGATCCAGGCATGTGGGTAGCTTCACATATGTCTGCAATCTCAAAGGGAGCACTCAGATCTGCTCAGAACTGGTGGTAAAGGACAACACATACATAAATGTTGTAGATATAGCCAACCTGCTAGCAGACAGGTTCAGTGAAAACTTCACCCCTCTGTTCCCTCATCAGTAAATCAGGACATCCCCAGCACCTGACACCCCCCCTTATCTCTAGGGAGCAAGTTAACACTACCCTCTCAGAGGCAAAACATACAGCCTTCTGGGACCTGATAACCCAGGCTGCATCCTATATGAACTTAGGCAGGAACTTTTGCGATCATTAGGCACTGCATTCAACCAAAGCCTGAGTACTGGCTTTGTCCCAGTCTAGAGGAGGACAGCCTCTGTCATCCCTTTGCACAAAGGTGGTGCATCCACTAATACAGGAAATTATAGACACATCAGCCTAACTAGCCTGATGTACAAGGCCATGGAACAAATCATCATGCACCTCATTAACAAGGACATTGGCAACCTCTAAACGCTTTATTTCACACAGTTTGCTTTTGTGAAGTAGAGATCATGCTTGCTACATTTGGTCTACTACTTTGAGACCGTCATCAAAGCCATAATTGAGGGGAAGATGGTGCACACCACCAACCTCGGCCTAGTCAAAATCTTCGGTACTATTCCCTAGTTGGGTATAATAGATAAACTCTCTTAAGTAGGCATCAATACATATGTTAACAGATGGTAGCAAACTGGCTCACTGATAGAAGCCACCTAGTCAAAATTGGGGAAGCCACCTCAAGCAGTAGACCCGTAACGATCAGTGTACCCCAGGGATCAGTCTTGGGGCCTTTCTTGTTTGGGATATACTTTTCTGAGGTGTAGGCCAAAACCAGTGGGCTATGGCTGACCAAGTCTGCAGGTGACTGCAAGCTGGGCACTGTCATCAATTCCCCTAGTGATGTGGATATCCTCCAAGAGGGTGTCACCCAAACAAATGACTGGTGCCAAAAACATGGCCTCAAACTGAATGCCAAAAAAATGCATCATTATCCCCTTTGGGGAGAGTGACATCCCCCCAAATTATCACATTAATAACAAGGTGCTAAGCACAGAATCAGTCGTTGGGGACTTGGGCACCCAGGTTGATAGCAAATTGACTTTCAGCCACCACAATCCCTCCACTGTATGGAAAGCTTTCTACATGGCCCACTTTATTAAGAATATCTCATCCAGGGACAAGGAGGTCATAACACCTCTGTATTCTTCCCTTATAAGGCCAATTATTAAGTACAATGCCCCCTTCAGCATGTACCTCACAAAGCATATGCAGTAGCTGGAGAGACCACAGAGGTTCCTCACCAGGAGAATCCAGGGCCTCAAACATCTACCCTACACAGATAGGCTAAAATCCCTGTCCCTCTACTCAGCCTCATACAGACTCCTCAGATGTGACCTCTGTTTGGCATAAATAGCAAACTCAGACCCCGCCTTGATGGAACTACTGCATATTCGCAAGTCAAACTCCACTCGAGTAACCCGCACGTGTGGCCCAACCTGGTCTGTGACATCAATAGGACTTGTTGGTGGGGCACATTTGTGTCCCAGAGACGCCCCATCTGTGGAATAGACTCCCTGTCTATGTCATGCAGAGTACCTCATTATCCCTTTTTAAGTACAACCTGGATAACTGGATGGGAAACAGAAAGTACACCCCTGGGATTCCACCTGTGTCCCTGCTGGATAGGGGCATTGGTTGCTTACTTGTTGGAACATGGGCTATATTCTTGGCTAGGCTTGTAAGGGCCTCAGGGCCAATAACCTAGTAGCTTCCTATGATCCTATGTCTGCTTATGACTGCAAGCTGGATATTATTTTAAGTCAACACTCTGATACCAAGATCTGACCCACATGAACCATTATTGTATGGAAAATTGTTTAAAATTAAATGCAAAAAAGTGCAGTCTTGCCACACTAGGAAAACAAAACACTGCTGCAACGTACATTATAACAAATATACCACTCCAAACTGACACAATGGCCAATGAAACTAATGGATGAGTCATTAATACCCTTTCTTTCAACCAGTAGTCAGAAAATCCTTGTGTGTGCCACAGCTAGTATCTAAGGGCATGGTCACCAGATCAAACAAGTTATCATCCCTTTGTGTGCAACTCTGATTAGGATAGAGTATGATATCCCTTTGCCATGTATCAGTCCAGATATATAAGGCAACACAAAAGACCCTATAGACTTTTAACAAATAATTCTTGCTTAAAGGCTCTAGGCTATCAGGAAAGACTTGAAACTGTAGCATTTTACTCAGTCTCATATAGAATCTTAAGGGGAGATCTATGTCTGGCTTTCTGTGCCATTAGGGACATAGCACGCCATGATGAATTGCATCTTTACAAGATCAGCAGCTTCACAAATACCAGAATAAAGGACTTAAAGCTCTACCAACAAATATATAAAACTCAATGGAAGAACAGATTTATTGGGTCTATATAACATTATCGAATACTCATGTATTCGAAAATGTAATAGTCGACCCCTAATTGTCAAAACCGTCAATAGTCGAACAGCAAAAAAGGTACAAAAGCCCACCCAAACAAACCATTTAAACGCAAGCCCCCCCTGCACCACCCTCATGGGGGGCTGCGCTCCCCACACCCCCGCTACTTAAATATACCAACTCCGCGATTGCCATACAGTGCAGACAATGGAAAACTTCCATTTCTGCACTGTACGGAGATCTCCATTAAAAAGTTTGAGGTTTTCGACAATTAGGGGTTGATTATTACGTTTTCGAATACACGAGTATTCGATAACGTAACATAGACCAGATTTATTACCTAATGTTTAATCCATTTCTACAATAAATTATCTCTACATGTCAAGCAAACTCACAACCTTGTACCCTTTAAGTCCATCCTACAATAATGGATATGTATCAACAAATTCAATCTTGGACAAGCCTCTTTTCCCATTCTAGGTAAATGCTTGTAGTGTACTCTGTGAGGGTGGGCACTGGCAAGGCACTAATGGTCTATTGCGGTCTCTGGACTTAGTTTCTTTGTAATTCCTATGATCCTGTGATACTCTAACATAAGGGTGGTCAATGCCAGGGCAAATGGTCTCTGACCTCAGTTACTTTGTAGTTCCTTTGATCATCTCTCTATGTTTGTGTATGTGTGTATGTATATATGTGTATATGTGTGTGTGTGTGTATATATATATATATATATATATATAATGTATTTATTTATATATAGATAGATAAACTATATAATATATATACAGTTTAACAGATAAATTATTGAATATGGTAGTCCCCTGAATTCATGCCTGGATTTCTGATGTTTGAATACTCTAGAACTGCATCTATTAAAATGATATTTTGCTAAAGGAGGGGTCGCCACAGCAGATCACCTGTCCGCTCATGATTGGCAGTGGAGTTTTATGGTGTCGAGTTGCCAGCCTGGTGCCCAACCTTCCAGAGAAGGCATAGGGTGCAGGGACAATGTCTGTCCATAATTATTTCAAAGTGGAATCATTACTAGCCCCTGCACAACTAACAGAATCTTCAGTTTTCCCATAAAGACTGCATCATTATCCAATAAATATAAAGCAACAACTGGTGTAAGGTATTATAAAAAACTTCATTTAGGAGTTGTTAACAGCTGAATGCCTTTTTCCCATACCAGATAAGTGAATTAGTGAGAACTTACGTCATTGGTAAAACTTCTCTACAGAACTTTATTTATATAAAGTTAGAATTCGGATTTCATCAGATGTTTGGAGAATGACCGTTTAGAAACATTACAGGAGTACCAAATGAGCTGTGCCATATTACATAAAAGTCAACATTTTAGAACACATATAATACAGTACACAGATGACTCCACACTTATTTGCATGTCTAAGAACAAGGTACACTCCAAAAACTACTCAAGAAGCTTTAACAGCAACTGAAACATGGCTTCATAACTCACAACTCTTCTCAACCATAAAAAAACCCCCCACATATTACTACTTTTTGCCCAAATCCCTGTCCTGCGGAAAAAAAAATTAAAGAACTCCTTCTTGATAATGCAATAATTGAAGTCATTTCTCATAGCAAATTATTAGAGATGGTAGTGGATGATCTTAAGTTTGACCTGCATGTACAAAATTGCATAAGAAAAACTCATCAAAAACTATGGATGCTTTATAGAGTCCGAAACTTTTTCACCAACACAACTAAAGCTACACTTGCCACTACTTATCTCCTCCCTATACTTCTTCATAGTGCCGCCATCTGTACTAACCTTCAGACATCACAAAAATCAAAACCTGGAACAATTTTTATAACAAAGTTGCTAAATTTGCAGCAAATACCCTTTTCAGAACTTACCACGGTATACCCTTAAAAGTCTAAATTGCGTAGAACTAACCCAGCAACTAACATATACACAACTTGTTATCATCTACAAAATTATCCAGAATCCATCTGCTTGTTTAGCACTAAATAATGTTCTGTACAACTATGTACCCAGTTGGTCGCTATGATTCAATGACCAAAACCTCCTGTTTTTCCACAAACCTAATTTGATGGGCACTGTCTGTACTGGTACCATGTTGCTAAGGCCTGGATGTCTTTATCTGTATCCATCAAGTCAGTACCCTCCCTTTCATCCTTAAAAAACATTCTGAAAGACTTTGTAGCCAAATGCTGGCTTTGTTCTTGCTCAGCACCAGGATAAACTATATCCCTAAATGAGAACAAATGCCTATTCATACCTTACATCTCCTTCACACACTTCCTTACTTCTATCAATTTCTCTCTCCTGGCTTTCTAATTAAATATACCATAAACCTGACTTACCTTTAATTTCTCTATAAAATGGTTAAAATGTTTCTAACTACCAAACCATTAGCATGTAACTTGCTCTGTTCTTAACCAATGCTAATCATATTATGTCAAATTTAGTATAATTATTTAAACTGTGGTGATTTTTTTGTATTATTTTTAAAGACTGTAAAATTATTGTTCTCCTCTGAACATGAACTCCTACTCATTCAGACTTTCCCAGTAATCAAACGTCAGTAAATAAATAAATTATATGTATGTATGTATGTATACATTAAACAGCTAGACACTATTTAGACTCTTGGATGGTCATAGGAGCATAGGAGCATAGGATGTTACTAGGCTAAAGGCCCTAGGGTCCTTAGAAGCCTAGCTAAATTCTACCCTTTATCATAAAAATCCACTGCATTTAAGAATTAGCAGGAAAAGCTCAGCTAGATAGAGGAAGACACATGAGGAGTGAGGGTAATACATTGAGATTAAAAGGAACAGATATAAATTAGGAGGAATAAGAGAGATCACCGACACTGATAACAGATATGATTTCAAGTGTAAAGCTTCTGATAAGTATAAATAATGCCCTCTATAGGGGAAAAAATGTTGAGAAAGGAAATTAATTAAAAAAGGAGAATCTCCAAACACAAAATATGTAGATCATATTTCCTTTAACTGTATAAAAAAAGCACAAAAGACATAAATAATACTGCCCTTAAAAGTATAAAATAATGAGAAGTACCCTAGTTTAACATGACTGACAGAAATATAATAGTGTGCGACCATTATAAAAAGAAAGACTGAGAAAAAAGATTGAAAAAAGATGCAATAATAGTGGTGTTTGCGTGAATAATATCTAGAGGAGAATGGGATGAAAGTGCTATAATAAAGAAAACATGGAAATTGCATATGCAGAAACACAAATGTGTTGAGTGGGCAGAAGCAATCCATTGCTAGACTTCAGGAATGACTCACACACACACACACACACACACACACACACACACACACACACACACACACACACAGTTTTTTTCTCTAATAAAGAGGACAGGATAATAGTAAAACAGAAAGATTTAAGGAAATATCTGTTGATAGTAAGGAACAACATTTGGTTCTAAGCCCAGCCCTACAAACTGTCTTGCTTCTCTGATGTAATGCAGGCTTTAATAATGTATCAGTCTCTTTTCTAATGATACAGCAGTTGAGAAATTGTGTCAGATTGGAGCACAAGCCTGGTAAGGGATTCAATAAATCAGTAGACATTGTCTAGGAGGTGATAGTTCTGCTTTAACCCATACCATTCATGCTTCTACACCTGATAAATGAGAGCCTAAGATGAGAATGCACACTTCAGGTGGACAGGCTAAAGGGCTGTACAGGAAAACAATGTATTAGTTATCTCACCAAGCAGGAGTTGGCATGCTCTGTGCAGAAGAGCTATAATAAGGCCAAACCAAATACTAATGCTTATAGTAGGATTCAGAAACGATGTGGCCCACTCTTTCAGCATGAAGGAATAAGCTGATCGCACGTAACTAACTCGACTGGACTTTTATTTTTATTTATTTTTTTGTCAAGGTATTAATGCATTAAGTCATCAGATTTGCTTTCAAAGATTGTTTTCCTTCAGCAAAGCTCCCTGATCGTATTATTACCTTGTGAAAGAGAGTGCAAATGTCTGCTGTGCATTGTGCATTTTGATGGTGCAAATGTCTGCTGTGCGTTGCGCATTTTGATGGTGCAAATGTCTGCTGTGCGTTGCGCATTTTGATGGTGCAAATGTCTGCTGTGCGTTGTGCATTTTGATGGTGCAAATGTCTGCTGTGCGTTGCGCATTTTGATGGTGCAAATGTCTGCTGTGCATTGCGCATTTTGATGGTGCAAATGTCTGCTGTGCATTGCGCATTTTGATGGTGCAAATGTCTGCTGCGCATTGCGCATTTTGATGGTGCAAATGTCTGCTGTGCATTGCGCATTTTGATGGTGCAAATGTCTGCTGCGCATTGCGCATTTTGATTCTTTTTCTTTTGCCGTATGTCATGGATAGAGTATATAAACGGAGCATGAAGGCTGGGATTCAAAAGGGCTTTTTGGTGGAGGGGTGGTTATTATAGCTGTTTTCCACCTCTGATAAAATGTTTCCATTTGTAGAACACCCAGTTGCTGCATATTCCCACTAACGTGGGCCACAGCATGGAGGGTGGTGTCACAGGCAGAGCTGCATGATAATGCTGATTAGGTATCTGCTCTCCAATGGATAAGCCAGCAGCTACTGATTTATATAGGTTCATAGGAGATTACTACTTAAACAGCTCGAGAGACCATACAGGCCTAGCCAGTTTTATGAAGATTTTACCCAATTTCCTGTCCCCAGGAGAAAGATAACAAGGGTGAGCAAATGGGGTTCGGACAATTATTACAGACTGGCTTTGTCTGTAAGGGACATGGGCACCACCCCAGGAGTGAATTTGTGATTTCCCATCCACTGGTCCAGATTGCACTTGAAGATGGTCAGAGAAGTGCTATGCTTCACGTGAATATGTAGCCTATTCCAGAGGAAGGGGCAATCTGTGGAACACACATCTGCATGATCTATTCATGTCAGAGATCAGGTTTAGATTATTGGAGTGAGTAACCCTTATGCAGTTAGCTTTGCAAATATGGAAAATTTTCAACAGGTCTGGGTCAGAAACTGGCTTTGTAGGTCAGGAACAGATCACCCCTCAGTAATCTGTAGTAATTGAATAAGGTGAAAGGGCTTTTAATTGGTCTGCATATGACATGTTAGTATTTTTTGGTGAGAAACTTCAGTGGGTGAACCAACTGTTGCAGGTGCTTGCTGAAGTACATACCAAAGGATGCATTTTACTTGATTATTGGTCTGATGAGGGTCAAGTGCAGTGGTACTATGACATCCTTAGATCTGGATGCCATGATCCTACATATAAGCTGAGCTATATAGAACAATTTCCTCAACACGGTGGACACATGGTGGTCAAAGTTCAGATTACTATCTATCTGAGTACCCAGATCTCTCACCACTGGGTCCACTCTTGAAGGGGGTGTTATCAATGCTGTAATTTGCAAGGGTGTTTGATTTCCCAAAGGGTATTATTATGTACTACTTTGCATTTAGTTTGAGGCCATGACATCAATCATTAGTTTGAGTCAGATCTTTCTACAGGATATCAACATCATGTGGGGAGTCAGTGACTGTCCACATTTCACAGTCATCAGAAAACTTGGTCAGCCAAAAGCCATCAACATTTGCTTTGACATCTGAAAGTATATCCCAAAGAGGAGGGATCCAGCACTGAGTGCTGTGGTACTCCACTGATGACTGGTCTTTTGCTGGATGTGTATTCACCCACTCTAACATTGTGTACTGTCCATGAGCCTTTGGGCTATCCATCTATTGACATAGAGGTTTATGCTCAATTTTGTGAATTTATCTATAATACTTGAGTCGGGTATTGTGTCAAATGCCTTGGGCAGATCAAGGTAGGTGATGTGCACTGTCTTACCCTCATCCATGGCCCTGGTGACCTTCTCAATGAAGTCCACCAGATTGAACAGACATGACCTGCCCTTGATGAAGCTGAACTGGGTTTGGCCTAAAGTGTGGATATTTCCTGTGTCATTGTTAATAGGTCCATGAGTATCTGTTCCATAGCCTTGCATATCATCATAATCCGGCTTATGGGTTGGTAGTTTCCTGAGTCAGTTGATCAACCCCTCCCCCCCTTGTGCAGAGGGATGACTATTGCTGTCTGCCACTCTACTGGGACAAAGACTGTCTGGAGACTGTGGTTAAATAGAGATATGAGTGGATCTGCTAGGTCATGTTTCAAGCTATTTAATAGGCACCTTGGGATTCCATGAGGGCCCACTGATGCCTTGTTTCTAGCTTTAGAGAGGGCTTTGATGACCTGTTCTTTTGCGATAACAGGCAAAGGAATGGTAGGGGATATTTCATGGGGAGTGACCAGAGTTGATGAGGGGGTGAAATTTGAGCTGAATTTATTGGCCAGCAGGTTTTTTGTTTCTTCTTTTTGAGTATAGGTATTGCCGTCTACAGCCAACTCAGCACATTTTTGAGTGTTTCCCTTAAGATTTTATATGTAACTAAAAATGCCTTGTGGTTATCCTTTGCTTGTGAGGCTATATTTGTCTCATATTTACTTTTGAAGACTTGACTAGTTCCCTGATTTGCCTGTTGAGACTAATGAGTGATCTTTTTCTCTGCTTCTGTTGTATTATTTGTTTATGGCAAGGGTCCGCCAGGGTGGCTTGTTTTTCTGCGTAGACCTGGATTTTGTTTGGTTAGGTACTGCGGTTTCTTTGCAGTTTAAGTGGTTGTATAGGGCATTCATGTATATTTCTGTATAGGCATCTGTGATTCAGGTTTTGAGGGAGATTTAAATTACCTATGCTATCACTTAATAGAAGGTAATTTGCCTTGGAGAAATTCTTTAGGATTTTAGGGTTCGATGGGGGTTCTACCATTACATTTATTTCAAAGGAGACCAATTTATGATCCGATCTTACCAATGAGGACATTTCATTGATGGTGCAATGCTTCCCCATGTTTGTGAATGCTATTTCAAGAATATTTGAGCCCCTAGTGGGAGTGCAGACCAGCTGTTCTAGTCCATTTGCATAGACAAAGTCAAGGAATTTCTAAGCTGCATGTTGGTAGTTGTGTGTTTTTCCCACTTTATGGAGGAGTTGTTAAAATCACCCTTGCGTATTATGTTGGGCTGAAT
Organism: Protopterus annectens; assembly: GCF_019279795.1. Classification (NCBI taxonomy): domain Eukaryota; kingdom Metazoa; phylum Chordata; order Ceratodontiformes; family Protopteridae; genus Protopterus; species Protopterus annectens. The sequence goes on from NC_056750.1 coordinate 694,356,299, forward strand.
GGTAAGTGATTTTAGTAACTTCAAGTATGTGAAGTAGTTTTCATGGCTCATGTTGGGGTACCTGTAGCTAGCAATGATACGGTGGGAAATTTTGTCTGTGGTCAGCTGAACATGGAGTAGCTCTGGTGAGTCATCCTGCTTGACCAATCTAGAGGGATGATTGTTTTCTTACGTAAATAGAAACACCTCCTCCTTTCTTTTTTCCTTTTCAGGGGGCTGTCTGAATGTGTGACAAGCATTGTACCCTTGCACGTCTGGGCTGGTTTCTGCAGCCTTGAACCATAACTCTATAACTGCATAGATGTCAGCATTCTCCAGGGTGAGGACAATTTCCAGGGAGTACTTTCTTGTTAAGACTCCTAGCACTGAGCAGTAACACCTTTAGCTTGGCATTAGAAGAATCTGTTACATTGGTAGGTTTGTTGATTTGGCACAGCCTGAAAAAAGGCACTTTGGGGGTGGTTAATGCCTTGGCCAATACTTGAAAGCCTAGTGGCAACAGGTACAGAACATCTCTGGCAAAGCAGTGTGGTCTGTTGATTATGTAATCCGAGGCTGACAAATACTGCATCCCCTTGAAATGACACTAGTAGCTAGGCCAGTTATTGAAGTCAGTTATTTTCTGGTTGTTTTGTGGTATTATTCTTGGTGAGGGTAGAATGTTGGTCAGTTCAAAGATCATACCAACCTGCGACAATATATTCGAAGACACCCTTCATATCTCTCTTCATGTAGTCCAGGGAATATGTCTCAGGTCATTCACAACCACATGGACTATGACTGAGCCATACTGGTACATGTGGTTGTGTGACCTGAGTGTCTCCATGATCTGGTAAATTCTGGCCCCTGACAGGCAACTGACTGTAACCCTCCCTTTATCCAATCTGGTGGGGGTGTTGTGTATCTCACTAGGGAGTCTCTTATCACCAAGATGTTTGAATGTGGAGTGTTTCACCTTAGGGGCTTGCTTGTAGACACAATGTGATGTGTATTTTTAGATGTAGTGGCTGGTGGTAACTTGGTTTTGTTTGCATGGGGTTTCTGAGGGCAGCATATGAGACCTCTGAGGTTTGGGTAAGTTACTTGTCAATACCTCCACATATGTGGGTTTTTGTGTTGAGACCTTATTTAGTAAGGGAAATGTCTGTATGCTCACAACCTGTTTGTCATTTGATCTGTCAGTTTGTGAGAGTTATGTTTCAAATTTCATAGTTAAACTACATTCCTCAGATACTGTTTGTTTGTTTGTTTCAGAATTAAGTAGTTGTCAGTGTACATGAGACAATTTCTGTATTACCTCAGGATGCCCATGTCCACCAGGCTGACCACAGGGATAGCAGGAAAGCATTTATCCATGGTTTCAGTTTTTTACTATTAGTTTAACCAGGGAGAAGGGTGGGGATAATTAACTGGACTGGGATGATACCACATGGACAAAGAATGGGTGCTATACTCAGTATGAACTGCAGCTATTCAGCAAGGTGATGCTGCTCTGTGTGCAACTCAGATACTCTCAGAGCAGCAGGGTACTGGGGGAAGTTGCAGAGATAGTTATTCTAAAGGAAACTTTAACTTGATACCATTTGCATCTATAGAGGGCACTGCTAACCATCACTGTGCAGAGAGCTGCCTAGTGCAAACACTGGGCTTGTATAGAATTAAAAAAACAATTTTTACATCAACAAGGCTTCCAGACCAATCAGGAAAACGCACAATAAGCTTTCAGCCATCAGCCCCCTACTCAGATAGGTTTGCTACAGCACACTTGTGCCACACGAGTGAAGTCAAAACACCCTCTTAATGCAAAAGTGTTGGTTTTAGTGCTCAGGTGCAGGGAAACCACATAGTCTAGACACTACTGTCCTGTAAAACAAGTAAACACAATTTAATTAAGTACCACAGCAGCAGCTTTGGAACTCTAGTAAAGTGTGAGAAATGTAACAATTAATACAGGATTCTTATGAAATACAGTAAAAATAATCAGCCGAAGTGCAAGTGAATCAGACAGTTGCTGGCAAAGTAAAATTTCAAACTGGAGAAAAAAATATATACCAAGTAAAAAGTCTAGGGTACTCTTTGACTCCTATGAAGGAAATTCATTGATGATGTGGGGAAGGGAAGTGTTAATGTGGGTGTATGTATGAATATGTTTGTACATGCCTGTAAGTTCTTGAATAAAGATGCATGAATGTGTGTGTATGTTTATGTACGTACGTGGATGTGTTCATGTTTCTCTCTGTGTGTATGGAAGTTTAAAGGGTGCCTTTACCAATGCTATGCATAGGTTGCATGGGCGAACACTACTTCCATCAGGTTTAACAGTGGTAGTGTTAGCTAGCACGTGATTCAGGGGTATGCTTCAAGCTGATAATGAGGACTTTCTCAGGACAACCCTAGCTGTCTCTGAATTACATTTACTCACCATCGATGTAACTAACCTACCTGACTTAGAGGTTAAAACTGTCTTTATAGGTTCATAGGTGTGTACTAGGCTAACAGCCCTGGAGCCTTTACAAGCCTAGCCCATAGAAGTGCCCTGGCATTGTGCTGCCAGGCATTAGTTCCCAGTGCCTCTATCAGGAAGAGCCACTGGAGTGATCCCCGAGGTGAACTTTCTATTTCCCATCCACCCATCAAGATGACATGTATGGGAAGACTATTCCAGAGCATGGGCCGTTTCTGGGTTGGGAACCTGTCCCTCCAGCATGTTCTGTTGATTGTGGTAATGAGGTTGAGTTCTCTGGAGTGTGTGGTGCAGAGGGATTGGGATTTCTTTAGATGTAGCATTTCTAACAGAGCTGGGTCAGACATGGCTTTGTATGTCAAGCAGAGATTGCCTCTTAGTAGATGATATGAGACAGAGAATAGCTGGATTTTTTTTTTGTTTGTCCATGTAGGACATGTGTTTATGGGCTAGGATCCTCTTTGTGAGGTACTTTTGTGGCCTTTCCAGCTGTTGCATGTTTATATTGAGGTACATGCCAAATGGAACATTATACTCGATGAGTGGCCTAATGAGGTAAGAGTTGAGAGAGATGATGACCTCTTTCTTCCTGGATGCAAAACCCTTGGTAATGAAATGTGCCACATAGAAGGACTTTCTGGCCACAGTGGCAATGTGGTGGTTGAAGGAGAGGTTGCTGTCAACCTGTGTCCCAGATCTCTTATAATGCCTTCAGTGTTCAGTGGGCTCCCATCAATGTGGTAATTAGTGGGAACTGAGTTTTTCCCAAAGGGGATGACTACACATTTCTTGGTATTAAGCTTAAGGTCATGGTTTCAACACCAGTCATTGGTTTCGGTGAGACCTTACTGTAGGATGTCTACATCACTTGGGAAGTTAATAATGGTTCCCAGCTTGCCGTCATCTGTGAACTTGGTCAGCCAAAGTCCCTTCATGTTGGCCTGGACTTCTGAGAAGTAGATACTAAATAGGAGAGGACCCAGGACCAAAATCCCTGTGAGACTCCACTCATGACTGGTCGGCTGTCTGACTTGGGAGTCTGCTACTTTCACACTGTGGGTTCTTTCTGTGAGCCAGTTTGCAACCCACCTAGTGATATAGGGGTTTATGCCTAGTTTGGTGAGTTTATCAATAATTTCTGAGTGGGGAATGGTATCAATGACTTTGGCCAGATAGAGGTAGGCTGTATGAACTGTCATGCCCTCATCCACAGCTCTGGTGACTGACTGAAAAAAGTCAACGAGGTTGAGCAGGCATGATCTACCTTTCACAAAACCAAATTGTGTGTGATCTAGAGTTTGGAGATTCCCTATATCCTTGTTAATTATGTCCATGATGTTGCGCTCCATAGCCTTACATATCAGACTCATCAGGCTAATGGGGCAATAATTCCCAGGGTCTGTAGTCACTCCCCCTTTATGGAAAGGGATGACTGTAGCAATGCACCATTCAGTAGGGACAAAGCCTGAGGTGAGGCTGTGATTTAACCTGACATCCAGGGGTATTGTCGGGTCCCATGGAAGCTGTATTCTTGGCCTTGGGCAATGCAGCTTTAACCTGTGCTGCAGTAATGCTGGGTACCTGGCATTCTCTGGTATTGTGATTGGTCCTTTGGGGGGGAGGGGTAAAGTTGGCACTGAATCTGTTGGCCAGTATGTTGGCAATATCTGTTTTGTTTTCTGATGCTTTGTCATTAATTATTGAACTATTCTGTGAGAGCAGTATTTCACAGATGTAGCTGTATATTGTATGGTAGTTTTTTTTTTCATTTTTGTAGTTACTTGTCGTATACATGCAGGTACAATTAGTCTGGTACATGCAGCTTTAACCATCAGCACATGCATAATGTTGCAGTTACAGGAAAAAAAAAATAAAAATAAAATATATATGCAAGTATACACTGAGAGCTTAAATATGTCTCACAAATATCAGCCACAAAGGCAGGTTTAAATATATTTAATAATAAATAAAAAAAGAACAAGACAATACTCAGTAAATCAACGCAGTAACTTCAGAGTTCAAAATCACAGGAAATATTTAAAACAACATTGCAGGACAGCCTCAAATAAATGAAGAAAACATCTAAGCTATACTTCACTATTTTCTTATTGGAATCAAAAAGAGTTAATATGCCCTAAAAACTTACTTACAGAACAACATGCAGGCAGAAGTGCAGAAGGTGGTGATGAGTGGATGTTTCCAGGTCAAAGACAAAGTACAAAATGCACACTCTATCTCTGAGAGAGTTCTTAAATTAATATCAAATATTACTGCTGAGTTAGCTTGGATGAAATCACCTTTTGTCATCTGACTTTAGTTCCCAAGCTAAACCCCCTTTATCAGAAATTAACAGAATGTAACATCTCTGTGTGAAAAATACATAACTTTCACGTTTGTTCAGAGCTGTGCAGCTACTAGGAAGTCATAAAGCAATAAAACACGTCCGCATCTCAAGCCTAGCATTTACTTCTCTTCCAAGACAATAAAAAAAATCTAGCTCTAGGCATTGTGTCTGCTGCTGAACTGAAACTGAAATATACCTTTTATAGCACAATCATAAAATAATTAAATTTCAACTTATTTTCTTGAAGTTTTGAAAATTAACTCTCTATGTTCTGGTTTCTACTGTTAAAACATACACATTTACACAATTACAATAGTTTATATACATTTCTGTTCAAAGCTAGCAGGGCATGCTGTGGTTGCATTTTAGCTCAGTACTTTACAACTTTACACACACTTCTGTATGAATCATATTGGTATTCACAAATGGCATCAAATTATTTACAAAATTCCAGATAGCTGGGCTGGTAGTATTTTCTTTTGTGACACCAGACATTTGTATTTCAATCAGTTTTCCCTTGTGCCTGTGTAACCTTTATCCACAAAATCATGGCAATCACTGGACTGTTTCATTAAAGTGAAACAAGTGAATGCACAAGACTACTGCATACTGTTCTTGGAGTATGTATAAGCTCAGTAGATTTGGGGGTCTTGTATAATTTGTTTCATGCTGTCTTTTTAGTTTGAATGTAATACGCAGTTTTTAAGGCTATAGGATTAAACATGTTATCTGAAATGCTATTGAATATATATTAATTGACTGGAAGAATGACCTCAAACACCTTCATATTGTAATGTTAGCAATAAGGCCACATTCTACATCCTGGCCAACTTTAGAACCTCATCCATAGCATCCAAAAATCGCAAAATGTAACTAGACCCTCTCTATATTGACTTGGACATGGCCTTTCAATAATATTTAAACTGTATATTTCAATACCTGCTCCTCTATAAAGAAATGTGCTGACTGCTTACATGATTTTGTAAACTACCTTAACCAAATAATGCACTCCCTTACTAATGGCATTGACAAAATCAGTTCTGACCTCATTAAAATCGTCCCTGTCTGTTCCTCATACATTGTCATGTCCTCAGTGATCAAATTAGATCACTGATCTGTTTTATTCACCACACCAGTCTCAGTACTGGTCAAGATCAAATCTGCAGAGCTAACTTTAAAAAATCTTGCTATGTCAACATAGGATAACCACAGTACATTATTTAATTATGCAAAGAACCTCAGAAATGTCCAGTCATATCACTAACAGCATCATCAAGATAAACCCTGAGGACAGTGCTAACATAATTCCTGATTATTTCAACTCCAGCTTATCCTGTCATGCCCCTTCACTACCCCCTGGTAATCAACTCTGAACAGATACTATAAGCACTCTCATGGACCAAAAGCACCAGCTGTATGAGTCTAGATAACATTCTGGGATGGTTCCAGCAGAAACTCCCCTATCAGTCCTTCTTAAACCCACAAGGGAGGCTTACTAGCCTCACCAACATCATTTGGAAAGTGATGGAATGCATCCGCATGGACCTCTTATGCAGTAAGTAAGGGACCTAAAATCCCTCAATCCTGCCAAATTTGCTTTGTAAATGTTGATCATACCTAATAACTCCACAGACTTTTTTGAAAAAGTCACAGAAACAGTAGATGAAGTTACCTCCATGAACACAGCTTGCCCAATTTAGCTAAGGATTTTGACATTATGCCCCATTCTGATATCATTTACAAACTGGTCAAATTCCATAAAAAGTTTCTTTCTAATCCATTTGATTACCAACCAGTTTACTGAGTAACATTATTTTATTAGAGATGATGATACATTATCATTGGAGAGACTTTTCACAGGTAGTGTATCCCAGGGATCTCTTTTAGGACCATTTCTGTTTGACAATTTCTACAATATGAAGTCTGGCGTTAAATACTCCAGGGCTCTTTTTTAGGACTACCTCTATTAGGCATCTATTTGACTGCTGTAACAAGTGATTTCGAGGCTAATGTTAGACCGCGTTCATGGATGATTGCAGACTTGGAGACATCATTAACTCCAGTGAAGTCTCTCAGATCTTCCAAGAGGGATTAACTCAGACAAACTGGTGGTGTCATGATCATGGTCTGTATCTGAACACTAAACAATGAAGCTTTGTACAGTTTGGGAAATATGAAATATTACCCACCTTCCACATAAATGACACCTCTCTTTAAAAAGGGCACTGCAGATAACAAACCCTGACTGCTGTGTCTCTAGGGTCAACAGGTAAGCCTTCTACCTCACCCAGCTGATTACTAAGGGTGTTCCTCTCAGTCTAAATAAATTAACATTCCATGTTATTTATTCCTCAATAGACCCATATTAGAGGACTGGTGCACCCTTTGGTGTATAACTACCCAAATACCTGTTGCTGCTTTAAAAATGTTATTGCATAGTAGCAGCCTATGAACTTGCAGTGGCAGGGATTGTGTTATAACCTCTGAGTAGAAGTGTTTCTTTCTGTCTCCAATCCTGTATTTTATTTTATGTTTCTGTATTTATTTAATTGCCAGTTGTAAACTTAGGAAATGAACTGATCAATATAGACCCTTTCAGCTATAATTCTGCTCACTGCAGAAAAAAACAAAATCATGAATACAAAGGAGGAAGGCACAATGCAGGTAAAATAACTGACAAAGCAGAGTAACATTCATATTTCTAGCAGGTAGAAAACTGAAAGATCATTTAAAACTTTGTCACTCACATTAACAATAAAATGTCAGGTGCTGTGAATAAAGATGTATATTAGAATGATCTTACAGAACATCAGGGAGAAGGTTGTAAGGGAAAGCAACAGGATACAAAATGGAAGAAGAGGAGACTGGGACATGAGAAATGAGAAAGACTAGATACGATGGAAGCTGTGCAGAAAGTAGATAACAGAGGATGCCATTGCTTACCACCTAACAAACTCATGTATGTCTTTTATCTTAAATTCTGTTATTTATATATATATATATATATATATATATATATATATATATATAAGTTTACATTCATATGGTCAAGCTCACATTGCTCGACCATCCATTTTACCGACTTTTCTCCATGAATCCCGTAATGCTGAATGGTCGGAATGTTGTGAAAACACCAAAATCGACATTTCTGACTGCTCTGCACCCTAAAACGAGTGCTAACTTGGGTCAAAAAGGGGATGTAAATTTTTGATTCTCAACACTTGCAGTCTCATTTTTGAGATCTTGCTGCACTCCTTTTGGCCATACCCGCACACTCGACCATCCACTGGTCGATCATATGCATGTACACCTATATATATATATATATATATATATATATATATATATATATATATATATATATATTTTGTTTTTTTTTTATATATGCGTGTTGTGTTTGTGTGTGTATATATACATATATATATATATCTATATAGGTTTGCTGTCAGAAATGTGGAAAATCAAAACAATTTCCCACATTTTGATAAACTTCTTTATCCAAATTTGGTAATACAGAATTACCAAAATGTCAGAAATGATGACCATGGAATTGACTATTGAACTCCGGAAGTTCCAGTGTTGAAATTCCATGTTACTGGTAATGTTTTTGCAGGAAGGCAAGCCTCCCTGCATCCCCCACACCCCCATGCATATTATATATTCTGAGATTGCACTACAGTTAGGAAGAGGGTAAATTTCCAAATCCCCATTGTAGTCCAATCTGTTATCAGAACATAGGTTCATAGGCTCATAGGTTCATACTAGTCTATCTGCCCTAGGGCATTTATAAGCCTAGCCAGTGTGTGTTTGGTTTTCACCACCCATTTTAAATTAATTTTGCTGTGCCCTTTTTCGAGGTTAGTATACTGTACCTCTGTCTAACAGTGACACAGAAGTGATACCCGGGGTAAACCTACGATCTTCCATCCACTCATCAAGATTCCTCTTGAAGAGAGTCAATGATGGACTCTGCCTAACCTGGACTGGGATTTTATTCCAAAGTGAAGGGAGCCTCTGGGTTATGAATCTGTCCCTCCAGCATGTCCTATTTATTTCAGTGCTGAGGTTCAAGTCTCTCGAGCGCGTAGCTTGATGGGATTTGGATTTTCTGAGGTGCAGCATGTCCATTAATTCCGGGATGGACATGGCTTTATATGTCAGGCACAGATCGCCTCTGAGCAGGTGGTATGCCACTGAGTAGAGCTGGAGTTTCTTTAACCGGGCAGCATATGGCATCTGTTAGAGCCCTATGATCCTCTTGGTGAGGTACTTTTGGGGTCTTTCCAGTTGCTGCAGTTGTCTGGTAGGGTACATCCCAAAAGGGGCATTGTACTCAATTATGGGCCTGATGAGGGATGAGTAAAGAGGCACGATGACCTCCCCTGATCTAGATGTGAATCCCTTCATGATTAGGTGGGCTTATATAAAATGTTTTTCTAACCACTTTGGCCATGTGGTTGTCAAATGAGAGATTGCTATCAACTTGGGTCCCCAGGTCCCTAATTACTTCTTCTGTACTTAATGGATTACCACCTATGTGGTAATTTGTGGGCACTTTGTTTTTGCCAAAGGGGATGACTATACACTTTTGGCGTTTAGCTTGAGGCCATGGCTCTGGCACCAGTTGTCTGTTTCTATGAGGCCCTTTTGGAGGATGCTTGTGTCAGCTGGAGAGTCGATTATGGTGCCCAGTTTGCAGTCATCTGCGAACTTAGTCAGCCACAGTCCTTCCGTGTTGGCCTGTACCTCCGAGAAATATATACCAAACAAGAGAGGTCCCAGGACTGAGCCTTGGGGGATGCCACTTGTAACTGGTTTGGAGTCTGACATGGCTCCAGCAATTCTAACCATGTGGGTTCTGTCCTTGAGCCAGTTTGCAACCCATCTAGTGACATAGGGGTTTATATTTAAGCTGGTGAGCTTATCTATAATGCCAGACTGGGGTATTGTATCAAAGGCTTTTGCGAGGTCCAGGTAGGCTGTGTGGACCACCTTCCCCTTGTCATTGGCCATGGTGACTGTTTCAAAGAAATCAACCAGGTTTAAGAGGCAGGATCTGCCCTTAACAAAGCCGAACTGGGTAGGATCCAGTGTCTGTAGGTCCCCAATATCTTTATTTATGAGGTCCATGATGATCCTTTCCATAGCTTTGCAGACCAAGCTAGTCAGGCTTATGGGGCGATAGTTTCCAGGATCCGTTGAGGCACCACCTTTGTGGAGAGGGACCACTGTTGCTGTATGCCACTCTTTGGGTACATATCCTGTAGTAAGGCTGAAATTGAACAGTAATTTTATGTTTGGGTTTAGCTCTTCTTGGAGTTCATGTAGGACGCAGCCTGGGACACCGTCTGGTCCCATTGATGCTGTGTTTTTTTGCTTTGGAGAGGGCAGCTCTTACCTGAGCATCTGAGATGTCAGGGGGGCAGCACTCTGCTCGGATAAATATTTGCCCTTTTGGTGGGGAGGGGGGGGAGTTTGCACTGAACCTTTCAGCTAGGATGTTGGCAATGTCTGTGGGTTCAGTGTATTTTTTGTCATTTTGGACTAATTCTGAGCATATCTGGGAATTCCCACCCAGGTTCCTAACATAACTAAAGAAAGCCTTGTGATTACCCTTAGTGTCCTGTGCAATTTTTCTCTCGAAGCTGGCCTTAGACGATTTTATGAGTGCCCGTAGTTTTTTGCTAATACTGATCAGAGATGCCTTCCCTTTTTGGGATTTTGTTCTATCATGTAGTAGCTTCCTCCTTTTATTGTATAGTTTGTTTATGGCTGGGGTCCTCCAGACAGGACGTCTACCTTTGGAGGATTGGGTCTTGGTTTTATTTGGGATTGCATGATCCATGCATTCCTGAAGGTGTTCATAGAATGCGTTTATAAAGGATTCTGTGGTCTGGGCCATATTTTTCACAGGCCTGGGGGCTTTGAAGGATTCCACCTCGGTTTTGAGGAGTGTGAAATTTGCTTTAGAGAAGTTTTTCACTGTGGGTTTCTGGGCAGGGGGTGGGGTCGGGATGTGAATATCCAGTGAGATTAGTTTATGGTCTGATCTTACCAGTGAGGGATACACTTCTGGTCTGGAGCATAGTGTCGCCATGTTGGTGATGATCATGTCCAGTATGTTTTTCCCTCTTTGTGGGAGTGGTAACAAGTTGTTCCATAGCATTTGAGTTTATAAATTATGGGAACCTTTGGGCTAGGGTGTTGGAGCTATAGTAATGCTCCCAGTCTATGTTTGGGTAGTTGAAGTCGCCCAATATAATGGTGTTTGGAGAGACCTTCATATTTTCCAGTGTTCTCAGGAAGGCCGAGTGGGGTTCCTGGGTTTGGGAGGGTGGTCTGTAGCAGGCTATAAACTGGAAGGCAGTTTTACCCACTGTTAGTTGCACATGGATAGTCTCTGATGCTTCGTGCTGTGCCACCAAACTGGAGGTGTGGGTATCTTTGACGAATATTGATACTCCTCCTCCTTTTGTGGTTTGGTCCGAGTTTTGGGGCCGAAAAGCATGGTATGAGGTATAACCTGGTAGTGCTGGGGTGCTCTCGGGAGCCTTGAACCAGATTTCTGTTACTGCACAGATATCGATGTTCTCCATGCTAAGGAGAGTTTCGAGTGCATGCATCTTGAGGTTTAGACTTCTGGCATTGAGTAGCATTACTCTTAGTTTCTTATCCCTTGTGATACCTATGGAGGTGGGTTTGTCTTTTGAGCCTTGCCTAAAAAAGGCACTATGGGGGTAGCAAGAGCCTTTGCCAATATCCAAAAGCCCAGGGGTGACAGGTGCAAGCCATCCCTAGCGAAGCATCGTGGCTTGTCGAGCATGTCAGACAGGCATTGGATCCCCTTTGAATGACACTAATACTTAAGCCAATTGTTGAAATTGATCATCTTGTCTTCATATTGTGGCATCATTCTTGGTGAGGGTAAGATGCTACTCAAGGTCAGGGTCATATCGGCCTGGGCTACATGCTCAGAGACCTCCTCTATGTCTCTTTTCATGTAGTCCAGGGAGGTACATCTCAGGTCATTCACACCAGCATGGACAATGACTGAGTCATATTTGTACTTGCCTTGGAGTGACCTGAGTGCTTGTGTTATGTGGTGGATCCTAGCGCCCGACAGGCAGCTCACCGTGACCTTCTCCTTGTTCAGCCTGGTGAGTGGGATGTCAGTGTGCCTGACGATAGAGTCACCTATTACAAGTGTATCAGGTGTGTTGTTTAGCCTTAAGGTCTGTGACTGTTCGGCACACTGGCTTTGTGAGCTATGTGTTGCATGAGTTTTGTTTTGGGGTAGCGGTTGCTTGGGTGTCTGCTTTGGAGGTCTCTGCTGCTTAGGCAGATTTTTATTTACAGCCTCCGAGTATGTTTTTGTGTGTTTATGTGTTTGCTTTGCTGTTGTGGTAGGTCTATGTGAGACTAGAATTGTAGTGAGTGTGGTTTCCTTCTCCTCCTGACTGGTTTCGCTAGTACTGAGTTGAGAGAGCTTAGCCTTCAGTATGGCTATATGGTTGCATCTCTCACATGTGTTGGAATTTGTTGGGAGGAGGAGAGGGTTGTCTGTGTACATGAGGCAGTTGTAACATTGCCTCAAGATTCCCAGATTCACCAGCTGGACCGGAGAGGAGATTGACAACTGACCTTTGGACATGCTAGAACAGTATTGGGAATTCCTTTATAATTGAAAAAAAAAGGCCAATAGGGAACGAGGTACTCAAGGGGAGTTTGAGAGGGTGTAGTGCTTTTAATATTTTAGTGCTGACTTATATAATTGCTTTAGTGAGCAAGTGCCAGGTAACTTAAATGCAATGTGTTTCAGGTAACTTAAATGCAAAAATGACAAACAGTAACTTTCTTTCAAGTGAAACAATGAAATAAGTACAGTAAGCAATGCAGATATCACTAGGGATCCACAGAAGCACTGAAAAGCCGCGTTTTAGGTGGAATTAGCGTTTCAGAGAAATAAGCAAACAAACAAGCAGCATACAAATAAAGCTAGATTCAGCAGGCCTGGATCTAGTCTATGCTACAGCAAACAAGGTGTACCAATTTCAGTAAGAAACAGTTCAAATATGCAGGCACTTAACCAGAAATTCCCATCTCAGAAGGGCAGAGTCCAGCCTCTCCTCCCACAAGAGTGCAGACCATGAACCTTCTTAATGTAAAATAACTGGCCTGAAGCCCAAGTGCTTAAACCAGAACTAATACACTTTTAGAATAGCAGACACTGAGCCCTCAATCAGCAGTTCCCAACTTAGAAGGATGTAAGCTACCTGTCCTGCCACCACAGTGCAGGCCACAAACCTTCCTAATGTAAAACAACTGGTCTGAAGCCCAAGTGCTTAATCCAAAAGACTTAGAATGATAGCTACACTTTAATCAAGTTACTACCAAGCAGTAATAAATACAATTGAATACTTTAAAGAATGCCTGGATTAGTGCTCAAGTTATACAAACAAAGCTAGATTCAGCAGGCCTGGATCTAGTCTATGCTACAGCAAACAAGGTGTACCAATTTCAGTAAGAAGCAGTTCAGATATGCAGGCACTATAAGCCTTTAACCAGAAATTCCCAGCTCAGAAGGGCAGAGTTCAGCCTCTCCTCCCACAAGAGTGCAGACCACGAACTCTTCTAATGTAAAATAACTGGCCTGAATCCCAAGTGCTTAAACCAGAATTAATACACTTTTAGAATAACAGACACTGAGCCCTCAATCAGCAGTTCCCAACTTAGAAGGATGTAAGCTACCTGTTCTTCCACTACAGTGCAGACCACAAACCTTCTTAATGTAAAACAACTGGCGTGAAGCCCAAGTGCTTAAACCAGAATTAATACACTTTTAGAATAACAGACACTGAGCCCTCAATCAGCATTTCCCAACTGAGAAGGATGTAAGCTACCTGTCCTGCCACCACAGTGCAGGCCACAAACCTTCCTAATGTAAAACAACTGGTCTGAAGCCCAAGTGCTTAATCCAAAAGACTTAGAATGATAGCTACACTTTAATCAAGTTACTACCAAGCAGTAATAAATACAATTGAATACTTTAAAGAATACCTGGATTAGTGCTCAGGTTATACAAACAAAGCTAGATTCAGTTCCATATTAATGAATGCACTCAACCATTCACTAATGAGGATTCAAACATTTCCAGATTGGCATTACTGAAACTGGAAAACATGTATTTGGCCATCCCAGTTTTGCATAAGTGCCATTTCAAATTTTGATAGTAAACCATACTTTCCTGATAACAGGTGTAAGACCCTTTTAGGAGGCTGATCCTAGGAAGAATATTTGCCTCTGAACATCAAGTTATTTTAGCCATCGAGGGACATTTCCTCCAGCAGTAGAAAACTGGTTATATGACACTTCATTAGTATTATGAGTTGCAGATGGGGCTGACAATATTTCACGATAAAGGCTCTTAAACGTCAGCATGATAGTAACCAGTTCCAACCTTTCTTTAACTATGAGTGCCATCTGAGTCTGGCCAAGATCTAAAAGTAATACTCTCTTCTTGGTACTACCAGACTAAGGCTACATATCTTACAGTTTGAGAACTGTAGCACTGTTACTGTGGTTTAAAGCATTAAAGAGAGGAACGTGTATTCTACATGTGGAGCAAGAACTTCTTTCCCAGTTTTGTCTTTGCCTTTGGAGTAAGCCAATAAGAAAGACATGGCTGGGTCTGGTTGTTGAAACCATGAAGTCATTCTTCATGTGAGTTATAGACAAACCTGTCAAATCATACTTCAAGACCTTGATACTGTTATGCTGTTTCCACCATTCCGTTAAAGCTACAGATTCCTCACTCTCAGGGGACCTTGCTAAGCTTCCAAGGGGTGGCACAAACATTGCCTTTGTCTTAATGATAACAATTTATAGTTGATTTGACATTTAGCAGTTTTAAAACTGGCGAGAATAGTAGTGACATGCACCATCGTAAATATGGTACACATTCAGCTATCTGTTACTCCTACAGTGGCTGTTTGAATTGATGTATACTTTTCTTTGCATCTCTGTTCTTAATACGCATCTTTTGCCTACATGCTTATATAAATGTTGCATTCCTCTGAACATTAAGCTATTAATCCACAGTACACCTTACTGATTAAAAAGACACACTGCACCACGACTGCATTATTTGTATTATCTGGTTACATAAATGGCACATGCACATCTGTACTGTAGCTGTGTATTTCACTAGCAGTGCTAACCAAAGACTTCCTTGTATCACTTTGGCTTGGAAAAATGTCTGACATGGGGACACTCCTGAACTAAAGATGAGAGTCATACAATGCCCATAGTGACTGACCACAAATTCATAATAATGCCAGTGAAGAAGCTTACTGGTGGACTTCTGTGAAACCACTTCAAAAGGATGCACATATTTTCTATCTGGTCTAATTTGGACCATGAGATATCCACATCGGTTTGCATCTACTAACACCAGTTGCAGGCATGTAACTATATGAAATCTCCATATGGTGATGTAGGTGATATTCAAGGATGTTATAAATATACTCACCTGCAACACCATACAGATGTGGACTGAGTCCAGTCTTCTGGTTGCACATGTCTGGGGCATTTGAAAACATTACCACTGTAAGGATACAGAGTGATGAGTAAACTCTGTAACTTTATAGTACGATGGCCAGGCTATGCAGTCCAGTGAATGTCAGTTCCCTGTGACATATGCCACAGGTTGCATGGCTGCTCTGTAAGTCCTATCATGGCTAAGAGATCTCCCGGTCCATTAGGATGACAGAATTCTGTTTTGTTTGAAATGCCTCCATTGCATCAGTCTGGACGGATGTATAATAATATTACTAAACTGATGTCTACAACATAACCATTCCATTTAAATCCCACACAATTTATGTTGGTGACATGTACTTGAACAAAAAAATGACATTAAATTCCATGCTGGTGTAGTTTAAGATGCACTTTCATATTATTTTAGAATTGAGTGAGTGGTTGTAACACACTGCTTTGCATAACCAAAACAAAAGAACCTTTCATTGTATTTTTCAATGCTAACTTGCATAACTTTATATTATGCAGTATGGCTTTGTATGGATAAAATGGTTCTAAAGTACAGATTGCCTGCACAAGTGTTAACTGCTGCTAAAGGTGTCATATACCATACAACAAAGTATACATGTTCATGAAGTATGGGCCTTGCCTCTAATGTAAGTAAACACACATGATGCCTACAGTATTTGTGCTTGTTCATCTAAAACTAAATTCTCTGTTACATGCAAAACTAAAGTAACTGTATAGTTTATAGGAGTATAAAGGTTTTGCTTCATTAAGAGACATGATAGTTAGACTTTCTGTATTATTGATGCACTTGCCATTTACCAGAAGTTATCCTATCAATGGCACTAATAACACACTGGATGCATTTTTCTTTCTTTCAGTATTATAATTGAACAATAGATTTTTACTTTGATCCTAATTTAATCCATGGAATATGGGAGAATGAAGAAGAAAGGGGTAAAAATGTAAGAGGGGAACATATCTAATGTAATCCACTATTTTAATGTATTATTTCCAATATGTTACATTAAAATAGTCAAGTTAAATTGCATTAAAGCATTTGTACTTAATAAGCTCTTTTATGGTTAATCTAAATGCAACTAGGTTTGCTGAGTAACTCTCATCAGCATAATGTAGATGATTGTTTCACTATTTTGTTAATAAATATACTATTTATATGTAGGACAAACAGTTTTCAGTCTTGTGTGGCCTTGTGTAGAACCTTGAATTATACAGTTAGATATAATGAACTATCCTCCATTAAATGGCATACTCTAAAGTCTCATTTTATTTGATGGCAAGGAAGAACAGCTGCTTTTGTTACATGTTTTTACTGTGAAAAATGTGTTCATATTTGCAGCTTCTTCTTGTGTGTGTGTGTGTGTGTGTGTGTGTGTGTGTGTGTGTGTGTGTGTGTGTGTGTGTGTGTGTGTGTTATATAGAGCTAGTGAGGGATCTGTGGCTATATCCATTGAAATGCTTAAACACTGAAACAAAATTGATCGATGCCAGCATGTTGATAAGTCAACCCATCGGCAGCCTAAACTTACCAAAAACCTAAAACATCAATAAACAATGGATCTCAAAAAGGAAAGCAAGCACTTTCCTTTTGTGATCTGTTAAAAAAAAACAGAGCTACCACTAACTTTAGGCTTAGTTTGGCTGAAAAGAGGTAATGTTATGGAAAAGTTTTTTTCTAACATAAGGAGTAGGGTTGCAGACAGGAGCAGGGTTAGGATTACGACACATGCTGCACCTTACTCATTTGTACTAACCACACATTAATTTAGAAAATCCCTGTCTGTAACACTACCCATACATAAGACACTCATAAACATACAACATACATGAGCACATATGTATAACATTTCATCTGTTCCCTTTTAGTCTAACCTCCAATCTCTCATGCACATATTCCCACCTACTATTGACAGAATGTTTGGAATATGTGAAAGTTCATGAATTAATGCACCACCACATATTTCACCACACTTGCTTTCATTACATCTTTCTACTTCTCTAGTCCTTACTCTAACTTGCAAATACACCAATACACACTCTCACCTACTTCTGCTAGGTTTAAGGTATCAAAGAGTGGAAACTGTAGCCTGGCTAGGTCTTTCTTGTAGTTTTTACTAATTGGTTTGTCTGTTGTGACCTTTTCACTCTTTGGTTTTGATGTTAGTTGTGATATTTTGGAACACCTTAATGGTTATGGACAGTTGAGTGTAAAGACCTTATGTTTCTAAAGTATAGCCAGCAGTCCACTTATGCTCTGCTGACAAGGTTATAAGAATGTGGAAACATGCATGTCCGCAGCTAGTGGGGTTTTGCTTTATTGAAATGAATGTATCCACAAAGACTTAAAAAGAAAGAGTAAAAAGTCATGGACATGTTCAGAAGCTATATAGCTGAAACACTTCATCCTTAAGGGGTCATTTGCATATATCCCATGAATCTCTATTACAGGAGGTTTAAGGTATCGTACGGTGAATACTATAGCTTAGCTAGTTTTTTTTTGCAGTTTTACTAAGTGGTTTGTCTGTGTGACCTTTTTACTCTTTGGTTTGGATGTGATGTGGGATATTTTGGAGACACCTTAATGGTTATGGACATCAGCTGGGTGTAAAAACACTGTTTTTTGTAAATATTGACAAATAGTCAATGTATGCTTGGTTGATGAGATCAAAAGTAGGCTAAAGTATAGCCAAACAGTCCACTTATGCTCTGCTGACAAGGTCATAAGAATGTGGAAACATGCATGTCCACAGCTAGTGGGATTTGGCTGTATTGGACTGTATGTATCCACAAAGACTGAAAAAGTAAAAAGTCATGAGTATTTCAAAGCCATTTAGCTGAAACACTTGATGTCCTTAAGGTGTCATTTCCATATATACCATGCGTCTGCATTAAAAGTATTTTAAGGTAACTCACAGTAGAAACTCTAGCTTGGCTAGGTTTTTCTTGTAGTTTTTACTAATTGGTTTGTCTTTGTGATAGTTTTACTCCTTGGTTTGGATGTTAGTTGGAATATTTTGCAGACAACTTAATGGTTATGGACATCAGCTGGGTGCAAAGACCCTGTGTTTCCAAAATATACCCAAACAGTCTACTTATGCTGTATTGACAAGATCATAAGAAGGCCAAAACATGTATGTCCACAGCTAGTGAGGTTTGGCATTATTGGCCTGAATGTATACACAGAGACTTAAAATAAGTTAAATGTCATGGACATTCAGAAGCTATCTAGATGCAACAATTCCTGTCCTTATGGGGTCATTTGCATATATCCCATGGGCCTCTATTACACAATGTTTAAGGTATCAAACAGTGAAAGCTCTAGCTTGGGTAGGCTTTTCATTTAGATTTTACTAATTGTTATATAATCATATCACTGCTAGCCACTCGATGTAAATATGTCTCTAGAGAATTTGTCAGAAATAGTGCAGGCTATGCAAAAGGACCCAATGACACAAGTACAAACATCATTTGAACTCTCAGAGAGGGGTTTCAGTTGGAGTGGGTGTGCATCAGGGTTCAGTTCTGAGCCCACTGCTGTTCACACTGGTGATGGACTACACTAGCAAGCTGACTGAAAGAGGACAGATCACCAAAGATGATGTAGGTAGATGATGTGGCATTACAAGCAGGGACTGAACAAGAATTTCAGCAAGTGATAGTAGAATGGAATGTAAAACTGAAGGCACACAGGATGGATAAGACAGTTGCCATGGCAATAAATGGAAAAAATCAGAATAATCTGAAAACTGAGATAAAAGAAAAAGCAGTAGATCAGGTTAGTAGCTTCAAGTTTCTGGGAATGGTGGTTGAGGAGAAGTCTGAATGAGGAGGTCAAAGCTAGAATTAGAGTGTCTGCATCCAACTAGCACAGAGTGTCAGAGGTAGTGGGTGACAGACGAATGCCAAAGATGCTGAAAAGTAAGGTGTAAACAACAGTGGTGCGACAGTACTGCTGTATGGTTTAGAAACCTGGACAGTGAAACAGGAGCAATTGAGGAAGATAGAAGTCATAGAGATGAACTACTTGAGAAGGGTGGTAGGATGCACACAGTTGGACAGATGAAGAAATGAAGACATCATAGCAGAAGTCAAAGTAGTTCTAATTTCAGGGTATGTCAAAGAATGTGGTAGTTGAGGCGCATGTGCAGGAAAGCAGAAGACAATTTGGTGAAAAAGATTTGGGAGATACAGAAAAAGGGTAATTGGAAGCAAAGGCATGCAGCAAAGAAATGGATGGACTGTGTGAGGTAAGATCTGTAACAGTCAGACATGAGCATTGAAGAAGGTAGGAAAATGGCATGGAATTCAGAAATAATGTGACAATTGAAGTGACACCTCAATCATAGGTAGAAAAATGTGAAAAAAGACCTTGATAAGGAGGAGGATGATGATAATGGGGATGCTGTCATATAACATATCCTCTGTTTGCTTATATTATTGCATAAGTAGTTTGTCCTCTATCCCCACAGTATCTGACCATCAGCTGCCACTAACTTTTCTGCTCATTCACTGGGACTACTGGATCCACCTTAGCCTTCCACAGGCTCAACCACAGTTATGTATGGAGCCAATGAGGAGAGAAAAGGTGCTGGTGCTGCACTATACTGCTGCGCTGGAGTGTGCAAACCCTCATGCCCTTCCACCCAGCATCTTTGCAAGTTCTGCAGTTGCTGTTCTGAGAAGGTACATGTCCAGTTTTATGCATGTGCAACCTTCTGACTAAATGACACACCTACATTGCAACAGTGTTGTAAGTGCATTACTAATGTGTTACTAATATACTATGCAGTGCCAAGACTAAACATCCTTTTCATTGCAGCTGAGAGGTCATTCACAGTGAGAAACCCTCCTGAGAGTAAAATGATAGAATCAGAGGATATTTTGGAGCTCCTCTAGGGGGTGGTGCTGGGATTAATCATAGAGGAGGGAACGGTGTTATCAGGATTGACCTAATCCCCCATGCCCCAGTGAATGATACTCCACATTAGTAACTCTTATACCAGAGACCTACAGTAGCACTACACATAGACATGCTAGGCTGATCACATCTAATGGTGGCTAGTTACTGTTATAGGCACATCATCTATCTAACCACGTCATGATTGCAGAAGAGGTAGACTAGAGTTGTATGACATTGTATTTTTGGCTTGGTGTCTTCAAGATCTGCATGCCCCATGGGAAGGTTTTGGCACTGATATCCTTGCTGATTCCAATGTGTTTTGTTTTGCATTTACAGGGTACAGCACTACTAAGGAGATCCTTGCAGAATGAGGTATGACTGGAAGCTAACAGTGGCACCAGTGCAGGAGCTAATGATGATGACTAGACACAATAACACTGCCTGTATAGATACCAGATGGGTAATTATCTACAGTGAAGGCTGAAGGTGTGACCTCACCCAGAGACAAGCATGAAGCTATACAGTCAGAGCATTACTATTCCCACTATGGAAGAGATTCCTTGTGTCTTCAATCACAAGTGATGCTTCAACTACACCTACACAACAGAAGATGAGAGCACTGCATCTTCAGTGCATGTTTCGGGTTCCATTAGAAATCTCAAACATTCAAAAGTTTGAGCCTCATATGGTTGATACCATATGAGCAATCTTTTGAAAGCTTGCAAGTTTCAGTGGAAATCACCATAGGGCATATTTCCCTTAACTTCAAAGTAGTGCGATCTCGAAGTTGGTATATTTAGGTAGCAGGGGTTGTAGGGGTGCAGGGGGGCTTTTTTTAATTTTTATTATGTGTTCGAAGTTTTGAAACATCACTCATATGGTGTTGATCATATGCAAGTTGAAGATGTTCTTCATCTCACATTGCTGCAGTCCTAACACTTGGGTAGTCCGCTGTCCCAGTCGGCCCGAATACCAAAGTATAAGGCTGACGTCGGTCAAGGCGCATTTGTCTGACATCAGGACGTCAGGGTACAAATGCGCATGACCGACGTCATATCCTCAGTCTTTTTTGCCGCATGGTCCGATGCAGAAGCAGTATTGCGAGTGCAGGTTGGCGTTCTGAAATTTTCTGAAGTCGGAGTTTCAGACCGAATCAAAGTTGGCTAAGTACCCCGTTGGGGAATATTTTGGTTTTTTCTTGCCTCAGTATTTAACCGGATGTCAGAAAAAGTGAATAACTGTATTTCTTGTGGGAAACAGATACCGCATAGAGATTACCATACATTGTGTATACCTTGCTTAGGGCCTGAGCACGACGTTGTTGGCTGTCGCTCTTGTGCTAGATTTAACAAACGCACTATTAAGAGAAGATTAGATTGTGCCAGGTTAGTTTTTGGGAAGCGTTGTAATTACAACATGCCGCCGGATGCTCCACGCCTCGCCTAAAAGCGCAAAGACAAAGCAGCGAAGCCTAGGGTAGAAGAACCGTCTGTCCCGGACGTCGGTTCTTTAGAGGGCTCGGTGGAGCCGGTGGTTCTACCAGAAGTTCCTTTGGATTCTCAGGGAGAGACTTTACTGTTACAAGATGTGTCCTCTCAGGAGGTAGGCCAGGCTGAAGGGGCTTCTCAGGTAGCTGTTCTCCCCTCCCTTCCTAAGGTGGTTAGGCCCTCCCCTTCTGTTTCCAAGGCTCCTTCTAGAGGCCGGCCAGCCTGATAAGAGGCCTAGGGTGGAACCTGAGCTTGAGAGTTTTGAGCAGTGTTCGGAGGCTTCTGAGTCTTCGGCTGAAGACATGCAGGAGTATCCTCCTTATTCTGATTCTGATGTAGATGACTCTACACCTTCGGCTTCTCCTCCTGAGGATTTTTCTTTTTCAGAGACTCTTCATTCCATGAGGGAGCATTTTAAATGGGAAGGTCAAGATTTCTCTGATTCTAGGAAAAGGCTTAGGGAATTTTTGTTTCTACCCCAGCATAGGCCTTTAGCTATACCTCCTGTTCTGGATGTGGTAGAGGATGTTTTTGCAGAGGCTTCCCTGAACCCTGATTCTCTGCCTCCTGCCCCAGTTAAACCGGACAGGTATTATAGAGTGCCTGAAGCTCATAAGTATCTTTTAAGAGTCCTAGGGCAGACCCAGAAACTGTTTCTCAGGGCCCTAAAGGGGTTAAGGCTTCTGTTGTTAAAAATCCTGTTCCTTCTGATAAAGAGGCAAGGGCTTTGGATAGATGGGGGAAAAAGGTGTATACTTCTTCCACTTTAGCCATGAGGGCTTTGAATTGCCAGTTTCACATGTTGAAATACCAAAATTATCTCCTTTCACAATTGAAGTCTAAGGTAGATGCTCTGGCGGAAGGTATTGAGTGTAAAGAGTTGCAGGATTTGGTTCATGTTTCTGAACAGGTGGGTAAGCATTCCTTGCAATGTGGTTTTGATGCTGTACAGGCCTCTTCGAGGGTGGCAGCCACTGGTTCTGTTCTTCGCAGGCACGCCTGGCTGAGGGATCAGAATTTAGCTGAACATGTAAAGACAAGGATTTTAGATGCTCCTTTACAATCTGATGTGTTGTTTGGTGCGCCTGTGGAAACAGTTTTAAAGAAAATGGAGGACAAGGCTAAGTCTATGCAGACTGTTAAAGATTTTTTGCAGGTTCAGCCTCCAAAGTTTAGTAGAAATTGGCCTACTAAGGGGTGGACTTATCCTTCTTATGATTCTCAGTCTAGGGGTAGATCTAGACGTGGTAGGGGCAGAGCTCAAGGTTCTTTTAGGCCTAGAACAGGCAGTTCGCCTGCCCAGTCTTCTGGTGAGGGCAGGGTCAGTCCTTTCGTAAGCAGACCCAATGACTTGCCTTTTCAACTGCCAGAGCCTTCTCGTCTGGCAGCACCTTTGGGAGGAAGGCTGGCACTTTTCAAAGAAAATTGGAGTGTTATTACCCAAGACAGATGGGTATTGGATATCGCTCACCACGGTTACAGGTTTTATTTCCATACCTTGCCTCCATTCAAAGGCATGCCAGACATTCCTCCTATACAAAGAAAAGAGGCTCACAAGCAAATTTCTCTGTTGCTCCAGATAGGGGCCATTCAGCCGGTTCCTGTGCCAGAAAGGGGCCTAGGATTTTATTCTCGCCTGTTCCTAGTACCAAAAAGGGGAACACGTGGAGACCAATTTTGGATTTGTCTATCCTCAACACTTATTTGGACATTCCCAAGTTCAAAATGTTGACGTTACAACAGCTTTTACCTCTGCTGGGCAAAGATCACTGGATGGTAACTTTAGATCTCAAGGAGGCTTACCTTCATGTGCCTATCAGACTCAGTTGCAGGAAGTATCTGCGTTTCCGAGCTGGAAATTCACATTATCAGTTCTCTGCATTGACCTTTGGCTTATCTACTGCGCCCAGAGTATTCACAAAAGTTCTGGCTCCAGTTGTAGCTTTTTTTCAGGCTAAAAGGAATACAAATCTATCCTTACTTGGACGACTGTCTGATTCTGGCTCAAGAAAAGGACGAGCTTCTTCAGCATCTGGAATATGTGATAGCAGTGCTAAGATGCCTGGGGTATTCTGTGAACGAAATAAAGTCCAGTCTAGTACCCTCTCAAGACATGTGCTTTCTGGGTGTGAGACTGAATACAGCAGCCCAGATGGCCTTTTTAACCCCGGACAAACAAAAGAGTCTATCCCTTTACTTCCATCAACTATCTCATCAGTCCGTGCTGACTGCAAGGACAGTCCTTCAAGCATTAGGGTTCATGGCATCTTGTATTCTGGTGCTTCCCAATGCCAAACTGCATATGAGGAAGCTGCAATGGTATCTAAAAATGTATGGACACAGCACTGCCAGGATTTGGACACTGTCATTCCAATAATACCTTGCATTCAAAAGGAATTTTTGTGGTGGGCTCAGGAATGTCACCTAAACAAGGGACTCTCTGTGACCCGGCCAGAGGCGAGTCAGATTCTAACGACAGATGCCTCAGACATAGCTTGGGGAGCTCATCTGAATGGAAAGTGGATACAAGACAAGTGGCCTGCCAGACTACAGCATCTACATATCAACATGAAGGAGATGTTAGCAGTCCAGTTTGCATTAATGGCTTTCAAGGAGTTACTTCTTCCAGGGCAGGTGTTGATTCTAACAGACAACACTACTGTCATGTGGTACATCAACAAGCAAGGGGGAACACATTCTTATCCTCTATGCAGGCAAGCAATGATTTTGTGGGAGACTGCGCTCAGCATGCAGCAAAGGATTTGGATGTTTCTGAGCCTAATTTGAGTGTGGCTCTTCAATATCTTACTGAGTTATTGGACAAAGGTTTGTCTTTCTCTTCCTTTAAGATTCATGCTGCAGCAATTTCAGCTCACTATGATTGTGACCCACCATTGTTTTCTCATCCTTTGTTCAAGCAATTTCTTAGAGGGGCAAAGAATATAAGACCCCCACGTAGAGCTCCTACTCCTGCTTGGGACCTCAATTTTGTGTTGGAGAAACTTACTCTACAACCTTTTGAGCCTGCGGCTACTGCTGAATTGAAATACTTGTCATGGAAGACTGCTTTTTTGTTGGCCATTACTTCTGCAAGAAGGGTTTCTGAATTGCAGGCCCTTATGGCGGTTGAGCCTTTTTGATTTTTCATAAGGATAGGGTATCATTACGTACTAATCCTTCATTTATGCCTAAGGTGGTTTCTAGTGTGGCTTTAAACCAAACTATTCATTTGCCTACTTTTTATGCAAATCCCCAAAATAAGGGGAAAAGATTTTGCACACTTTAGATGTACACAGGCAGTTGCGTTATTATTTAAGCAGGACTAGGGATTTTAGGCAGTCTCAGCAGTTGTTTGTTTCTTTTGCTTTGAGTTCCCAGAGCAAGCCTGTGTCAAAACAAACTATATCTAAGTGGATTGGGTTTTGCATTGCATTCTGTTATTCCCATCATGGCAAGGAGATTCCAGCTGGGATTAGGCCTCATTCCACGAGGGCTACTGCCACTTCAACAGCATTTCTAAGGGGGGTGGCAACTAAGGATATTTTGGAGGCAGCTACTTGGAGTTCAGTGCATACTTTCTCCAAGCATTACCACCTTCCTCTCTATTCTAAATCCAGGGCTGGTTTTGCCACTGCTGTGTTGCAGGGCATTTTGGCAGCTCCTGCTTCATTATAGTTTAGCCATCCTCCCTTACCTCTGCTTTGGGATTCTACCCAAGTGTTAGGACTGCAGCAATGTGAGATGAAGAACATAGTACAGTTTTGTACCTACCATAAATGTAGATGTTCGAAGATCCACATTGCTGCAGTCCAATTTACCCTCCCTCCTTCCCTCTGTGTTTAGGGGTGGTTGTGTGGGTGGGGTTCTATTTTGTAAATTTGTATATATTGTACATATATTAGGTACAGGAGTGTTTGGTGTTTTTTGGTTTTGGCCTTATCTTTTTAGGGTCTTCTGACATCTGGGGCAAGAAAAGACTGAGGATATGACGCCGGTCATGCGCATTTGTACCCTGACGTCCTGATGTCAGACAAATGCGCCTTGACCGACGTCAGCCTTATACTTTGGTATTCGGGCCGACTGGGACAGCGGACTACCCAAGTGTTAGGACTGCAGCAATGTGGATCTTCGAACATCTACATTTATGGTAGGTACAAAACTGTACTTTTTAAATCTTCGAGCATATAATATAGGGCCCATTTATCTATCATTTTGACTCCATGGTACTGGCACTTGGTACCAATCAGCACATATTCCACTGTTTTAGTCAGGCACAATCTGCAAATCAGCAGCAATCTAGTCCAGTCAAGCATAGGTTTTACTGATGTATTGTATGGAATCTTTGAGAACACAGGCCAGCGTTGGAGCAATGATTGGTCTCTTGAGTTCTTTGTTCACACACATTGCTTCCATGTTGTCCATTTTCATGTTCATAATTGCCACTGCCATCATCACTGCTCATTACTGGCAGTGCTGTCCAGGGTCATGTAGGGTATGTATCAAGGGTGGCTGAAGAAGGATGCTATTGTGAGGTCAACACTTCTCATCTGCATCTGCAAATGAGTAACATTCTGCATCCCCTCATTGATGGCGGTCACGTCAGTAAACATTCATTAGCAGGGGCACCTCATGAGAGGATCACATCAACATCAAAGTGACAGTCCTGTATTCACACAACTTCCCTGTTAAGGAGGGACAACAAATCATTATGCAACAAGCCAGCATACCAGTCACAGATTGCAGTTATGTATTACCACTCAAATCACATTGCAGGAGGAAACTGCATATGCCACAGTGTGCTCATCACCTGAAGATTCCCATGTCTGCATGATGCTACATTCATAAGGTGGGGCTGTGGGGGCCTCTTTTTACCCCAGGCCAGTAATCAAGAAGCCCCAATCCTTACCACTGATGCTGGTTTGAGGCATACACTAAAAAAAGAATGGAATTACACAGTATTTTCAAATGTAGCTCTCTGCATCAAACACAGTTTCCCCCAGGAGTGCACAGGGAACACGGTCCACTAGGACTGGACTCTCTCTCTGGTTCCCAAAGAAGACCCACCATGGAGCACTGTGTCCCTTTTCCAATTATTTGGCACACACACTTGAATTTCTGATTTTCCAGGTGCACACACGCACACACACACACACACACACACACACACACACACACACACACACACACACACACACACACACACACACACACACACAAACCTGGGAAAGGCTGACACAGGTTCACCAGCTGTGTCCCCTCTCTCCAGATTACAGGGTAGCTTCCACCAGCCAGATACTGTAAGGCTCTTACAAGGGGTAACCATTTACACTGTGTCAAATTAATACTGATATGAATGGTAGACTGTGACAGAAGCTGTAAAGCTTTTCAGAGTGACCACAGTGACACTGAAATAAGCACAGGTAGTCTCATGCTATTAAAAGTATTCACTAAAAGACCACCCACAATGAAAAGGTAAAAAATATTTAATACTAGATAATAAAAACAGAAAACAGGAAAATACTTAATATTTAGTTGCAATAAACATCAGAGTTTTCAATCACAGGAAATATAAAATAACACAGTTGGATAGAATATCACATGCAGAAAAAGAAATAATAATACTAAACTAATTGCATGGTACTTTTTCTTAACTAAAGTGAAGAGAAACTGTCCCTAGTTACCATGCTTAATATCGCAAGACAAGATGTACTGCTGAGATGCTCACTTCCACAAGGCAAGATGAGATACTGCACACACTGTACATGTAACAACTACTAAACAACTGAACGACTATTACTGAACTGTGATAACTGAGTTGGATCTTTTATATATCACATTCCAAAGAAAAACAAAAACAATCTGTTGCTGCCAGAGTTCCATCCATCAGCTGGTTATAGAATTTCATCATATCTAGTAACCTGACTCTGGAACAATTCACATTCAAAACACTGTTAAGATTCTGTTGCAGCATTTTTAACACAAGCAAATGTTACAAATACATTTTTAATAAAAGCATTTGTACAAATCAGTGTAACAGACAAATGACATAAGACTATTTACAAAACTTCAGCCAGCCATGCTGGCATATGCCACACATGCACTGTCCCACTTCTCCTGGTGCAGCTGGCAATATCTCACAACATCACAGGGGTTATCAGAGGAGGATATTGTCTGTGGCACAGAGTACTTGGTACTTTGAGAACTCTTTCTCAAATTCTTGTGATATATCCCCTCACTCAAAATGTGTGTACAGACAGACATGTCTTATTATATCCCTAGCTACCTGTTCATACAATGATGACTGTGACACACTCCAGTCTCCATCCTGTGTACTGTGTGTGGAAATGTCTGATGCACAGTCTAGTTTGAACAGTCACTGATTAAAACAGTTGATAACTACAGGCCATGCATCATGTTTGATCTGTGTGACACTGCACTGTCACTGTGTGCTCTAGAGGCCCCATAGTTCTAAATAGCTGTCACCAATTCACCTATACTGCTATGTACTCACCAGCTGCTAGCTGGGAGGGGAGTGCTTTTCTTGATGAGTGTGTGTGTATGTGGTTGAACCTTATCACTCTTCTGTGGTTACCCAGGCAGTCTCCTCACCACCATAATATAAAGCATACACTATGATGAGAACATCTTGTAGGCTGTGGCAGGATGATATTGGAGTGCCCCACCAAGAAATGCAGAGACAATAGAAAATAGCTTTCAGCAGGTCAGTCACACTTACAATAATGTTGTGTTTGGTTGTGCGTGCTATATTGTTGGAGCTCTGCCAAATACTATGACATTCAACATCACCTGCAACAGAGTGTGAACATGTGATGGGGTGCTATTACAGTTGTACAGATTATAAATGTAGACCTATACATTACCTTCAACCACAATGTCTGCACTTAATTAGGCTGCCCTACTTTCCCACAATAAATTAATTATAATTGTAAGCTATCTTCATTTTAAATTATATTCAATTGGATTCCATCCTCTTAGTTTTCCTATATTCACACTTGTGTTCAGCATACAAGAAGCTAATATGAAATCCCCATCATATTAAATGATTACACTGTCAGCATGTTCCTGTATTGAAGAACTTCACAATGCACGTCAGAGTGCGCCACGACAATAACGTTATCTGGATGTAACAAGCAGATTGATTTGAACAATGAACAGATCAGGCTTCTTCAGTCATTTGGTGATATCTTCTTTTTTGGTTAAAGAATGTATTGTCTTATATCTAAATAAAAGTCACTGCTTCACAATGAATTGAAAATATTTTTGAAATTTAAGTGGACCACAACAATACAATATAATGGAATTAATTTAAAATGTAGTAATTTATTGCGTCATATAATCGGTGGTCTAGTATGCTTATAGATGTCTCAGAAATGGTCATCTAAAATTTTCATAGATTAATATTAAGAAATTAGATTGCACATTTTATCCATTTGCACTAAACATGAATTAAAGTTAAGCAGATAACAGGCTCTCATTGAGCGAAATACATAATTTGAGAAAAGAAGATAATGATGAGGCATAGAAACTGGATGTATTACTTCAGGAATAATGGAAGTATTATCTCCTTTACCTGCAATACAGGAAAAGGAAAATGATTTTTATTTTGCTGCATTATAAGACTGGGCAAATATGGTATCTGAGATAAAAGAAACGGTAGAAATACTCAAGCCGTTTTGCAAGAAAAAAATCATGAGAGTATGCCTGAAAGAGTAATATGGTATTACAGATTACCTGAAAAAATAATATATGTCATGGATTCAGAAGTTGAATAACTTACAGCTAAATGAGTTTAGATGATATGCGTGTTGGGTAAACTTTAAAATTGTGTTGCTTTTGAAGCTTTTATAGTTTCATATATTTGTACTATACTGTTGATCCAGTGGTCCATTTGTAGCCTAGCCAGCAATTATACCCATTTACCAAGACATGAATTAATATCAGATACTGACCTAGCTTTGTTCACTTTCCGTATGATCTAGAGGAGGGCAGGAACCAGTTGTGCACTTATGATTGTCAATCCAGTCATCCAGGTTATGGTTAAAAAGGATTGTGGAGCTACTCTGCTTTACCTCTAAGGAGAGTCTGTTTTGGAAAAGGGGTATTGTCTGTGGATGTTTAGGTTTCCTGATTGGGTGATTTGGGTGGTACTACTTTTGCAGATATGTAGAAGGTTTCAAAGAACTGGATAGTTCAAGGCTGTGAAAGCAAGGTCTCCATTGCTCCACAATTCTAACTTACTCTTTCAGGTTTTTTCTTTATTCATTCATTCAACCTACCCTAATAAAGCAAGACTGCACTTGCTGAAGGAATAACTGCATTAAGCCATGAGCAGTCCCATAGGTCCCAGATTGTCTGAGGTGTATTTCAAGTAAAAACAAAAAAAACAATCCAGTAATCGAGGAAAGAAATTAAGTCTTATTCTTCTGCTTTGCTTTTTCTTCTATCCTTTCATGACATCCTAACTGACCAGGACAGCTGTGTGTTAACTATGGAGAAAATAAATGAATTAAGCTGGGGATCTGGGGCCAATCTAAGCCCCATTTGAAAGTTTTTTTTTAGACATCCTTTTCGTCCAATGAAAAATAATTGAGACAAAGGAATTTAGTTTTACTTTTTCCAACATCCTTACAGCAGACTGTAATTGACCAAGACTACACTTTGTGAAAATAACTGCATTAAGTCAAAGGTCTGGTGACTGATAAACCACCAGAAGTCATAAGGGGGTTTAGATGGTATGGGTGCATGTTTTGATATTTTTTCAACCATTTGATCCAATAATGGCCTGAAAAAAATCATGATTAAGGAAAGAACTTATGCTATTTTTCAACTCTTTTTTTTTTTCCTTTATCATTTCTACAGACTTTGACTGACCAAGAAAAAAAGTAGTGAAGATGATTGTATTGAGCTATGGGTCTGAGGTTTACTAGGCCATCAGAAACCAATAGTGTCCTTGATGCTCTGAGGTACATTTTAGTGTTTTTTCAACCTTTGAATCCATTGATGGTCTGATCAAAAATTGTAGGGAAATAAGTTCAGTCTTATTTTATTTATCTGTCTATCTAAAAATGCAGTGAAGGGTTAATGTTTAAAAACTGACAAAATATCAGTTGACAATAAACTGAGAAGACAAATGTTTGTAAAGGAACATAAAACATAGCATAGAATAGTACCCACCCCCTCTAAAAATAGCCACGTTCTGAGAAAACCCATTTGTTATTACTCTGGCATAAAAGTGAAGAGACATTTGGCCACAGTGATACATATTTCAAGATGCCATATATCTTGATATAGACCTTTAGATATAGATAAAGATATACCTATAACTGTACCCCTCTCTCTTTATATAAATATATATAAATGTAGGGCAGCTGGTTGATTGACCAATAATGTTGAAATCCAGAATATATTATGTTGAAACTTGTACCATTGACATGTTCTGCACAACCAAATAACCAAAAGCAAGTGTCCCCCTACATACATGATGTGGGGGGTCTGGGCCCTCATTCCCCATGCAAATCCTTGCCTCTCTCTCTCTCTATGTGTGTATGTATATATATATATATATATATATATATATATATATATCTGGGAACCTATCAGTTCCATGAAAAAACACTTACCCGAAGACGAGTTCACTTAGACCGCATCGCCGGCACACACATCACCGACAATGGTAAGTAGTGCAGAACGGGATGTATTCCCATTTCTGCAATGTGGTGCAATCTTGTAGTTGGTATATTTAAGTAGGGGGGTGTGGGGGGTGCAGGAGGGGGCTTGCCCCCCTGCTTATATACATGTTTGTTGTTTTTTTATTTAACTGCAGAAATGGGAATAAATTCCATTCCGCACTACTTATATTTACCTGTGTCGGTGATGTGTTGTGTCGGCAATGTAGTCTTGGGTAAGGGATTTTTCATGGATTTGATATGGCTCCATATAAATAAATAAATATATATATATATATATATATATACACACACACACAAGATTGAGCAATCCCTGGGGAAATGGAATATTTCCCCTGCCTCATCAATCTCACACACTTGTCAACCATCTGTTTTGCTCATCATTGCTTTGTCTTTTGACCTTCTGTGCTAAGCCTATATATATATATATATATATATATATATATGTGTGTGTGTGTGTGTGACAATGTGAGGTAATGCCAGCTATGCCAGAGGAAGTAGGCCAGTGGATGAGTAACATATGCCAGAATAACTAGCTGGAGTTTTGTAAAGAATTATATGTTTGTATATCATACTGATTTGTACAGGTGTTTGTGTTAAAAATGTACCAACAGTGTGTCCTGCTGGACAGAAAATAAATATATCTTTATGTCAGACTGTATTGTAACTGTTGAAATGAATACATTGTAACATATACTGGAGAGAAGAGGTTAATCTCAGTCCAGCTAACTGAAAAATAGTTTGAAAGATCTTACATATGTGATTTCAGCCAGAGACTAAATCTCTGTGACAACCAGGAGTAGGAATCCTACTGTATTGTCCTTTTGGATGAACTAATTGCCACCCTGGAAGGTTGGAAGTTTATGAAAATGGTTTTATAGCTTCCAGATGCTACAACACATCTTAGCAAACATCTATATGTGTGTTTTATGACACATGTGTGCTAGATTCTGGTTCAGTTTCTAGTAAAGGAGGTAGTGTGGGAAATAGAAGCAGATGAACAGATTTATGTGTTGACATTCTATAAGCCAGCACTGAAATGATGCTTTAATACTAGATGAGGCAGGAGTCTCAGGGCAGTCTGTTTTTGAAACCTGACAAAGAAGGATCACTCACCCACTTCATCTTGCCTTGCTATATTAAGTAACTAGGGAACAGTAATTCTTTAATCAGTTAGGAAAATACAGTGAGATTGGTTTAGTATTGTTTTTCTGCATCTGTGTGAACCTTTCCATCTGTGTTATTTTTAATATTTCCTGTGACTGATGCTCTAGTGTTTATTATAAATAGATATTTAGTGTTGTCATGCTCTTTTATTATTTATTATTAAATATAATTATTTTTTTCATTATGGCTGGTATTTTAGAGAATATTTTAACCATTGAGAGTACATATATATTTTTGGTGACACTGTGGCTGCTACTGAAAGCCTTGCTGGATTTGTATTAGTATTAATTTTACTCAATATAATTGGGTACCCTGGTAAGATCATTATTGTAGCTGGCTTTGGAATGTTCTGGTGGTGAAGGGGGCATTGCTGGTAAATCTTTGCCAACCTTTCTCAGGTGTAACTATGTGTGAAAAATCAGATGTCAAAGAGTCTGTGCGTCTCACTTACTTGGCGCAGAGGCACCACACACTAGTTTCAAAGTGAGAGTGGTGGAAGACTTGGCTTGGAACACTAAACTGAGGACTCAACTCTACAGCTGTGTCAATGGGGAGTCTTATTTGGGGCCTGCAAAGAGAGAGGGAAATGCAGCTCCAAGATTGAGTGTATTCCCTGGGTGCTGTTAAGGGAAAATGTGCATGGTGCAGAGAGCTGCATCTGAAAAAGCTGTGTGCATCCATTTTTGTTCCAAGTGAACATCCCACACCAGTTTCAATGGTGGTGATGATTGAGGCTCCTTGATTACTGGCTCAGAGGAGGGGACATCACAGTGTGTGTGTGTGTGTGTGTGTGTGTGTGTGTGTGTGTGTGTGTACATGTTATAGAAAAGTAGCTGACAGTTCAGAGTGTAGAACAGAAAAGTGTTGGCACAGTTGATCAAAAATCAGCATGTACAAGATCTGTTTTCTGTGCAGCGTCACAGTACAGTGGGGATCAGGGAATTTGCCCTTTTTCCACTGTATGCACACAAATGCAATAACCAAGAAAATCCATCCATAAGATTGAAGCACAAGTAAAAAGCACACTTGTATTCAACAGAAGTAAAACCCAATGTTGTTTTAATTAGCACTTTCGTCCACTTCATTCCAAGAACAATAAAGCAATAAAGACCACAGTTTCTCCAGCCCAATACAAGTTGTAGTGATCTGTGCCCACCTCTGAGAAGAAATTCTCAGTCCCCTACAGAAACTACAATGATCTCCTTTCTGCTCCTCTGAGTATAGTCAGTTATAGGCAAAGTGGGGTTCAGACAGAGGTTACAACTAGGTCTGTATCAAACTCCACTTATAAAGCCTTAGAGGATGGGGTCACCATGTCTCCAGAAGCTTTGGATGTAGTTTGATGCCGTTTAAGCCTTTTTTTTTTGAAAGATGTCCACAAACATGGTTTGCACACATTAATACTTTTCATGTTGCTTCACACATTTCACATTAGTCCTGCAAAGCCAGAAGAATGAGCAAGTAGGTAGTCATTTTCTTCTACAGGTACCCCCAAAAGGAATAGTTACTTTGTCTGTACTTATCTCAGATATCTACCTAAATAATCCAGCTTACTTTACACAAATGCACGCTAGCCCTGAAAGCAAGCTAGTGAATATTTAAACTGAGTAAGCAACAAAAGGTCAGCTAATTTCAACAGTTAGCTCTAAACCTCACTATCCAGTTATACCTAAAAATGACAGCCATGTATTTTATCGCTGTCTGATGAAACAGAAGCTATGCATTGAAGTATCCCAAGTTACTTCACATAAATCTCAGTAACTCCACAAATGCTCAGTAGTCCTACATAGACAGATAGTGTCTATTTAAAATGAGTAAACAAGAGGGTCATTTACTTTCTACAGACAGCACTCCCCCCACAAGTAGTTATAAATGAAAATGACAACCATATATTGTATCTGGCAAAATTTACTGTAAATATATCAAGGGGTAAACAGCAGCAAACTCTGCCCATGCCCACTATTTAGTCACACCCTCCATTACTTTTGTGCAAAGACAGGAGGTACAATGTCCAGCAGGGAGTTGAAATCCCTCTGCACCCCCTACATCAGGACAACAAGGTTCTTAATAGTGCATTAGTAACAGGTGACTTTGTATATATGGTGGGGGGGGTGCAGGGGGTTCTGCATATAAACATTTATTCTCACTATGTCATTCAAATATACTCTCAAAACTAAGCAAATCATGTGAGCTCTTTAAAGTATGTTATGTCTATGTTTCATTTTTGCTCCATGGAAATAATAGCCACATGTTAAATTATTCTAAATATCTTCACATAAATTGAAGTAATCCTGCAAATGTACACTAGTACTGCAAAGCCAAATAGTGTCTGTTTAAAATGAATAAACAAAAAGTAAGATAATTTTACAGACAGATTACACAACAGTATAACCTAAAATTGCAGCCATGTACTGAATTTCATCTTTATGCCATGGAAACAGATGACACATATTAAAGTATTCTAAATTGCTTCTGATAAATCACAAT
The DNA here is from genome assembly GCF_019279795.1 of Protopterus annectens. Lineage (NCBI taxonomy): Eukaryota > Metazoa > Chordata > Ceratodontiformes > Protopteridae > Protopterus > Protopterus annectens. The sequence continues at coordinate 694,391,418 of NC_056750.1, forward strand.
AATCCAGCAAATGCACAATTGTCCTGCAAAGGCAAACAGTGAGTCTTTAAACTGATAGAACAACAAATGGGTTATCTGCTTTTAACAGACAGTAGTACCCACCCTCACCCAGCAGTTATAGCTAAAATTGACACCTATGGATGGTGTTTTAGCTTTGTTCCATGGCAACAGTAGCCACATATTAAAGTATTCAGAGTTTCTTCATACAAATGACAGTAATCCTGTAAAGTCAGAATATTGAACAAAGAGCAGCTATTACTTTTATTCCCCCACAGACAGGACATATTTTTTATGTTACTGAAATTTATTTAATTGGCAGAAGAATGGATTTTGTATTAACAAACATTTTCAGAGGAAAAAGAAGTGCAGAACTGTGGTGTTTGGCCCTTATGACTGACAGTTATCTTCACTGGCTTACTGGGAATCCTTAACCTCTTAGCATAATAAATTTGGACATAGTCAACAATAATGCATAGGCAAAAGCCAAATTTTAAATATTGCTCTTTTAAATGTATAAATTTGTGTCAGGATGTATTTTCTCTAGTATATGAAGTCTGAAATTCAAATGTCTGCCACTATTGAGTGACTTTAATCCAGAATTTGCCAGAGAACCATAATTTTACATGGAATAGATGAAAAATATGAGGCAACTATCTGGACCAGGACAGTTGAAAGGTATGACGAGGAACAGGGAAGGTATATTGGACAAGATCTGGCATGTTCTGCAAACTCAGGGCCAGCTGAGTGCTAGCCAGCTCCTAGCCATTTAAATGAACTGGTAGGTTGCCAGCAATAATAATTCTAATATATGTATGTTGTGCTACTGCCAAACTTTCTGTTTGAGCTGCACTCTAGCAGTTTTAAGTGTGTTGACTTCTTGCTCTGTCCTGCCCACAATCTACCCAATGCAGAGTTTAGGTAGATTGTTGACTGGATAAGCATGAGGCCAAAAAAAAAAAAAAAAAATGAATGGCTAGATCTGCAGAACTTCAAAAGGGCATTGCTCTTGGTGCTCAGGTCGGGCTTCTTTTCCTTTATTTATTTGTTTGTATGTATGTGTGCAGACATGGATTTAATGTTTATAGTAAAAATACACTGCATTTCTTTACTATGAAAAATAAATTAATAAATACCTGAAAAGCTCCTGTTCCCGAGAAGTGAAACTGGGTGCCTTAAGTTGCCTCCTAAATAGCCTGCCATTCTTCTAACCACATCCGCTTTTACTGACTCTATTTCATTCTAAAACCATGGACTCTTATCTGTGGATTTTGATTACATCTGATAACGCCCCAAGCTTATGTTTGACAAAAGGTGAGTTTGGAAACTTGAGACACAGCTTTGTGAGCGCTCCTGGCTTTTTCATTTGTATGAAAGGTCCTGCCCTAGGCAGCCAAACTACTGATCCAGATTACATTATCACAAATACAAAAAGCCAATTATTTTCCCAGTTATTTGTACATACTTGACATCTTCTGTTTACTGCTTAACCTACTAGCTGAGTATTTTTGTCTCCCATTGACACCGAAAAGGACCAACCCATTTTTAACTAAAACAAATACAGGTCTTCTGGTAGGTCAGTACAACTATCCTTCCTCCTAGTTATTTGCAGAACTAGCAGCTCTATAAATTCTTGTACTTCGGACCTAAATTTACTGTAACATACATACGACTCACTGGAGGTTTAGGTTCCTAACTCAATGTAGTCAAAACCCATGGAATAAGTTACAACTACAGGTCAAGTAGCATACTAATTTGTCTGCCTTTAAGGCAGTATTTATTTTTTTTCTTTTTTCCTACACCACAAGCTTCTCCCAAATAACCCCAACACTGATCTCTATACCGATCTTCTTCTATTCCTACCCTAAAGTCCTCAATACTAACCAGTAACAACCTAAAACTAATACAAATACCCAAATTACTTAAAACGCCTAAAACAACTAGACATTTTTTTTACAGCCATAAATTTGTTCTGGGAATTTCACCTAATCCAGGTCCTATTCCTACCACACAGACAAAATAAATAAATAAAACTTATCACTCTTAATATCTGTAGTATGCGCAATAAACTGACATGCTTTCATGCCTGGTTATCACACTCTAACCCAGAAATCCTTGCTATTACAGATACTTGGCTAAAACCAGAAATAAAAGATACTGAAATTCTTCTCCCTGATGACAGCATTATCAGAGTAGTCAGGGCACATAAAAAGGGTGGCGGAATAGCCCTAATTTCCGCTAACAACTTGATAGTTTCCCCATATTCAAAAACTGTGCCGAAATTCTGCACAGGCAAAATTTTTATAACATTTCTTAAACTTAACTCATCTAAGAACATCTGCATAGTTGTTTTATACATTCCTCCTGGGCAAAACATACTCATTCTAGAAAATATTCTAGCCTGGGTATCTGAAACAATACTGAATGAAACTACTATCCTACAGGATGTTAGCACTGACTGCCAGACACTAATCTCACACCATCCAACAAACAGTACAAACCTCTGTGGCTTTACTCATCTTATAAATACTCCTACCAGATATAGCAAAAATAACATCAAACACTCCACCCTCCACTGGATACTAGTCTCAAACCCTTCTAACTTTACATCCTCAGGCACACTCCCCAACTCCTTAAGTGACAACCTACAAGTCTATACTCACAGGGCTATCACTCATTTCACAAAAAAAGTCCAAAACTATATGCAACCTACACAATTTCAGCAAACAGGTAAATAATGAATCTCTAAATGTTATAGACTGGTCCATCCTAAAACTACTTCCCCTTAATGATGCAGTTAAACATTTCAACATCACCTTCCTAAATATTTTTAACTCCCTAGCCTCTCAACTAACAAAAAGAATAAAAAATACCCATGCCCCATGGCTCACCAAATCATGAAAAATTCTCAGAAAGACAGGTACAAAGCATGGACTTGGCTGCCTAAAGAATAAAAATGACATAAATCTCCAGTTATACAGGCAACTCTGCAATCAAACAGTAAAATAAATATTGCATGACAAAAAAAATCATATTATTCCTACATTCAAGATAACCACAAAAACATCCCTTAGAAATTCTGTTCCTCTGTAAAGTCTCTACTCAATCCAAGGAAATAAAAATAATCCCAATCCATACCCTAATATGCCACCAAATTCAGCATATACATTATAGAGGCCATATCCAACCTAAAAGTAACCCAACTGATCCTCCCCAACTGACTTTTACTACTAATACCCCCAATCCTAATGTCTACATACCCCACACATTTACACACATGCACAACCAACCCCTCATTCATAACCAAAAAAAAAAAAAAAAAAACTATTCACAGCTTGCTTTTCAGCCTATCTCTTTATCTCAAAAAAAAAAAAAAAATACTACAAAAACTGAAAACTTGCTCATCCTCAGCAGACCACCTCCCACTAGAATACCTAAAGCTTGCCAGAGGCAACAGCATTCCCCTTTCATATTAATTAATAGAGCCATAACTGAATCACATGTCCCTAAGCTATGGAAAAGATCACACATTATTCATTTACATAAGGGAGGCAACTCCACTGACATCACATACTTTCATCCTATCATTGCAGTCCTATCCTTGTTCTCTAAGATTCTAGAAAAATGTGTGCACCTACAACTTCTCCACTATCTTACACAAAACAACCTACTTTCCCACACTCAACATGGCTTTAGACCTGCACACAGTACCTCAACAGCCTTATCTTTCATGGACTCTGCCAACAAAGCCCATGACATTGGCAAATTAGTGTCTGCAGTATTTCTAGATTTGTCAAAACCATTTGATATGGTATCACACCCCAAACTCCTTAATGAACTTTCCAGCATTAGTCTATCTTCCTGCTCACTTCAGTGGCCTTCCAGCTACCTGGCTGACAGGCAGCAATCAGTAAAATGGCAGGGCTCTATCTCCCCATATCAGATCACCCCAGAGGTGTGACTCAAGGCTCCATCCTTGCCTCATTACTATTTAATATCTTCATCGATAACTTACATCTAATCAAATATGCAGATGACTCGACTACCATCTGTGTATCAGACACATTAACTAATCTACAGCACTTACCACAACAAGCTTTCTCTACCATAGAAACTTGACTCTCCAATGCTAAACTCCTACTGAACCCCAAAAATGCAAAGCTCCTTCTCTTCACCCACATACCCCATAGCTCCAACAAAACAAACTTCAAGATCTTTTCAGCCAACAGTACTGAAATTAGATTGGTTCAGCATATCAAACTAGGAGGTGTCACAATTGATGGTAATCTCATGTTTGACCTACACATACAAAACAGTATGAAAAAAAGAAAACAAAACAAAACCTAGGCATGCTGTACAGAAATAAAAACTTCCTCATAGCAGCTGCCAAAATTACCCTGCTAAAACCTACCTCTTACCCTCACTGTTATATGGGGCCTCAATTATACCTAACTTGCAGACCTCCCTAACAAAAAAAAAAAAAAAAAAAAAACTGGAAATCTGCTGTAATAAATTTGCCATAAATGCAACCCCTATAACTCATCACTGTAAAGTCCTACATTCCCTAAGATGGTTTGAACCCTCCCCTCCAATATGTGCAACTTAGTACGGTATATAAAATCTTCCACAACCCACTAGCTTGTCATGCTCTTAGCCCATTAATCAACTTTTATATCCCAAATAAACATCTCGGATCTGAAGACAAGCATCTCTTTACAACTTATAAACCTAGCAAAATCCCAGACCTAAACCTTTGCCCCTGCTCTGTGGCAAAACTATGGAACTCGGTTCCTTTAACAATCAAAACTACTGCTAACATGCACTCCTTCAAAACCTCTATAAAAGAATACTTCAACAAAGCTTGTATTTTCTCCTGTACTCCTCTACTCTCTCTGTCCCCAATACTGACTTTCCCTACCCTCCCTTCCTCTACACATACTCCCCTGAGGTTATACTCATACCTTTTCTACATCTATTCCTATCACGCCCCAAACTTCTCTACTCATATTGTCCTACGCCTTCACCAACATAATCTGTTACCATATTTCATGGCCTCTAGAATATCAATAATCATTATGATAATCATCAGTTATGTAAATAATGCTGCGTCTTGCTATTATCAGGTTTCCATATAATTTTGGCTTGAACACTATGACTTTATTATGTCTGTTGCGTTTTTATTCTGACAAACTAATGTGCAGTTTTTCAAATTTTGTGATTGAATGTTATGAGACTGTATTATGTCTGTTAAGTTCTCATTTTAACAAACTAATGGGTTGTTTTCATATGTGTGCTTGAATGTTATGGCTTTAATATGTCTGTCTAGGTATTCATTCTGACCACATGTATCTGGAGCTTTTTCCCCGGACCTCCACTGGAAATAGATATCTCGGACTTTCACAGTAAACAAATGCCAAATAAATAATATTGCTTTTTGCTCTGGTTAAGTTTCATCTATGTTGAATACTTTTGTTTATTGTTGCTATGATTATTTGTTTTTGCTGTGGTTGAATTTGCTCAAAGTTAGTATTGTTTATTGCTTTTGTGAGTATTTCTAAATGTTTTTGCAAAATTATTTAACTTTCCCAGACGTTTTATTGCCTATACTTTCAGCAGTTTGTTGTGTCCTTGTGTATCCAGTATTTTGAGACTTTCTAACTCTGCAGAATATCTTTGTTGTCCTCCACTCTTCTGCTCATCTGATTATAAAGTCTCTTATGCCACTAAAGTGATGGCGATTTAGGATCACTAAGATCATATGTCAGGAGACAGGAGTCAACTAGTTTTTGCATGGTCTGTTCTGGGATTTATCACAGAGGCCTGGTTAGAAGAGAATTTACCTTTATTTGTTCCTCCAAGTCTTGGGGATTTACAGTGCTAGACAGAGTAGCATCCATCGTGGTATATCTACCCTTTTCTTTATTGGTTTAAATAATGCATGCAAATGCTGTTTTTTCTTTGTTGTGAGCAGAGCACAATGATTTTCCCTGCTGTACTGCTCAGTGAGACACCTTTGGGCGTTTATCCAAGGATTCTGTAATCTCTTTGTTAGCCTAATGCATAAACACCCAAGGCAACTGATCATATATGATTTTGATCACTAATTTTATGACATGTCAAACCTGCTGTGAAACTCATTAATATTCTGCAGAGCTTTGGCTTTACTTAGGTGAGTACTACTTTTAGTCATATTCATGGAAGCTTTCTAGGTTTGGTCTTCCAAACTGAACATTTTTATTTTATTAATTAATTTATTTAATTTAACGTTTGTTAACTGGGAAAGTCCGACTTGGAACAAAGCCAATTTTCAGCAGAGGCCTGGGGAGAAATGCTCCAGACGCATGTCTTTGTAATATGGGCAGAAACCAGAGTACCTGGAGAAAACCCACACAAATGCAGGGAGGACATACAGACTCCACAGAGAAGGCACCCCAGCCGAGAATCGAACCAGAGAACCTCTTGCTGTGAGGTGACAACTATGCCGCTGCACCACTGTGCCATCCTTCATATTAGTCTAACATACTTTCAAGAATCTTTGGGGTAGAACTTTCTTCTTGATCAGTTTTTAGACTTGTACTATTTCAGTTGCCTGAGCTGGGTAGTCTTCAGAATTTGTGTAATATCAGTTTTGCTCTGTATCCCTTTGATAGACCATCCCACAGAAGCAGTCACTGCTGTTAATCCAGATTTGTTAGTTTAGCATGTAAAAGAACTATAACAGTGCTGTCTAGATGTTGTCTTCTTAGAGTTTTTATGTTGGTACCGTAGTTCACAAGATAGGATATTTTTGGGGATTTATCATATTGTGAACATTGATTCATTTTTATATCATATGTACCTTGAAGGCTAGAACAACTGTTGAACCACATGTTTTAAAAGTGCAATGTGATTGAGGGCAAACATAGTTTGAATGCCTATTATGTAGCATAATAAATAAGAGACTTCATGTAAGAAGGTAAGTGTGTGTCTGTCTGTCTGAGTGACAGAGATGAAAACCCTGGTATATTCTGGCTGTGTTTGTTCAAGTGGTAGCAGGCTGTGCAACCCAAACTATAGTGTTTCTTGCTTTTTTTTAGTTTGAGGAACCTGCACATTTTTGCAGAAAAGGTTGGCAATATTAGGCAGTCTCTTCTTCCTGCTATACATAAGGTACATTGCAATAGATACAGCGTGCCTTGACTTTAGCTCAGCTCGGTTAAATTATACTGGATCTGAGGAGGCCATAGATGTACACTTGTATTTACGCTCTTATTACAGGCTAGTCAAAGGAAATGCATGTTTAGTTAGTGTTTATCTTCATTCCCTAGTTCCTCAACTCCAATCCTCTATGATCTACTTTGAGGATGGAGTCATTTTTTTATATGTTAAAAGGCACTTTTTACATATATCCTCAAAAAACACTTTGGAGAATTACCACCACATATGCAATTTTCATTTTATAATCAAGGTGGTAAACATACAGATGTGTTCTTATTGTCTTGTAATAAAATTGTGGATCCCTTTCAGTATGTGTGTGTTTTAATCAAATATCTGTTATGCAGCCCTTCTTTGTGTTAATAGTGACCTCTATATGGTGTGTGAACAATAATTATGTTCACTTACTGGTACTACTTGGTCTGTAATTGGCTTTTGACACAACTGATAATGGTATATTGACTAAATTACATAGGGCTCAAAGCAGATATCTGACATCATATTTGACTTGTTTATTTACTTACATTTGTTATTAACTGGGTAAGTATACTGGTCCATGGACTGTTATCAGTTACACCAATCCAAGGAGGTAAGACATTGTAAATCATCACCTAGTAAGACACAAAAAAATCCCTGACATAAAATTGTGCATTGCATTGGCAGCTGAAGAGTTGTAGTTGCAGAACATTATATAAGTTTTAATAAGTATGTAAATAAGAAATATATTACAGTACTGAATAAAATGACCTCACAACACAATTAGGTTATACAGTATAATTAGTCATGACATGACATAGCAAAACAATTTATAGCATTATAATAATTTTAATGTCACATGAATATGGCAAGATATGCAGAGGAATCCTAAGAAAAAGGCAAACAAGTTGAGTTATCATGCTTTAACAAAGTTTGCATTTTCTTCCCCTCATCTCTGAAGTATCTACAGAAGTTTTGCTTTATTAGACATTTTCTTTGCTATAGTCTGACACTAGATAAGTCATTCTCCTCTTATTTCTTCAGAGAGTTTGTTCCAGCTTGTGGGGGTAATTTTAGAAGATAGCTTTCTCTTGTAAGCTAGTTTGAAAGATGGTTTAGGTGAAAGCATTATGTCATTACCCCTGAGGCTGTACTCTGTCTCCCCTGTTAAATATCTTATTTTCTAACGGTGAACAAAACCTTGAATTAAGGATTTTGTAAGTTGAGTGTTGTACCATTGATCAGCTCTAATACTGTAAGCTACTGTAGTGGTGTTCTCTGTCACTAGCTAGGTTAACAAAATGGAGTATTTTATTTTCTGTGGTTTGTAGCAGAGAAAAGTTCTATGCAGAATTTCCTGTAAGTAGAGGAAAGCCTTATTCGATCCTGTGATTAAGCATGATATCAAAAGAACATCTGACCTTGAGGTATTGAGAATAGAGTTTTAATAATCAGCTTTTATTTCCCTCCAACTTTATTGATATTCCAACATGTACTGTAATTGGGAGAGAAGGATCTCTTAATATTCCCAAATATCCTTTTGAAGTGATCATATGTAGAGTATTATGGATGAAGAAAGTTATGGCAAGGACAGAGGCACATCTAATCTTTGGACCTGGGCCACATAACATCTCAGTAGTCTTGCTGGTCTATGTATCACCCCTTTGCTCATAATCAGTGGCTGATTCCTAGAATTAGTTCTACCAGTTGTCATTCACTAACTTGTAGGGGTTTTCACAACTGAATCTTTGTACCACTTTGTTTAATTTGTAATTACTCATTCTTTTTATGCTGCTATTTGGCATATTGTTTCCCTTTATGCTTATTTACTATCAGTGCTGTGCTTGCAACATGCTGTTATGCATCCACTTCCTGGAGCCCGTGCTAGATTTTTACTTATCAGGTGGCCCAGAGATGCACAAAAACTGCAGTATTCTATGACAGTGGTGGTACTGGTTCATCTTTATATATCCGTTATATGCTCCACTCCATCCCTCTTATGTTTTATACTCTCGAATTTGCTTCCCCCAGAATGATCCATGGTGATCAGGTTTCAAATTTGTTGTATGGTCAGGCATTTAATTTTATCAGTGTCACAGAAGGAGAGATTTATGTGCTAGTATCTTCCCAAATAAAGTACTGCAAGGCTACTGGCTGGTGGTTTTTGAACTCAATATACATCCTCTTGTTGCATTATCCACATGGATTGCTAGTCCGTGTTTAGGATTTTTGTTTTGGCCTTTGAGTCCTGCACAGTTTAAGTTCTACCTATATAAAAGAGCTTTTTTGTGCCCTATTTCCCTGCAGCATCTCTAAGACAGGTGGAAGTCTGCAAACAGTACCCAGGAACTGGTTAAAGATATCTAGTACATTTTATTTGCTTTCCTTATTCCAATCCTGTAGAGCTAGCTACCTAACATGATTTGGACTTGGAATACTGTGATGTGATTCAGAAAATGCCTTAAATATTACCTGTTTAGGATACTTGATATTAATTCATAATGACAGTTGGATAAATTAAAAAAAATGACTGTTTTCATCTACACTTCAATGTAACTGTTTAGAATTCAGAGAAACCCCTACCACAGCACTTTTGCTCTAACATGTGCAGTACCACAGTGAGATCTTTTCCGCTAATGTGAGGACATATGCCAATAATTCCTGTGTTGTCCCCTCAAAACTGCTTCTGTTAAAGCATTTATGCAGCCAAATGATTCAGGAAGCTCCTGACCAGTTACAATAATGGATACATCTATAAGGCCATGTTCCTGCATAACAGAAGAGGTAGGTGCAGGGGATTTTACTGGTGAGGTTGTGTTAGGGTGTGTGTATGTGAATGTATGTGAGGTGCTGCATGTGTGAATGTGTGGGTACCTACCATTATATGATAAACAAAGTTCTACTTTTTCTGCCCTTAATGATAGTCCTGATGATTGCATAGCTAGACATAAATTTGCACCACAGATATAATGCAGGTATTGGTGTGTTAGTGCTTATGGGTGAGTGCATGAGTGTGTCTGAGAGTGTGATTTGGTGGGGGTGGATTATGTGTATAGGAGTGAGATTGTGTGTCTTTGAGGGAGGATGAGATGGGTCAGGGGGCAGTAGCAACCAGTGAAATCTCTACAACTACATGGACTTCCTAGTCACCTGTGAGACTTACAACTACGTGGGCCATGGAAGAATGGTAGCTAGCAGTGAGATCTACAGCTGTGTATGTGTCTTGGGGTGGGGCAGCTGGCCAACAGGTATAACTCTAAATATATGAACTTGGGAGAAACACTGGCCATCAGGGGGAATTCTTCATTTTTGTGCCATATGGAGATCAGGAGGGAATCACTAGAAACTAAGGCTAACTCTTCATTTGCTGCCTATTTTGTACTTAATCATAAGAGGGATCAGGAGGAGAAACACTAGACACCTGGGAGAACTTTTCATTCCGTGCCTTAATGCCACTTCAGCTTAATGGGGATTAGGAGGGGAAACACTATATATGAAAAATAACATTACTTACATTTCTAAAACAAAAATATGTATAGTAGCGCGGGGGGGGGGGGGCATAAAAGACTTCAAACCCTGCACCTTTAGCATAACTAACACCAACACGAAACCCGATGTTAGCTCACAAGTCAATATAGCAAAGACTTATCTTTATAGCACAGTTGAGCGGGATGGAGCTGAAACAATCTTTAGGGATGATGCTTAAACACAGAGATAAGAGGAGCACTAGATGACAAGATAGAGAATTTTAAGATATGTGATTTGAAGTCGCTTGAAAAGTTTATAGAGCAACTGGTTAAGCATTGCCGTGAAGTTTATCCAGCATATGAAACTGTAATATTTGGCCTTATTAACTGACTTTAATCATTCATGATGCATGAGAGCAGGAAACAGGAGACATCAGCAACATTCTCACCACACAGGGAATGGTATGTGTGTGCAAGCCTGAATGGTTTTGTATTGTGTGTAGGAGGGAGAGTGAGTGGGTGTTTCTGTGGTAAGACAATGTGGCTGTTGCCAAACTACTGCAGGAAATGCTGATCTGATCTTGCAGCAGTTACTGGTGATTCAAAAACATGCAAATTCGGTGATACTAAGGTCTTTTGCCCATTGCAGCTTATGTGAACGCAATAGTAGCACATGATGAAAACAAGGCCTTTTTACTGCAGCCCATAACATGGAAGTGCTAGGGTTATCTATAAATAATTGAAACTCTGTTTCAGTTATGGTTGCTTCCCTAATTCATCTATCATTTTACCATAGTACTGCAGATAAACTATCGATTTGGTTATGCTTCTTAGAGGTTCATAGGTAGGTACTAGGCTATCGGCCCAAGGGCCTAAGTAAGCCTAGCCAACAACGTTCCCTGGTTTACGCCACCCAAGAAAGTTAATTTTCTGTGCCCCTGTTGAGCAGAGCCACAGAAGTGATCCCTGGGGTGTATGTCCTATTTCCTATCCACTCATCAAGAATTTTCTTGAAGAGTGCTAATGCGGAACTTTGCTTGACATAGATGGGTAGCTTGTTCCAGAGTATAGGAAGTCTCTGGGACATGAATCAATCCCTCCAGCATGTCCTGTTTATTGTGGTGACAAGGTTTAGGTCCCTAGACTGTGTAGCTCAGAGGGAATGGGATTTCTTTAGGTGTAGCATGTCCAACAGCTCTGGGTTTAACGTAGCTTTATATGTTAGGCAGAGATCTCCTCAGAGTAGGCGATATGCAACAGAGTAAAGCTGGAGTTTTTTGAGATGGTCAGTGTAGGGCATCTGCTTGAGGCCAGTAATCCTCTTTGTGAGGTACTTCTGTGGCTTTTCCAGCTGCTGCAGATGTCTTGTGAGGTGCATTCCAAAAGGGGCATTGTACTCTATAATGGGAACAATGACCTCTTTTTTCCTGGATGAGAACCCTTTTGTGATGAGGTGTGCCACACAGAAGAATTTCCTGACTACATGGTGATGTGATTATCAATGGAGGGACTACTGTCCACCTGGGTCCCAAGGTCTCTTATCACACTTTCGGCATTATGTAGACTGCCATTTATGTGGTAGTTCATGGGTACAGAGTTTTTACCAAAGGGGATGACAATGCACCTTTTTGGCATTGAGCTTGAGCCCATGCCTCTGACACCAGGCATCTGTCTCAGTGAGGCCCTTCTGTAGGATGTCCACATCATTTGGGGACTCGACTATGGCTCCTAGTTTGCAGTCATCTGTGAACTTGGTTAGCCAGAGGCCTTCTGTGTTAGCCTGCACTTCAGAGAAGTAGATGACAAACAGGAGAGGTCCCAGGACTGAACCCTGTGGTACTTCACTTGTCACTGGTGTGAAGTCAGATTTGGAGTCTGCAACTTTTACAATGTGGGGTCTGTCAGTGAGCCAGTTGGCAACCCATCTTGTGACTCAGGGATTTCTACCTAGTTTAGTGAGTTTAGATATAATTCCTGAATAGGGGACGGTGTCAAAAGGCTTGGTGAGGTCAAGATAGGCTGTGTGAACCACCTTACCTTCATCTACGGCTTTGGTGACTGCCTCAAAGAAGTCAGTCATGTTCAGAAGGCATGATCAGCCTTTCACAAACCCAAACTGGGTTGGGTCCAGAGTTTGGAGGTTACCAATGTCTTTGTTTATGAGAGCCATGATGATACATTCCATGGTGTTGCAGACCAGGTTCATCAGGCTATTAGAGCGATAGTTCCCAGGATCAGTGGTGGCTCCCCCTTTGTGGAGTGGGATAAATGTTGCTGTGCACCATTCAGTGGCACAAAGCCTGATGTGAGACTATGATTGAACATGGTGCTTAGATGGGGAGCCCGTTCATTCTGAAGTTCGTATAAAACGCCGCCTGGGATGTTGTCCGGTCCCATGGATGCTGTGTTTTTGGTTTTAGAGAGTGCAGCTTTTACCTGCATAGATGTGATTACAGGGACTCTGCATTCTTCCCGTATAGATATGGGCCCTTTAGGGGGTGAGAAGGGGGTAAAGTTAGCACTGAATGTATCTGCCAGGATGTTGGCAATATCAGTTGGTTCTGTAATTTTCATGCCGTTGTGCTGTAACTCAAAGCAGCTCTGGGTGTTGCCATTGAGATTCGTGACATAACTATAGAATGCTTTGTGGTTGCCCTTAGAATCAGTGGCAGTTTTGCTTTTGTAGCTAGCTTTGGAGGATCTTATAAGGGATCTCATCTTCTTAATGAGGGTGACCAGGGAGCTCCTCCACTCATGGGATTTTACTCTCTTTTGCAACAGTTTCTTCCTTCTGTTGTAGAGTTTGTTTATGGCAGGGGACCACCCGATTGGCTTCCTTTTTTTGGAGGATAGCGTCTTGGTTCTGTTTGGGATAGCATGATCCATGCACTCGTGTGAGTGCTTATAGAGTGCATTTGTGTAGGATTCAGCAGTCGTAACTGTATTGTCTATCTGCATGGGTGTCAAGTTCGCCACTTCTGTCTTAAGAAGCATGAAGTTGGCTTTGGAGAAATGTTTTACCATGGTTTCCTTAATGGTGGGTGGGGGCAGGATGCAGATATCTAGGGTGATTAGTTTATGGTTGGATCTGACCAGTGAGGAGTTGACTTCAGGTGTGGAACACCAGTTATTCATGTTGGTAATGACTAGGTCTAGGATATTGTTGCCCCTGGTGGGGGTGTGGATAAGTTGATTCAGGGCATTAGAATTTATGAATTCCAGAAAGTGTTGAGGAAAGGAGTTAGTACATGAGTAGTTTTCCTAGTTAATGGTGGGGTAGTTGAAATCGCCCATTATTAAGTTGTTTGGTTGAACCCTAATATTTTTCAGTACATCAAGAAAAGAGTGGGAATCCTGGGGCATGGTGGGGGATCTGTAGCAAGCTGCAATTTGGAGTGCAGTTTTGCCTAGAGTTAGTTGCACTTGGATAACCTCGGATGCATTATGCTGCGCAACTAACCTGGAGGTGTGGATATCCTTAATGAATATGGACACACCTCAGCCTTTGGTGTTCTGGTCCAGATTATTTGCTTGTATTTAGCATTCAGTGACAAGGTTTAGGCATCTCACTCTATCATTCACAAAAATCAATCAAGCAACAAGGCAGCCAATCAATTAATACCAAGATGTTTTAAAGCCTACTTCTGCCTATAAACGAGAATGTCCAAACTAGTAAAATAATATATGTAAAATAAATATTGAATTAATAAATATGTACCATTCATTAGAATATTTGGTTCTTCATCGTCTTCTTACAACCGTAAGCACTTCCAAACCCTCTACAGCACTATTCAAGACTTTGCAACAGTTTATGGAGGTAGGTTATAGCACAATTATGTTGCTTTTTTTCTTACTGTTGTGCAACCCTAGAGTTTGTTTGTGTGGGGTGGGGGAGCCAAATCTTCTGTATACGCAAAATATGTAATTCTTTTGTCTACATTTGTAATCAGTTTCTTTAGATGATTTTTAATTTTTTTTTTATTGTTGAACTTTTTCTATGTTGTACATTAACTAGTCTCATCAGTAATAATTAATATACTCATATAATATGTTTGTGTATATAATATATATATATATATGCGCACACATGTATTTTTTCTTGCACATATGCATGCACATATACATACACACACACACACACACATACTGAGGCTTGCATTAACCCCATAGTTTTCAAATATTCTAACTTATTTACAACTGCCAAATCGTACAGTTAAATGTTTTATTTACTGGTGCTGTCCCCTCTTCATCCATTATTGAGTGTGTCCATCCCATTCCTTACCATATACTCTTTTTATAAATCCTAATCATACTTAACTTTTCTTTTTTATGCCTTTAGGACCATTTGATCTTTTTCTGGTATGGTTTTGAAAACACTTTTTGCCCCCGTCATATTATTTATTCTCTTCATTCATTCCATTACTGTTGTCACCTGCATCACTCCAGTTGCTTGTCTATTGCAGCCCTTTCTGTTCTCAAGTGATAAGTCAGTAAAGGTTTGTTTACAAAAAAGAGATTGCCTTGTTTTCATTTCATACACCCAAAGAAAGGAGCTTAATTCTCTTTAGGTTTTAAGATACCACCCCTCTCAGATTGCTGTAACTAGAATATGGGTAATATCCTCACATGTTCCCATTGCTAGAATTTTTCTCATCATATCCACTGCTCACCTTGTACAGGTATATCTAATTACTCTCAGTTAAATTTATAGCCAGATAATTAAATGGACTAGTCAAAACTGATGGTTTAGAGGAATGACCCAGAAGGAGAATTACATGTACGGTTATTGCATGACTGCACTGTAGAACTTTGGTGTAGACAGCCTAAGCAGAGTTAGAGATGTTCATCAGGGACAGTTATATTATAACAGACAGTGCCATGTACCTGTCATAATAGTGAAAGTAAAATAGTAGCGTTTACATGGGATTAGAAACCAAGACTTTAATCATTCCATGCAGACTTCACTGCTGGTGGACTAACAACAGCCTCTGGAAAAATAGATATTGAGTTTTAAAACTTTTTCCATTCAGCTACAAAATCTCTAGTATGGTGGTTAAGAACAAATTACAAACTCACACACGCACACACATACACACACACACACACACACACACTCACAAATGAGGAGAAATCATTCTGCTTAGGCATTGTTAGAATCATAGAAGAGAAAGGAAAATATTAGGTCTTGTTTAGGTTTCGAAACAAAGACCTCATGCATGGAATGCAGGAGTCAGTGCTGCTGAACAAACAATGGCCTCTAGACAGATATTAATTTTTTCCTCAAGAACTGTTTTCTTTCTGCTAGAAACTCCTAGCATGGCAATTAAGGTCTAATTACAAACACCTACACACAAATGCAGAGAACTCCATCTGCTTCAGCATTGTTAGTATTACAGAAGTAAAAGGAAAATACTAGATTTTATTTGGGGTTCAAACCCAAGACTTTCAGCATTCTGTGCTGGCATTACTACTGCAAAATTAATAAGAGCCTCTGGCCATGTAGATGTTGATTACATTTCCCTTTATTTGACATTCAGCATGTCAGACGTTTATTCATTTTTTAATGTAAAGGGACATCTGTCTCAAACCATTATATGTAATGAATCAGACCAATTGTAAATACATTATATAATGACAGAGGAGACAGTCAACTACAATTATTTGGTAGGCTCTTAGCCAAGGCGCTAGAGGTGAATAAGTCAAAATCTGCTGGTTCCTGTGGCTGTGGTGTTTGAAAATTTGACTATACCTCTCGAACTGGGAGGATATGTACATTCCACACATGTAATGATTAAATGCAAAGACTGAACTCTAGACTTTGGAGTTTTGCGGCAGGGATCATAAACACTTAGTTACCTTGTTGAACTTTTCGTATAGCGTTCAAAGTGATGCCATCATTGTATCTGTACTCGCATGGGATTGCTCAACTTTAATGCAGTTCTTAGCATTAGGTAGCAGAGGGATGTAAGCTGTAGGTACAACAACAAAATTCTTGTTTATTTGTACATTAGTTTTGGTCTGTATAGTGTTTTTTCAGATAAAGACCTGAAATAGGTCAAACAATCAGTCTGTAATAATCTGTGTACTACTATAAAATAGCAGTTAAAGTTAACCATCTTGAATGTTGAAGGTAAGTGAATATGTATAGAGAGGTCAGTGGATTCTTTAGCCAAAACCAGGACTACTTTATGATGCATATTCTTTCCTGATGGTCATGCTGCAGCACTCTTTAGCAGAGTTTGTGTGACACAGCTGTTCCACATCCAAAGACTGGCACCCTATCGGATAGAACTGTTGTCAAAACTATTTCTTTTGAATTCTTGATTTTACTTTAACCACTTCATCTTAGCAGAAATCATAGTATTGGTCAGGCACCACGGTTTACAATAGTGCTTCTGTCCAGTAATGGCCATAGTCAGGATTGTTGTCTGTGTGTGTTTTATGGAGCTACTTGGTATGGTACCACAAGGCCAGACATAAGGAAATGTGCTATTATGTGGTCTTCTATATAGGAAATAACATTCAGTTATAGTAAACATACTTAAAATAGAACTATAATCAAGTAACTACAGGTAGGAAAAATGAGAAAAAAGGTCTCTTGTACCGTTTACTGTTTATGTTGAGATATTCAGATTCTCTGTTTAGGCAGTAAGGTGATAATGTACTATGTGTTATATACAGTTGAATGAATCCTTGTTTCAGTTAAGATACTTCAGACAAGTATGTATTTACAATTTAGTAGTGCCACGATTCAGTTCACTCATTCATTCCTAATTGTCTGCACAGAGAGAATCCATATACATCCCTTCAGTCAGCTGCTTCTCTTCACTAGAGAACTTATTAATCATTTTCTGTTCCACTGAATATGTGATTGCTAACTAATCTTTACAAAGCGTGCTCATGAAACTAAATGGACTGAGGTGTGAACCTATCAATTCATGTTCAATATATAGAGACTGTTGAACTTGTATACTTTTTTAAGCCACATTTTGGTCTCTGGCACTGCAAGAAAAAATAATCAATAAAACCATTAGAAATGATCAGGTGTTCTGTTTCTGTGGTCTTACTGCAAATATGCCTAGACTGGATTTGATTTAGGCTTTGAAATTTGTGTGTTGAAAATGGCCATTATCCTCAGGCAAACAGTGTATAATCATTCATCACTGTCATTTATTCCCTTACCAAAATGCTTTATTTATCCAGGTGCTAAGCTGGGTTGATTAAACTGGATGTACTATATGACTGTACCACTAAACTTGCAGACAAAATACAATGGCAGTTGTTCAAGAGTGAATGCATGCACTTCCAGAAAATTGAAATAAAATAAGTGAAACATGATTTCTAATACAAATATATGTATGTGTATATATATATATATATATATATATATATATATATATATATGTGTGTGTGTGTGTGTGCGTGTGTGTGTGTATATATTACATAAAAAAAAAAAAATATATATATATATGTATAAAGACATTTTTTCCTTAGCATACCATACACTGTAAAAAGAAAAGGTGATGCAAAAAGCTTCATCTTCTTAAATTTATTCCACAATACAATATTAGTAATAATCAAAATGTAGTTGCTTATGTGCATTAAAAATATTCCATGGGCCCATGGACACATTCTCATATGTATATTTATGGTATACATTCATATCGTCATAACTGACATTATCGATCGTGCATTTAGGCGAACCAAATGTGCGAATTTCAAACTTCGACATTTGCAGAAGTTCAAAAATCAACAAATCGAACAGCTGATTCAATGATTTTCAAACTGATATTTCGAAGACACATCATAATGCAGGGGGCAAGCCCCTCTGCATGCCCCTACTTTAATATACTAATTCTGCAATCACACTACAGTGGGGAAGGGATCATTTTCCGATCCCTGTTATAGTGCAATCCGTACTCACAATGTCAAATCTGCAGTGAGCTGATGCCCATGTGCATTTGTCCACTGCACATTCGGACTATTTTTTTTTTGAGGTTTTGACACTTTGAAAACCTCCTTTCGAATGCACTTTTAAAGGTAAACCATATTTATACTTTGAAAAACTGTAACATTTGCCATTAAGACAATATGATGTAATGGTGAAATGGAAAAGCTAGTAAGAGATCTTTCATAAAATAAAGCGTAAATCTAACTGCTAACTTGGCAATTGCTCTGAGTTTATATGCAATGAAGTGGCAGAATGCATGGTCAACATAAATGGAAGCTATTGAGATAATTATTGTAATCAGATATCTGTATCTCATATTGCAAAATTGCCTAAAATCAGATACGATGATAAACTGAAGCCCCATCTGCTTCAGCTAGTGATAGCTCAGGTGGATATAAAAGATCCCATGGCACCTATTGAAAAGAGCAGGGGTCCTTCATTTATTTACACCTTTTTATATTATATATATATATTTACAGATTTATACAACTGTTTAAAGTAGTTTTCCTTTTCATGTTTCTACACACCACACTGTTGCTCATTTTTTCATAACCATAATCTAATTTTTTAAATATTAATCATAATGTCCAGTTTCACTTAAGTATAATTTCATTAATTCTTTCATTACATATTACCCATTCTGCATATAGTACTTTTTATCCATATCTTTTTTTTTCAGTGATATTCTTATAGTAACCATATTTGATCATGCCCATATTTATACTGTCATTGTTGTTAAAATTTCCAAGAATATTTTCTGTGCATTACTTATTCCATATTTTTAACTCTCTCAGATGCTTATGTTTTTTTTTTTCATTACAGTACAAACATATTCCGTTGCCTTTGTGTAAGATGTATTTACTTTTTACTGGTAATTATTTTATTCATAATCTCCATAAAAATATTGACATTCAACATTGTGACTACACCATTTCTTTCATTAATTACTTTGACATTTTTTTCTGGAATATTTTCCCATTAACACAATAATATTTTCTCATAATATTTTGTACCATGTATTTATATCTTCTTCTACTTCATCAGCTTTATTTTCCACATTTTTATCTTTTGCTGGTAATTTTCTGTTTCTTCATTAAAACATCTTTTAGGGTCATAGGTTCATAGGATGTTTCTTGGCTATTGGCATGGAGGACCTTAGAAGCCTAGCCAAGAATTTTGCCCATGTTCACTCAAACTCAGCACCTGTTTCCCCTGTCCAGCAGGGACACAGATGGGATCCTAGGGGTGCATTTTCTGTTTTCCATCCAGTCATCCAGGTTCCTCTTAGAGGGTTAGAGAGATACTTTGTTTGTCATGGAGAGGGAGTCTATTCCACAGATGGAGTCTTTGGGACACAAATCTATCCTGTCAACAAGTTCTATTAATGTCACAGATCAGGTTAAGGCCTTCTGTGTGGGTTGCATGAGTGAAATTTGACTTAGTGAAATGCAGCAACTTCATCAAGGCTGGCTCTGAGATGGCCTTGTATGCCAGACACAGGTCACCTCTAAGCAATCTGTATGAGACTGAGTAGAGGGACAGGGCTTTTAGCCTATCTATATAGGATAGATGTTTGAGATCCTGCATTTTCCTGGTCAGGAAACTCTGTGGTCTCTCCAGCTGCTGCATGTGCTTGGCAAGGTACATGCCAAAGGGATCATTGTACTCGATAATGGGTCTGATAAGGGAGGAGTACAGGGATGTTATGACCTACTTGTTCCTGGATAAAATACCCTTATTTATGAGGTGGGTCATGTAGAAATCCTTCCATAAAACGGAGGCAACATGGTGGTCAAAAGTCAGGTCGCTATCAGCCTTGGTGCCTAAGTCCCTCATGACTGATTGTGTGCTTAGTACATTATTAATGTGATAATTAGTGAGGATGCCATTTTCCCCAAAGATACATTTCTTGGCAGTCAGTTTGAGGCCATGCTTCTGGCACCAGTCATTAGTTTGAGTATGGCCCTCTTGGAGGATGTTCATATCACTAGGAGAATTTAAGACAATGCCCAGCTTGCAGTCATCTCCAGACTTGATCAGCCACAGACCACTGGCTTGGCTTGCACCTCAGAAAAGTATATACCAAACAGTAAAGGTCCCAAGAGAGATCCTTGGGTACACCTCTCATTACAGGTTTACTACTAGAGGTGGCTTTCCTTATTTTGACTGACTGGGTTCTATCAGTGGGCCAGTTAGCTACCAGTCTGGTAACATACAAGTTGATTCCTAGCTGGGAGAGTTTATCTATTGTGATTGAGTGGGGAATAGTGTCAAAGGCTTTGGGAAGGTCAAGGTAGGCTCCGTTGACTGTTTTGAAGAAGTCGACCAAGTTTAACAGGAGTGATCACCCTATCACAAAAAAACAAACTGTATGGGGTCAAGTGTTAGAGGTTGCCAATGTCCTTGTTTATAAGGACCATGCTAATGCGTTCCATGGCCTTGCAGATCAGGCTAGTTAGGCTTATGGGCCTATAATTGCCTGGGTCAGTGGACACTCCACCTTTGTGTAGAGGGATGACAGTAGCTGTCCTCCATTCAGTTGGGACAAAGCCAGTGCTCAGGCTTTGGTTGAATAGGATGCTTAATGGAGCTGAGAGATCATGTCGAGCTCATGTAGGATACAGCCAAGGATGTTATCTAGTCCCATGGAGACTGTATTTTTTTGCCTTTGAGAGGGCATTAAAGACCTGCTCCCTGGTGATGCAGGGAGAGGGCAAGTGTTGAGGATGTCCTGAGGATGGGGGGCAGGGGGAGTGAAGTTTTCATTGAACCTGTCTTCCAGCAGGTTGGCTATATCTACGGTATTTGTGTGTGTGGTGTTATTGACCACCAGTTCATAGATTTGTATGCTTCGTTTTATATATATTTATATATATATATATATATATGTATATATATATATATATATATATATATATATATATATATATATATACATATATATATATATATATCTCGAACATATGTGAAAAAGGCCTTGTGATTCTCCGTAGTAAATGTGGCCAATTTGTACTCAAAGTTATCCTTAGAGGATTTCACCAGTGACCTTATTTGCTTGTTCAGACAAAGGAGAGATTGCTTCCAACTTCATACCTTCTGGACAGCAATTTTTTTACTATAGAGTTTGTTTATTCATGTTGTCTCCAGGCAGTTTTACACTTCCTTGAGGATGATAATTTGGTCCTTTCAGGTATTCTTGAGTCCATACAGCTATGTAGGTGCTCATATAGATTTTTGGTGTAGGCTTGGAAATTAGTGGTAGTTCCAACCAAAGGGATGGTGGCTGTGAAGCTGCTTATACCTGCTCTGAGGAGATTGTAGTTATCTTTGGAAAAGTTTTTTTGTTTGATCCTGACAAGGGGGAGGGGGGTCAGGAGATGATGACTTCAAATGTGATTGCTTTATGATCAGTTCTTACCAAGGAGGATGACACTGTAGGGGTGCTACAGTGGCTACTCATGTTGGTTAGGACAAGGTCCAGGATATTTTCACCTATTATTGGGGTGTCTACCAGGTGATCCAATTCATTGGCATTGACAAAGTTGAGGAATCTCTGGGCTTTTATGTTGGGCAGAATAGATCTTCCACTCTATAGTTGGTTAGTTAGTCACCCAGGATCAGGATAAAGAGTTGAATCTAGATGGATTCAAGTAATTCCAGATAGGTGAAATTGGCATCCTGAGTCATGATTGGGGGGTCTTTAGCTAACTATGATTTCAATAGGCATTTTGTCAACAGTTACCTGCACTTGGAGTGTCTTCTGTGTTTAATACCATTTGACCAGCCTGGAGGTGTGTATGTCTTTGATAAATATTGAAACTTCACCTCCTTTGGCTTTGTAGCCCTCCGTTTGGGGTCCGAAAGAATAGTTGGATGAGTAACCTGGTAAGGCTGAGATGCTCTCCGCAGATTTGAAACCGGTTTCAGTGACTGCATAAATATCAGCATCTTCCAGGGTAAGGAATGCTTGCAATGAGTGCAGTTTTATGCTAAGACTCTTAGCATTTAGCAGTATGACCTTAAAATTTCATTTAGAAACATTTTTCATGTTGGTAATTTTGTGCTCATGATTTTGCCTAAAAATGTACTATGGGGGTGGCAAGAGCCTTTGCCAGAAGCCTGAAGCCCAGGGGAGACAGATGAAGGCCATTTCTGGCTAAGCATCATGGTCTATCAGTCATGTCCTCCCCAGCTGTCAGATACAGGATCCCCTTGGAATGACAACAGAAGCTAAGCCAATTGTTAAAGTCAATCATTATCTCTTTGTACTGAGGCATCATTCTGGATGATGGTAGTATGTTGCTTAAGGCTAGGGACATACCTGCCTTGGACACATATTCAGCCAGCTCAATCATGTCTCTCTTCATATAGTCCAGAGAGGTACATCTCAAGCCATTGACACCAACATGGACTATGACAGAGTCATAACAGTAACTGTTGTTAAGAGAGTTGAGTGCGTTCATGATATGGCATATTGTAGCACCTGACAAGCAACTTACCATGACTTTCTCCTTGTCTAGCCTGGTGAGGGTCACATCTGTGTGACTCACGATAGTCCCTTATGACTAGTATATTGGGTTTGTGGCTGGACCTTAGAGACTGTGAGACACAAATGTGTGTACTGTGTGTGATGTTTGTTGGTGTGGGTTGTCATGTGCGTGTGTGTTTGCTTCGGAGGTCTCTCTTGTTTTTGCTCTTTTATTACTTGTTTCCCAGAATTCCTCATACTTGTATTTAAATACTCCTGCTACTAAATTCACATTTTTTTGTCAAAACCTTGTACAAATTTAATGATGCAGCATGTACCATTGAATTAAGCATGCCCAATCCTCATCCTCCTTTCTTCATGTAAAATACACCTGTTTTAACAGGGTTAAATCTAAATCCTCATATAAAGGAGAAACATTTCTAACAAAAGCTTTTCATATGTTCTACGAATTGTAATGACACTTGATAAATATGCTGTCTTACCTATTAGTACTGAATTAATCAAGCTTACTTTTTTCTTATTAGCTAATCTATAATGTATTCCATAAAAGAAAAATGTCTTTCAGTTTCTTTAATATAATATCCCATCCCTTTCTGTTCACTTCCTTATGAAGATTTACTCCTAAAACAGATTTCTTTCATAAAGAATTGTATACCTGATGTTTTTATCTCTCCCATTCCTTTGCTTTTCTCTTTATTTAAATTCTTTCCTATTTTATTTTAAAAAAATCAACCAAATAACTTATAACATATCTCACTATTGTCTATTTTTAGCAGTTATAATAATATCATCTATGCAAGACATCAAAACTGGAATTTCAGAATCCGTATGACTTATATACTTTGCAGTCTTCATTTTTTGAGTAATATTCCTATTATATTCATAAGTAAAGCAAGTAAAATACTGTTCATAGGACCTCCTTGCCTTATACCATTATTCTGTTACTTTGCTTAACCAGCCATTTACTAAGACACTGACTTTATTATTGTTATATACTGTTATAAACACTTGTTTAATTTTAATACCAATATTGCACATATTCATTATACCCAACAGCATATCTTGTATCATATCAAATGCTTTATTAATATACTTTCCATGATTTTTATAATCTTTCCTTTTTACAATATCGTCCACTTTTTCTCTCACTGTCATTAACAGGTTATAGCATCCTTTTCCTTTCATGACATATATACTTCCCTTCATTATTTATTGCATTGTATTCTCAAATTTACATATTATTTTCATAAATATAGTCTGCATTATTTAGCACTGTTTGTGTCCAGTTTATTTTATATATATATATATATATATAGATATATATATATATACTTTTTCTAATTTTTTCCATTTAAATTTTAATATCCTAGTGTACAGTTCTTTATAATTTAGACCTTAATTTAACCGTTCATTAAATATACATAAGTAGATTTTCTGCCATTCTTCTATATTTTTATACATTTCAAATCAGAAGCCATCCGGATCAGCTGCTGAGTCTATATTTAACTGTTTAAACACTTTTTTCTAATTCATATAATATAAACTCTTTTACAAATTCTCTGTTAATTTATTATTTTTTTATTTCCCATATCCTTGCACTTCATCTCTTTTACTTTCCAAATATTTCTTCCACATGTCTTACAAGTTCCATAATATGTTATTAATTTTTCTTTAAACTGTCGTCTTTATCTTTTGCTTCTGTCATTACACTACTATCCTCCTTCATTATTGTTGCAGCAAAAATTCATAAATAAATACTTTTAGTCTCTTGGTAGTTCGAAGTACAACTCTTTTGAAATAGAAAAAACATGTGGGAGATAGTACTCAAAATGGCATGTCTTCCTGAACAAAGACATTTAATCAGTTATATAATATTTTTTATCAAAGTAATAAATTCTATATATGAAACTACTGCTTGCATCCAATAGAAATGTAACAAGACAGTACATTTCATCTATCAGACCACTATCATAGATCCACTAGGAAACTGCCAAGTTTAGTAGAAAATACATTATCAGTGGGAGTGGTAAACACTAGGTAGCCTGTCTACCACAAGAGGAGTGGTTCTTAACCCAGAAATTGTAGTTTATTGACCATTTGGACAGTTTGTCCATCTCTTTCAACTTTCTGGTTTAAAAGACGACATTTGCACTTGTTTCCCATCTTTCCTGTAACTAACCTACTGGGAAGCACTAGAAAGCCTTAAACTTATACAAGCCTTCTAGCTTAGAAGAGAGACTTTGGAGTGATTAAGTATCAGTTTTCTGTACTTTCTTGCTGTACTTAACTGTTTTCCACCTAAACGCCAATTTTCCAGCATTTATTGTGATTCAAAAGCTTGTTTTTTTCACATATTGTACTTATTTGACTGCCTGCATTTTTAAAAAGTCATTTTTTTTGTTTAAATTATTTGTTTAACTGATGTAGGCTACACACTAGAGTGAGAGAGCCTTTTTTGATCATTTGTAGTCCTTTAAAACTGTATTTTACTGTTTTGCCTTATCTTTTCAAAGAAACAAAAAACAATTCCTTGTTTCCTGCCTTTCTAAGCTAGTATAGTCCAGTTTTCAGGCTAGTGCTGAATTCAGGGCTGTGTTACAAGTTTCTGAGTTGCCTATACCTTACTTGGATAGAAGGAAGCTTCTCTGTCCACCTGTGAGAGAGGGGTGCTTTGAGCAGCCTATCTGTCCCTGGAGGAGTGGTTCCAGCCCAGACGTTAATAGTTTATTGGCCATTTGGGGCTAATTTCTATCAATTTTATTTCCCTGCTATAAAAACCACGTTTGCACAGTTTTGTGTGTTGGGCAGTGCCGGTTAGCTAGGGTTAAATTATTCCCGCCTCCACTAAGTCTCCTCTTCAGTTTTTCCCTTGAAACTAGTCTAACTCTCAACCTAAGCACTCAAAAAGCATCCTACAGCCCAGCACTTGCTCAGACCTAATAGCAAGCACTAATATACCCTGCCACTTGATTGCCCAGCAGGGCAAGGGTCTTTATTCACCCCTCACCAACCAAGTGACTAAGCAGCTCACCCTACTATACAGGCATGAACAAAGGGCAATTTCAGGTGTACTCTCCAGTCCAGCTGGTGAACCTGGGTATCCTGAGGGAATGTTACAACTGCCTCATGTTCACAGAAAACCCTCTCCTCCTACCACAAAATGCTAACATACATGAGAGATGCAATTATACAGCGAAACTGGAAGCTAAGCTGTCTCCACCCAAGACTGGAACAGACAGTCAAGCGGAAAACGTTAACACTTGCACCACACCTCCAGCCACACACAGACCTACTAAACCAGCACTGACAAAAAATACACATAAATACACAAAATCATACTCGGAGGCTCTAAATAAAAACCTGCAAAAACATCAGAGACCTCCAAAGCAGACACCCAAAGAATCTACATCTCCTGTCACAAACGAAACAACACATAAAACACAAAATCAGTGTGCCACACAATCACAGCCCTTAAGGCGAAATAACATATCTAACACACTAATAATAGGTGACTCTATAGTCGTGTACACTGATGTCCCACTCACTAGGCTGGACAAGCAGAAGGTTACTATTAGCTGCCTGTCGGGAGCCAGAATCTGCCACATAACACAAGCACTCAGGTCACACCAGAACAAGTACAAATATGATTCTGTCATTGTTCATGTTGGTGTGAATGACCTGAGGCGTACCTCCCTGGAATACATGAAAAGAGACATGGAAGAGATCTCTGATCATGTAGCCCAGGCTGGTATGACCCTGACCCTGAGTAGCATCCTGCCCTCACCAAGAATGATACCTCAGTATAAAGAAAAAATGATCAAATTCAACAATCGGCTAAGCTTCTGGTGACATTCAAAGGGGATCCAGTGTCTGTCAACCTGGGACGACATGCTTGACAAGCCGCGTTGCTTCTCAAGAGATGGCTTGCACCTGTCACCCCTAGGCTTTCGAATACTGGTCAAGGCTCTTGCTGCCCCCATAGTGCCTTTTTTAGGCAAGGCTCAAAAGTCAAACCCACCTCCATAAACAGCACAATTAACAAAAAACTGAGGGTTATGCTACTCAACACCAGGAGTTTAAATCTCAAAATGCACGCACTCAAAGCACCCCTCAGTAGTGAGAATGTTAACATCTATGCAGTACACCCCAGCACTACCGAGCTACAATTCATACCACACGTTTCGGCCACAGAACATGGACCAACACACAAAAGGAGGGGGTGTATCCATATTCATCAAGGATACCTACACCTCCAGGTTAGTGGCACAGCATGATACCTCTGAGATCATCCATGTGCAGCTAACATCGGGCAAATCTGCAATGCAAATTGTGGCCTGCTACAGATCACCCTCCATGACCCAGGACCACCACTCCACCTTTCTGGAGACACTAGAAAACGTGACGGTCCTACCGAACACCCTGATATCAAGTGATTTCAATTACCCTACCATTAACTGGGAAAACTACTCGAGTATAAACTCCCAGGCCCAGCGCTTCCTGGAATTCACCAATTCAAATCCCCTGGATCAGCTGGTAAACTCCCCTACCAGAGGTGAAAACATATTGGACCTGGTCATCACAAACATGGGCGTCAGGTGTTCCACACCGGAGGTCAACCCATCACTGGTTAGATCAGACCATAAACTAATCACTCTGGATATCCACACCCCACCCCCACCCCCAAATGAGGAAACCACAGTAAAAACTTTTCTAAAGCAAACTTCACCTTACTTAAGACAGAGGCGGTAAGCTTCACTGCCCCCATAGTGCCTTTTTTAGGCAAGGATCAAAAGTCAAACCCACCTCCGTAAACAGCACAATTAACAAAAAACTGAGGGTTATGCTACTCAACGCCAGGAGTTTAAATCTCAAAATGCACGTGCTCGAAGCACCCCTCAATATGGAGAATGTCGATATCTGTGCAGTAGACCCCAGCACTACTGAGCTACAATTCGTACCACACGTTTCGGCCACAGAACACAGACCAAAACACAAAAGGAGGGTGTGTATCCATATTCATCAAGGATATCTACACCTCCAGGTTAGTGGCACAGCATGATACCTGTGAGATCATCCATGTGCAGCTAACATCGGGCAAATCTGCAATGCAAATTGTGGCCTGCTACAGATCACCCTCCATGACCCAGGACCACCACTCCACCTTTCTGGAGACACTGGAAAACATGAAGGTCCTACCGAACACCCTGATATTGGGTGATTTCAATTACCCTACCATTAACTGGGAAAACTACTCGAGTACAAACTTCCAGGCTCAACGCTTCCTGGAATTCATCAGTTCAAATGCCCTGGATCAGCTGGTAAACTCCCTTACCAGAGGTGAAAACATATTGGACCTGGTCATCACAAACATGGGCGACAGGTGTTCCACACCGGAGGTCAACCCGTCACTGGTTAGATCAGACCATAAACTAATCATTCTGGATATCCACACCCCACCACCACCCCCAACTAAGGAAACCACAGTAAAAAACTTTTCTAAAGCAAACTTCACCTTACTTAAGACAGAGGCGGTAAGTTTCACAGCCTCCATGCTAAAGGATAACACTGCCCAAGATGCAAAAACCTTTACAGATGCAGTCTATGAGCACCTACAAGGATGCCATCCCTAGCAAAACCAAGACTCACTCCTCTAAGAGAAGGAAACCATTCTGGTGGACCCCTGCCATAAACAGGCTATACAATAGGAGGAGGAAACTAGTTCAGAAAAAAAGCAAATCCCATGAAGGAAACACATCCCTGATCAGTATCAGTAAGAAACTAAGGTCCCTCATAAAATCATCCAAGGCTAACTTCAAAAGAAAAATAGCCAAGGATTCAAAAGATAACCACAAAGCTTTCTTTAGCTATGTTAAGAATCTAAGTGGCAATTCGCAGATATGCACTGAACTAGTGCAAAATAGCACAAAATATACTGAACCTACTGATATTGCCAACATCCTGGCAGATAGATTCAGTGCAAACTTCACCCCCTCCCCTCTCACCCCCAAAAGGGCCCGCAACAATACCAGAAAAGTGTAGTGTCCTGGAAATCACAAATCACAGGTGAAAATAGCCCTTTCAAAAGCCAAAAACACAGCGTCAGTGGGGCCAGATGGTGTCCCAGGCTGTGTCTTGCATGAAATACAGAGTGAACTAACCCGCACCTAAACACATTGTTCAACCTCAGCCTCTCTACAGGCTATGTGCCCATAGAATGGTGCACAGCAATGGTTATTCTACTCCACAAAGGAGGGGCCACAACTGACCCTCGTAACTATCGCCCATAAGCCTGACTAGCCTGGTTGGTCTGCAAGGCTATGGAGTGCATCATCATTAAACTCATTAACAGAGACATTGGGAACCTCCAAACACTTGACCTGACCCAGTTCAGCTTTGATAAGGGCAGATCATGCCTACTAAACTTGGTTGACTTCTTTGAGACAGTCACCAAGGCTATAGACGAGAGAAAGGTTGTTCACTTAGCCTACCTTGACCTCGCCAAGGCTTTCGACACCATTTCCCACTCAGGTATTACAGAAAACCTCACCAGCCTGAACATAAACCCCTATGTCACGAGATAGGTTGCCAGCTGGCTTACAGACATAACTTGCACGGTAAGAATAGCGGGCTCCAGGTCCGACTCTAAACCAGTCACAAGTGGTGTCCCACAAGGCTAGGTCCTGGGACCCCTACTGTTTGGCATATACTTCTCAGAAGTACAGGCAAACACAGGAGGACTATGGCTAACCAAGTTCGCTGATGACTGCGAACTGGGAGCCATAACTGACTGTCTGGCTGACACTGACATCCTCCAAAAGGGCCTTACTGAGACGGACACCTGGTGTCAAAGTCATGATCTCAGGCTGAATGCCAAAAAATGCATAGTCATCCTGTTTCGGAAAAACAAAACACCCATGAATTACCACATAGGTGGCAGCCCCCTTAATACAGAAGATGTAATAAGAGATCTGGGGACCCAGGTACATAGTAATCTCTCTTTTGACAATCATATTGCCAAAGTAGTTAGGAAATCCTTCTATGTGGCCCATCTAATTACTAAAGGTTTTGCATCTAGAAATAAAGATGTTATAGTGCCCCTCTACTCGTCACTTATCAGACCCATCATAGAGTACAATGCCCCATTTAGGATGTACCTCACAAGACACTTCCAACAACTGGACAGACCACAAAAGTACTTCACCAAGAGGATTACTGGCCTCAAACATATGTCTTATGCAGCCTGACTGAAAAAAACTCCTCCTGTACTTAGTGGCATATCGTTTATTCAGAGGTGATTTCTGCCTGACTTACAAAGCCATGTCCAACTCAGAATTGATGGACATGTTCCAACTAAAGAAATCCAAGTCACTATGAACCACACACTCTAGTGAGCTAAACCTCACCACAACAATAAATAGAACATGCTGGAGGAATAGATTCCTGTCACAGAGACTCCCCATGCTTTGGAACAAAATTCCAAACTACATTAGGCAGACCCCCTCACTAACACTCTTCAAGAGAAACCTTGATGAGTGGATAGGTAACCGAAAATACACCCCTGGGATCACTTCATTGGCTCTGCTTGACAGAGGATCAGTTAGTTAATCAATGGAGTGGTGAAAGCTGGCACACTCTGGCTAGGCTTATAAATGCCCTTGGGCAGATAGCCTAGTACCTACCTATGAACCTATATTTGTTATCTATATTTTGTCCTAATAAGGAATAAGTTTCCATTCTGCTACATGGCTAACAAGAATCAGTGCCTCAAGCAATTCTCAGTACTTTTCCATGACTTCAGGATACTTTTATAATCACATGCACTAACCTGCTAATGCACACATGCATTTAACCCTTTACATTATCTTACTTAAATACGGTGCTACCTCTTTCTTGTAAAATGTACCTTTGTTAATATAAGAATTCTTTCATTTTAAATTGATTTCTCTTATAAATTTCTTTCTATCTCAAATTTATTTATTTTTATTATTCTCTAAATTCTCTAACACATCTCTGTATGTTTTAAGATATTCTTGCTTTTCTTTCTTACGTTACTCTGCCAATGTAAATAACTATTTTAATATATTTTTTAAAAGTAATCCACCATTCAGACCAACCATTGTAAAATGCCCTCATAGTAATGTGATCCTTCTATAACTAAATGATTACTACTACTTTTCCCTTTTTCATTCCTTTACTTTATTCCTTTATACATTTTCTGTGTTTTCCTATCTTTATGTATTCTTTATTATGATACTTTCCATCCATATTTCCAAATGATCTGAAAAACCTATTATAGTTTCTAATTCCATTATACATAATCCTTGTGATAATACAAAATAATCAGTTTTAGATTTTAAATCACCCATTCTGTGTCTTGGATTTTCTTTCCCATACCAACAGTTTTCTACATTTCATTCTTTCCATAATTTTTATGTCTTTTTTTTCATTTCTCTTTATTCCCCCTTAAATCACAATCAAAATCTGCTGTAATTATACAATGTTTATTTACAACTACATAGTCCAATATCTTCTGAAATAAATTATCTCTTTCTTTACACAGCACATAAGCATAGATAGCTAAAATACTATAAACATTTTCTTGCCATCTTAAATCTACAGTTGTTAATCCTTTATTTTTTACTAGTGTACCATCTGTAATCCTTAGTACTGTTCTACATAATATTGCTATTCCTGAACATTGTTCATTCCCCATGTTCCATATTATTTTTCCATCCTGTATTTTTTGTCCTTAGTCTTTCATTTCTCACAAATTTTATATATTCTAAAATATCAGCATCACATTTCTTACACCATTCAAAAATCCCTAGCCTTCTTTCTTCATACTGTTTACATTAAGTGAAAGAGTCCTCAAATGTTGTTCCAGTTCCTTAATTTAAAGGATGTCATCTTCCCCAAATACTGCTTTATGATATTGCTTTTATTAAATTTGTTTCCCATTTCCTTTCCTCTTTTCCTTTATATTAATATCTTTATTTTTTTTCTTTCAGTCTTGTATCAATGGAATTTTGTTTTGTTTTTACAACTTTACAACTTAAATTTTCTTCATCTCTGACTTCTGATTCTATTTCTAACACCTTTCTTTCATCATTTTTACTACCTCCTTTTTTCTTCTGAAGTTTTATCTGTTTCTATGTCTTCTTCATTTCTAACTTGCTCTTTATAATTACTCTGATTAACAATGCTTGTTTCATTCTCTTTTTTTATTTGCAGTCCATCCATATATGTCCATATTTTTATATTTATAATATTCAAGCTCACATTTCTTTACTTCATGTCCTATTTAAACACATATATAACATTTCCTTTTATCATAGTTACTACGTAAATCACCTTATTTCTCACAAAAATGTTTTGGTTACCCCCAATATTTTACAACAGCTTTGTTTCCTTCAACATTTATAATACTTGGGATGTATATGATTTTGTTCTTTTTCCATTTTTAACATTAGTCCCACACCCTAGTCCATAAACCCCTATTATTGCATACGCTTGATATATTTACTACTTCTTTATAAATGTATATTTTTTAAATATTCTTTTAAAGTCTCTCATTCCACTTCTGTTCTAAATTGGACATGTATTTTCTTTTTTTTTTTGTCTCCTAAACATATGTTTTAATCACATATTCATTCCATTGATTATTATTCTGCCTTTTTTCATACTAGCACAAACATTTTTTCATACCTTGTACAGTTTCAAAAAATGTCACAGAATGTTCCTTTGTTAATCAAAATGAAAGCTCTTATGTCTGGTGCTTTTACTCCCAAGGGGAAAATTACGGGGTGTATATTAGAACATTGACAAAGCCATTAATCAAATGGCTTTATACTCAAAAATGACAGTAATAGAAGGGTGTTTTGTGAGATCGCAATACAGTGAAGATTGTCAAATTTTCCCTTTTCTCACTGTAGTACGATCTCGGAGTTGGTATATTTATATAATTAGTAGTGGTGTGGGGGCACAGCCTCCCACAAAAGTGAGTTTTTCGATTAACAGTTTTGTTGATGTTCTAATATAGACCTAAATTACGTTGTCCCATACATTGCATCTGTTCAATTCCTGGCTCATTTTGTTTTGTATCTTTATCAAAAGCTTTCTTTTTGTAATGTCTTTTTTTTTTAGTTATGTCCGCCTTGTGTAGTCACAACTATATCTACATATGTTTCCTTCATTTGTATACACATTTTGTTACTTCTTTCAAACATTGCTTCTGCATCCTCCTCCTCTTGTATTGTTTTCATTAATGCCCCCCCCCCATGACACTTCATTCACTGGCTTGATTTGATTAATAAAATCTTGCAGTAAATCCTTCCACAGCCCATGCCCGACTCCTTAGTTTGACCAAAAACCTGGTGTTGAAAAAGTGTCTCTGAATCTTCCACATAATCTATAAAGTCCTCCTTTTCACCTCTACTCCTTTTGCTAAATTCTCCGTCATGTTTACCATCTTCCCACCTAGCTCTGTGCTAGGACCTGTCATGTGCACATACTCATAGCTACCACTTCTATGAGTACAGATCTCATTTGTAGGGGAAGTTACCAGATGCCATGGCCAAATTTCCCTTAGTAGTATAAATCCCACCTCTGGCTTCCCCTGAAAACAGTCTTTTAGCGTAGTGGGACTAACCTGGTCAACAAAGGATAAATAAAATAAATGCAGTATCTAGATAACTTAGGTCTTCAAAAAATTTAGAATTTCTTTTGATTAAAAATTCGGACTCTGAAATGGATTCCTATTCTTACTTAATGTGAGGCATATATTGAATGTGAGTAGAATAAAAATGATTGACACTTTCACAAGACAAATTCTGTAATTTTTTTTTTTTTTTTTGGTACCTTTCTCCCTGTCCTCTCATTAAGATACAACTCGCTCTTACTGGCCTTTTACCTTGAGAAGGATGGGATGGTTAAAAAACGACAGCTACTGTGCAGGGAAAAGATGTCTGCCTCTTACCAACCATAAATACAAAGCTAAAAAGTAAATTATAACAACAAAAACTAAAAAGTGCACACTAGCATGCAATTTTTTTTTTGAGGAGAAGGGGGGATTACTTGTCTCATTTCATTCTCTCTGGAATAATATGCCATGTCTGCATAATAGATAATAAATAATATTGCTAGTTCTAGATAAATTACAGCTAACAGGGATAGTGGTCAGGTAATTAAAATATCAGTTGTTTTCAGGAATTGCTCCAACATAATTGTAATACCAAAGATGGAAATAGAAGCAGGTTGACAGATCTTTCTTCTCTGTCAGGCACTTGCACACTTATGCCTATGGGTAATTTACAGTCCTCAGCACACCTTTAGTCTTTAGAATTCAGATAGAAGCAAGAGCACCAGAAGAACGCCATTAGACCATATTAACAATTGGTGCAAGGGCTATGTTCAAAAATATTAAATGCCAAAAAAATGTTATATAGTTAATTTTAGAAAACAAACCATTTTCCCATACCATACGGATGATACACCCTCCAATCAGACACTTTCATAAACGATCTAGGCACCTTGTTGAAAATTCATTATCCTTATACTATAATGTCTCTGCAGAAGTTTGGAAGTCCTATCTGGCTCATATAATTTCGAAAGGCATATCCTCTTAATCTGTAGAAGTCTTAATTCCCCTGTAATTATATCTCATCAGACCCATTATTAAATATAATGCCCTTTTTGGCATGCATTTGTCTGAATATATCTCTCAACTTGAGAGACCACAAATGTTCTTAACAAAAAAAAATAAGATCGGTGGCCTTATAAATCTTAGTTGTAAGGACATACTGTCAGACACCTCAGGTAGCTAGGCTACCTGAAGGAGGTAGCTAGTGAGGCACCTGATTCTCAAGGGAAGGGGGAATCTGTATACTGGGACAAAGGATTACTATATAGAGAGTGGACCCCTGAAGGAGGGCTAGAAGGTGAGAGGGTGCAGCAGTTTGTAGTGCCTAGAGCCTACTGTCTGGTGCTTCTAGCCATAGCCCATGATATTCCCTTTGCAGATCATATGGGCATAAAACATACAAAGAGACGTATTATGCATAACTTCTATTGGCTTGGAATTTCCAGAGATGTAACAGGGTACTGCAGGACCTGTCAGCAGTGCCAAAGGGTAGGAAAGGCAGGAGACAAGGTGAGAGCTCCTTTGATGCCTTTGCCTGTGATTGAGGAGCCATTTCAGAGGGTAGCTATGCATATCGTGGGGCCTCTGAGTACCCCAAGTTCCACAGGGAAAAAGTATATCCTAGTGGTTGTGGATTATGCTACACGATACCCCGAGGCAGTGGCTCTGCCCTCCATTGAGGCAGAAAAGGTGCCAAATGCTTTGTTAGAGGTTTTCAGCAGGGTAGGTTTCCCAAAAGAAATACTGACTGACAGAGGTGCCAATTTCATGTCAGGTCTGCTGGCTTGTCTGTGGAAGTCCTGGGGGGTGAAGCACCTGAAGACCACCCCCTACCATCCCCAGAGTAATGGTCTTGTTGAGAGGTTAAACTCTACAATCAGGTCAATGCAGGAGCATTTTCAGACCAGTTTAAGAGGGAGTGGGGCAAATATTTGCCCCATCTGTTATTTTCTTACAGAGAGGTTCCCCAGGAATCCACAGGTTTTTCACCTTTGAGTTTGCTGTATGGGCATAGGGTGAGGAGACCTCTAGATTTAATTCACGATGAGTGGGAAAGTGAGTGTGAATATCACAAGAAGTCTGATGTGTATATGTCCTAAACCTCAGGACAAGGCTCAGGGAACTCATGGGAAGTGTTCACTTGGAAACCACGGTGCACCCACCTGGTGCAGTACCAGGTGGATACAGGACCCAAAAGGCCTATTAGGCAGGCCCCTTATAGGGTGCCTGAGAGAGTCAAACAGACTCTGAGGGAGAAGATACAGGAAATGTTGA
This sequence comes from Protopterus annectens, assembly GCF_019279795.1. Lineage (NCBI taxonomy): Eukaryota > Metazoa > Chordata > Ceratodontiformes > Protopteridae > Protopterus > Protopterus annectens. Next base: position 694,427,405 of record NC_056750.1, read on the forward strand.
ACCTAGGGGTAATTCAAGAGTCCAACAGTCCCTGGGGCTCCCCAGTGGTGCTGGTGCCAAAGAAGGATGGCAGCACCAGGTTCTGTGTGGACTACAGGAAATTAAATAGTCACACAAAGTCAGATGCTTACCCTATGCCTAGGACAGATGAGGCCCTAGAGCAGCTGGGTGGGGCTAATTATCTTACAATCATTGATCTTACCAAGGGTTACTGGCAGGTGCTCTTGACTCCCAGTGCTAGAGAGAAGTCAGCCTTTATGACTCCTTTTGGCTTGTATGAGTTCACAAAGATGCCCTTTGGGATGAAAAATGCCCCAGCAACTTTCCAGAGGCTAGTAGATTATATCCTAGTATGAGCAGGAGGGGTTTCCTTTGCTTTCCTAGATGATATTGCCATCTACAGCCATTCCTGGCAAGAGCACCTTTAATATGTCAGGGAGGTGCTGGGCAGACTACAAAGGACAGGGTTGACCATTAAGCCCAGCAAATGTCCGGTGGATACGGCAGAGGTCTTATACCTGGGACATAGAGTTGAGATCAGGCCAGAACCTGCCAAAGTGGAAGCCATTCAGGCATGGCTTGCACCTGTTACCAAAAAGCAGGTAAGGGCATTCTTAGGGACAGCAGAATATTACAGAAAGTTTGCCCCCAATTATAGTACCATAGCTGCTCCCCTCACAGACCTGACAAGGAAGAACAGGCCAGATAAGGTAATGTGAACCAGAGCATGTGAGCTAGCATTCCAGAAGCTTAAAGAAGCTTTGGGATGACCCCCAGTGTTAGTGAGTCCAGATTACATCAAACTATTTCTGTGCAGGTGGATGCTTCAAACCATGGGGTGGGTGCTGTACTTAGCCAGATTTCTTTAGAGGGAGAAGAGCACCTAGTGGTTTATCTCAGTCATAGGCTCCAACCCAGGGTGGAATGCTATGCAGCTGTAGAAAAAGAATGTCTAGCCATATTGTGGGCACTACAGAAACTTCAGCCTTATCTGTATGGAAGAAAATTCAATGTAGTGACAGATCACAACCCCTTAACATGGTTAAACAAAGCCAGCCAGCAAAATGCCAAGTTTTTAAGATGGAGCCTAAGGTTGCAAGCATATATGTCAGTGCAGCACTGCAGTGGGATTAGCAATGCCAGTGCAGATAGGCTGTTATCACAGGGAATGGGGTAAGATATATTCAGACAGACCTAACCCTCTCAAGCAGTGTTTCTCAAGGGTCACTTGAAAACCTATCTTGAGTTCTTCGGGGGGGGGGGGTGAAAATAGGTGAAGGTTGCCAGCATAGCTGGATAGAATTTTGTAGATAATTCTGTCATTTGTAAATATTAATGTAAGCCACAGGCTTGTTCTCTTAAATATGAAAAGAGTGTAGTGGATGTGGAACTGCAAAAATGTGACAACAGTGCACTCTGCTGTAAAAAAAAACTGACAAGTCAATTCTTTGATGACAAAACTTGGAGTTGATATGTCTGGAAGAAGGAATTCTGGCTGTTGTCTTGAGACCAGAGTTAATTGCTAGAATCTGCATGTATAATTTCTCTTTTTGTTCTGGCTTCTGACCAGCTGCAAGATCAAGGGCTATTAACCTCTGAAAATCTGTTAGCCTGGGAACCAGAAAGAAATGATGTAATCTGAAATGAATCAATGGTACTGTGTTATCAATTTAAGGACAGAAAGAATGAGAGCATAAATCATTTGTCTTGAGAACATCCAACTCAGCACTGCCTGTGTCTAGATGTAACTAGGATTTTAGAACTGTGGTTTCTCTTAGATATCACTAGGAAATAGGAAGATTAGACTAGTTTGTTTTACTGTGATGTCAGAACTTTTCAATGGTTTTATTTTAAGTATTTATGTGTGATCTCTGAACTCTTGAATAGCACTGTGTAGTAAGAAGTATTGCCTTGTGTTATTATTTATTATTAAATATGTTTAAACCTTTCAACTGTGGTTTTATGCAAAGTTAATTTAAGCTCTAGAATACATTGCATGTATATAGTGATACTGTACCAAGTCACTCTAATAAGCCTTGACTGTTCAGTCACACTTAACATTTGGATAATAATATTGTACAGTAATAATTGGGCACCCTTTCAGAAGGGCCTTTCATTAGCTGATATTAGTAGTTGGTGGCAGCTGGTATTACCTTTTAGACTGGTCAGAAAAGGGGCACAGCTGGAGAACCTGTGCCAGTCTTCCCCAGGAGTGTCTGTGTGGTTGTATAAACTCTTCTCTCAAAGTGTGTGTGTCAACAACTTGGGCAGGGACAGAAAATACTGGTTGGACAGAGAGGGTGCTGGAGGTTTTAGCTTGTCCACTAGGATGAGATCTGGACCCTATAGCTGTGCCAGTGGGGAGTCTTATTGGAGACCTAGAGAGAAAGGGAGAAACCAGCCTCAGACTGACTGTGATCTCTGTGAGCTCTTAAGGGAAACTGTACTTCAATGTGTGTGTGTATTTATTATCCTTTCCCTATATGGACGTCCCTCACTAGTGTTAATGGTGAGGATTGAGGGTCCTTGATTGCTGGGCCAGTGCACAAGTCTCACATACTACCTTACTAACACTACAGCTTTGGTCTCCTATGAAGTGCAGGAATAGTATTAGCCTGGTCTTGGTCTACCTGGTATGAGGGGTTAGTGACGTATACATGGCCTCTCACAAATGAATCAATACACAACTTAGACATGTATACTTTCATTACTACAATAAAGTTCACTAGGCCAGTTATAATAAATGCTGTGGATTGATGCACCCTTCCATGGCAGAGTGCTCCCCCTTAATGCTTGTACTACCTCACAGTACTCTACATAACCACACATTTAAGTTACAACTTTAGTATGCATTTCAATTATCACAGTAGCAATGCAGGTTATAAGTATACATTTTCTTGAAAGGCAGCAGGTTTAAGACAGGTTTTGAGGTGCACAATTATCCTTGTAAACAATTAGCCTTCAGTAAAGTAATTTGATTCTTTATTTCAACAAGCCTGGAAGTTTACCTGCGTGAATCTTCCACATAGCAATCATGACAGGAGCAAGGATTTCGATCACATAAATTCAAAGCTTCTGACATGGCAATTATGTTAAATAGGCACCAACTCATAAATGTAAATTAGCAGCAGATTTATGAGCCATAGCTGTGAGTCCTGTCACATAAATTCACTTGGATACAGTGACAAAAATATCATCTATGCAAAAACAGTTTGCAACAAACTTAAAAGGAAGCCTTTTTTTTTCTTTTTTCAGGGACAAGCCCAGTGCAACCACTGGCATGAAAGGTAAGGCCCCATACCTATATACCAATTCCAAGATTGTTTAACAGTGGAAAAAAAATGAATACTCCAGTATTGCCAAAGTAGTTTCACTGAATTTGTTTCAAACATCTTACCTTCTCTGGGTTTTCCACTGATCATTTTACACATTTCCAAGTTGTGTTAAGAGTCTCTCTCAATTTTGTACTCTCACATGAGCACCTGTGAGGCACACTGAGCATGTGTGTTGGTCATTGACCCTTCTGACTAAATTGTAAAATGAAGTTTAAGTTTATTTTTTCATCCCATGGAATTGCTTACTCAAAATGCTCACAGTATACATGCTGCATGCCAATATTCACATCTTAATACCACACGGCAACACCAACATTGTGCACTCTACATGAAGTTCATACTACGGCAATTTTCACTAAGAAGACATCCTGTAATTTGTGACGTACCAGAACAGTAAAAATGGGTGTGACTATGAGAGACCTGTCATACCTCTCCAGAATGTGGTGTACTAAATGGCCATGGCTTCTCCCTGGTGGTTTAGTAAAAGGCCATGGCTTCTCCCTGGTGGTTTAGTAAAAGGCCACGGCTTTTCACTGGTGGTGCAGCAGGAAAAGCAGATTTCTCCTTTTTTGCATCCATTAGGTGCACCTAACTTAGTGACCCTGAGGGGCACCAGTATATACCAAATGCATAACACATTCTTGGTAGGGTGGTATCTCATACCTCTGGTGAGCAGTACAAGCACCACCATCCTAGTTTTCTTAACTGATGGAAAAAAACAGGTCAGAGAAAGGGCATATGTACTATATATGATCTGCTTTGTCTGCACAGTCGTGTTATTTTTCATATTTATACATGTGAATATCATATGTGCATAACTCAATAAACTTTGTGTCTTCTAGCTTGGAAGGATATTTTGGAAAGCAGCCTTCTGTACTGGAGGTAGATGGAGAGGCTTTCTAGGTGCAGGAGTGAGAAATGTTTATTTTCATCAGTAATTTTAATTGCATGTAGTTTATTAGATATATTTTATGCACTGTGTAGGCTGTGGTCCTGTCAAGGTAATACTGCCTAACTTAAGGTGCTTACATTATACGTATGAACTGCTCTGTAGTATTTGTACCTTATGCAGTGTCATTCTTGTTGTATATTCCAGGTTTAAACATCTTTCTGAGGAAATGTATGACAAAGGCAAGGCAGCAATACTCATTAGCACAAGTTATAAAAAACATCAGGGAATGTTAACTGTTTCACTTATCTTCCACCAGCACATAATAGCAGAGGGTTGCTTCTTTTGCATGTGTTTGCAGTTAGCTGCAACAGACTGATAAACAGATGCAGTGCTTCAGAAGTATGTAGACATTTCATTTTAAGATTTTTATATACTGAACATTTGTCTAATGCATATGTTTATTTTTCTTTTCCCCTTTTCCTTTGTTGCTACAATGCAACTCCAAGTCTTGTTTCTATTTATTTCTCTTTATGTATATTTGCATTGTATGTAGAAATTACCATACTGGATACAGAAAGGGGGTGGGCAGTCAGCTCAAGTGTTGCTTCATTGAACAAGCATTCACATTTCACTGTTCCCTCTCATGGCACTGTAATAGGTCAGTGGTACGTGACACACAAGGAGTTGGTTGAGATGGTACTGCAGCTAACAGACCAGTGGCTGGATGCTCAGATAGCCCATCTAGAAAGAGTCTTCTTACAGCTAACAGTGTGCCATCACTGCCTTTTTCTGTCATCACCACCTCAGGCAGACCTATTGGAGGGAATGGTCAGGGTGCTGCCCGACCACACTTGGTTATTGCACAAGTAGTATGATACACAAGGCCCCACCCCTACCCACCATCCTGGTGCTCCTGTTCCTTGTGTGTTGTTGCTCTGTTGTCTAAAATTTGCCATCACCGGTGTCTTCCTTTTTATTGTGTCCCTCTAATTCCACTGTCCTCCCTGTCCTATGTGTGTTAGTATCTCCCCTGTCAGACTTTGTCTCTGATTTATGTTTGTGCACATGCCCCTGATTGAGACACTTTCCCTCTTATTCATACTTTTACCTTCTCTTACATTCTTCCCCAACTTATCTTCTTAAGAAAGGGCAACTGTCCCTAAAAAGGTATACCTTTCAAAACATTGCTCACTCCTGTTCTTACCTTCCCTAATTCCCTTGTGTAGACTCCTTGTCTTGCTCACCCTGTCTTCCTCCTGTTCTGTACACCAATTTCCACTCCTTTTTATTGTCAAAAACAAATTTAAACATTGCAGTAGGCACATTCATATAGTTTTCTGTTCCCCTGTATTGTCATGAAGTAGCACTCTCAGTGCAGGCTTTCTCTGTGCTGAGCAATTTCTCTTTTTAGTTTGTATCCACCACTGTGGCATTTCTTTAGTCACCACTAGACCTATGAAGATCGCAAGTAAGGTTTTTTAATTATCATGGGACTGATCTGTGAATTTCCAACTTTTTAGTTAATAATTAACCTTGGTCTTCAGCCGGCTCAAGCCTTATTTGAAGTCTGCATACTGTAATTGCTCTAAGCATGTTTCTGAATCACGGGTATTTTTTTTCATTACGATGTTTTAGTCTTTATAAGGTAATACTGCTTCTTTAAGCATGCTGAGTTATTCTAAAACTAATTGTCAACTCAGAGTATGTGTCCTGTATCAAGAAAAATGAATCAGTGATGCCACTGTAACAAAATATGAGATGAAGTAAATATGAATATTATAATAATTTAAATTGGAATTATGCTGCAATACCCACTAACATTTATAAAGTCAAGACAGAGTAAGAGCTGGTTAGGCCTCCCAATACATTAACAAAGGCCTGGTATATATTTGTGTAACATGAGTAAATATCTAAATAAATAAAATATATATATATTGCATGAAAGGAAATTGGCTTTTAGTAAGTAACAGAAAAAGGCCATTTAGGATAATCTAGCTTTCAAAATGATATTGTAAATCTTATATTTTTAGAACATGGCAAAGCATGCAAAAAAGTAGAATATGCAACCTTGATAGGCTATCTCCTGCTTCTACGACCACCTCTGATAAAATATTTTATGATTTCCACAATTTCTATATACACGTTAGAATGGTATTCCTGTTTCTCGATTATAAAAAAAAAAATCTACAGGATTACTCATTTAATTTGTCCATCTCATGAATAGCTGTAGAGACAAATTAATTCCACATCATTATTTTAATTAATAGGCACTAGTCTTCAAGTTATAAGACCTCAAATCAGTGTGGTGTTAGTATTTAATTAATTGACACAATGAACCATTAACTAATTCAGGAAAATATAGAACTTGAAATAAATAAGCACAACTGAACATGTTAGTGAAATTGTCAAATTAGTTTCCACAATGCTAAAATTAGACTTAAATTTGTCAGTGGATAAAACATGTCTTCATTTTGCAAAAAAATATATGTCACAGACTATTAGGTGATGCAAAGAAGGACAGCTTTTTACAGGAATTTCATGCCTCAAGAACAACATATGTATGGATGAACAGAAAACAGTGTTAGAATAAAGATTAAAGGGATAGTTTTAGATTTTTTTTATTTAAGAAAACAAAATAGCACTGCATGTTTACTGCTGAGCCAAATGTCATTATGTTAATTGTTAATGACTGCATTTAAAAATAGCACCAATATATTTGACTTGGCAAAAATAGCACCACTGAGGCAATGATGCCCCTTGCAGGACTCCTCTACATTGTGTTGCTAAGTGGGCTAGAAGTAGGAATGTATGAGGAACTCACTCCTTCCAGTAGTCTTATGTCACCCCATGCAGCAGGCTTCCAAGGTCCTAAACATGGGCTGAATTTAATGCAGGGGAGGCATTTTGGTTTGATAAAACTGGTAGAATGAGATAACTAGGCTGTATATATTATCTGTTCTAATTGTGGTTATATGTTATTGCTCTGATGTATGTCACTCTTACATCTACATGGAGTTTTGTGGAAAGCACACTGTTGAAGCTGAAGGTTGGTGGATGAGGATGGGAGTAGATGTTGATGATGAGCATCAAGGATAAAAAAATGTACAAAAATATATACATTAATAAAAATAGCAGAACATTTAATGATTGTACCTCTATTCATAAATTATAGTACAATCTAGTCTGCACTAATAATCACACTTGTTTGTGTCTTTCAGCTTTTCCCGGTTAGGGGTCACCACAGCAGAACTCCGGTTCGCTAATGTTTGGTAGTGGATTTTTTACGTACTGGGTTACCAGCCCTGATGCACAACCTTCAATGAAGGCACGCCCCATTCATGTATGCCTCCACACAGAAGACGCTCTAGCTGAGAATTGAACGGGACAACGTCTTACTGTGAGGTGACAACGCTACCGCAGCACCACCACCACATATAAGCTGAACATTTAATAAACCTGCTAAAGTCTTAAAGTAAAATGCAAAGTAATAACATTTGTAATTTACTAAAGAAAAGTAATATTTGTAAACCATTGTAAGGTAACTTCATCAGTTGAAAAATGAGACTGAAAAAATTACTGATAAAGCAGTTTTCTGAAAACTACTTATGGAATGAATAAAACTATGTTTAGCTCAGTTTTGTATTACTTAAAATAGACAGAAGCATGCCTTTAAACCAAGGTTTGAGGTATTTATAAGGCTTGCTGGGGAATTCCCTCATTACTCTTCCTTCCCTAGAACCACATACAATTACCGCTTATGACAGAAAAGTTAAAGATTCCTCTTTTCAAATATTCTAGTTCTTTGGGGTAATGCATTTGAACTTTTTATTTAAATATGAAACAAAATGTAAGTTACTATGAGTTTAAATAAGTAAACATATTATTTGTTAGCATCCTTGGCATGTGAAATACTAAATACTGTTACTAGACATTGAGGCCAACTGGCATTAAACATTTCAGTTATACATGATTATACATCTGAGAACTGAATAATTATAAGTGTGCTTACATAAAATCGTATCTATCAGCATAAACGAAATAGTACTTGACTATCAATGTGCAAACTAGAGATAGTGCATGTACACAGGCTTTATCAATTTGGTTTTATTTTGATTTTAAAAAAACTGCCTTATTTACTGTGATTAAAATTGATTTACTGAGCTTTTGAAATCATTCCGTCTCACTGGCCTTGCATATTTTCTGATGTAACAGAGTTTTATTTACCTTATCAAAAGCCCACAGTTCAGAGCTATTTTAACAAATGGGCATTTGACACTTTCTCCTAGGTATCTCCCATAAATGTGGCGACATCCTTCTTCCCATTAATACTTAACTCATAGTGCATTTCTTCATGTCTGCTTCAGTTATCTTCCATTTACCAACTGAACTCATACAACACAAGTTGTGATTTAACCTTTGGTTCACTGAGACACAGTGTCTTGCACAAGAATACAGCAGTTTTCTGTTCTTGAAATCCTGATAGAATCAGGAAGATGTAGCCATGTGTTTGAAACAAGCCAAAGATTAGACTACTAAACAATTTTTTTGTTGAGTGAAGCCAGCAAGTAGTGAATCATTTTCAGCTGTCTTTCATGGGTAACACTTCCCATACATTGCGCTTGATCTCTTCTCCCTGTCCTCTCGCATCCTTTGTATTCATGCAACTTGATTTACCAGTGTCATGCATAGTCTACCACAGCTGACATTATCTTTGTACAACAGACCATTGTGATTTACTAAACAGAATTTTAATAGTAATGTTTTGTAGTTAAACTATGCCCCTTTGCATTACCCTATGTGGTAAATATGCCCATATACCGTGATATCTAAATATACAAGTTCCAAGTTTCACAGATGTGTGATTATGTACATATAAGGAGAATAGAGCTAGAGCCCTCATGTCTGTGATTACAGAGAGCCATACAGTTCCCATTAAAAATTCTTTCAGATGGTTTATTATCTTGTCATATGCATGCTGTGTATCAGATGGGGTGGCAGAACAATGTGATCAAAAAGCCAAGATTCAGTGAGGTCACCATTGCTTACATCAAATAAACGATTTTTCTGTATCAGAATCCAGGATCCTGATTTAAGACACTTCTCTGCTGACAACTGTAAGCTGGCAGTCCTGCATATGTTTTAACATGCTGCATCTCTTTCACTGCAAACCTTCAGCTGAAGTAATGCTCTCATCCAAACTACCCATCGCAATGCATTTTGACTTGTCTTCTCTTAGCTTTATGATATATGTTTTTTATCATAAAGACTGATCAGCAGCACAACTCACTAGTCTCAAAATCATCTATATGAAAACACTGAATTAAAAAAAAAATCGATCCTTAAATGATTGAAATAATAAATAAAACAAATATTTTTGCAGAGGTGCAAGTTCCCTGCATCTCCCATTTAGGGGACTGCACCTCCACTTAACTCCTGCTAATTATATATTCCAACTCCAAGATAGCATGACAGTGGAGAAAGAACATATTGCCCGATCTACACTGTACTACAATCTCTAACATAAAAAGCTTGTACTTTTCAAACAGCTGATTTTCAATTGGCTGTACTGGCTACATCTCAATGAAAAAAAACGAATATATATATATATATATATATATATATATATATATATATATGTGTGTGTGTGTGTGTTGTACATTTATATGTGTATATAAATATATATATATATATATATATATATATATATATATATATATATAGATAGACGTGTGTGTATATGTGCGTATGTGTGTGTGTATATATATATATATATATATATATATATATATATATATATATATATATATATATATATATATATATATATATATATATATATCTATATATCTATATATATATATAGATATGTATGTACATATTCCATACACATTATACACTACTTTCTTATAAATTGGAACTCAACAGAAGTCTGCTCAGATATTTCTTTTCTTACTTTTACTTATTGTAGTTTTGAACTTGATCTGTTTTGTAAAGGGCTTTATAGAAAGGCACTGCAATAAAATTTGAACTTGGAGACCTTGGAATTGTTTAAATGATCCTATTTTAAACCCATGCGCCACCTTTTTCCATTCATCACAATCTTGACCTATCCATGACAGCGACTTTCCAATGTAGACCTACAATCATCAGAATTCCTCTTGCTCCTTCCATGGTTTAACATTAACATCAATTATACAGGGAATGTACTTGGTCCAGTTGACTGCCAGATCTGTGAGATATTATCCAGTTATTCCTTATTATTTGGTAAAAGCATGTAAGTTAAGGATTAAGTTCTCTTTAATAATTGGTACCATTTCAGTTTTGTCTTATTAATAAATAAAAATATGGAATATCCTACTCTGTAATTTTCTTTTGAGAATATTGTGAGGGAAATTTTAAATAATGTCTGCTCCACTTGAGGTGGTGGTTATTTGTGATGTAACTGTAACTAAGGTCTCAGCATGCATAACAACATTTCCCCAATTATCTCATCTACTTGATATTAAAATGATGTGTGAGGTCTGCTACTTGTCAAAGACTGCTCAGTAAATTAACGTCCCCACTTTGACTTGAAAACTTTGTAAATGCAGGGGCAGAATATATTAGTTCTGCAAGGTATGTGCTTGATCACATCTTGACATACAAACATAATCACATCATACATCAAACAATGTCCTACATTCAGCATTTCAGATATTATTTTACAAGTGCTTTCAACTCCTTAGCCCTTTTATTACTGAGTGGAATACTTCGAGGTATGTAGTCATACCATAAATCATCATATTTCCTGTGTGATATAATGCAAAAGGCTGTAGCTTGTATGTTGTTAACCTTTTTAGCTTGGTAGTAATTAAATAACAGTAGGCATTATGTGGCCATCATGTCATAAAGGAACACATTACAAAATAAGTCTGTTATTCCTTAGGAAAAAAAAACTCTCATGTTGGATATAACCAGATAATCATATTTCAGCCTTACTTCCAATTATTCAGAAATACATTAATCTTGAATAAATACACATTTTCTCTACAATAACTGATTATTTCCTGAAAAGAAAGCTAAACATTATTTCTGTACCAAGTGAGGAATGGCAAATTTGTAATTTTGTTAAAAATACTAGCTCTAAGTGTTTCTGCCTTATCAACCAGGAATGATATTATACCTTTTTAAGCAAATGATCCATTATATTTTCCTGCTCATCCTATCTGCTTTGACCAATATACCTGCCTTATTAGGCAAGTTCCATATTCTATGGTTTCAATTACAAAATCATACAATATCTTTGTAATGAAAATAAAGCACAAAGCTGAAAAATAAACAGACAAAATGACATTAGTAAGGATAGACCAACAATTCTGTTTTGAGCATTTGTGTTTGAGACTCAGAATCATTTACATTCATAATATACCTCTGCTATATGGGAAATTCTATGACATCATGCTGCCCAGGTGTTTTCTAGCCTCACACTTGTCAGGTGTCACTCCTTCTCATATAGAGGCCCTTAATGAAGTAGTAGAAAACAAAAGTCACTCTTTCCATTAATATTCCTTTTAGCTTTATAAATAATTGAACTGTAGGGTGAGATCGACCCTTAAATTCCCTGTATATGTCCTACTCAGTTGTTGAATGTTCTTCAGTTTGCTACAAGGGAGGAGGGTTTATGAGGTTCAGGAGAAATGCCTTTGCTTGCATAATACTCTACAACCTGCTTTGGAACTTCAGCGAGGACACATTTTGCAAGAGCAGATGCAGCAGCCTGAAAAAAAAAAAATGAGAAAAAACATCTTGTATCATTTTTACAGGCTCATGCATATTTATGTAAAGTCACAGAAGTGACACCAGACAAATTACATCATAATATCTTTCAGTGTGCATTCATTGCAGAGCTGAGAATATAGCATGCATTAACTGTAACATTTGTATTCACCAATAAATTGCTAGTGTGATCTTCTTATCATAGCATATCAAGCTTATGTCAGTTAAACATATCAGAAAGGATGTGTACATGAAAAATTTGAAATCCAGTGGAATAGTACAGTTGTGTAAAATCTTACCATAGTAGTAGCTGTCATTGATTTCACTGCTGCAGTATTCTTAACATATGGGGATTCCCTGATGTTGAAGCCCAACATCAGGCCAGTCTACCAAAGAATCCTGTCACTTTAGAGGTATGCCGAACATCACCCAAATGCTCCTTGCCTAGCATAGAGCATAAACGTGATGTTCAGGCCTACCATAGTCAGAACTGATTGCCCCAGTAGGAACACCAGCCCAAGGAACCCAAGAGGTAATCTGTACATCCAGAAAGGCAAAGGACTGGGGAAGGAGGGAGGGAGCCAATATTGCAGCAGTGAAGGCAAGGATATCTACCGTTATGGTAAGATTTTACACAATTATACGATATCCTTAGATTCACTGATGCAGTATTCCTACCATATGGGTGACTGCCAAAGCTGAAGAGGAAATTAGGGAGGGAGAAGGAGCAGAAGAGTCCCCTGTAAAGCCATGAAGAATGGCACTAGCAAAACCCACCCTAGCTTTAGAGATTCCATCCAACTTGTAGTGCTTGGTAAAGGTATGCACAGGTAGCTGCTTCAAGAACAGAATTAGTATCTACGCCCTTGAAAAAGCACCAGAAGAAGCCACAGCTCTAGTAAAATGAGCCTTGACTGAAGAGGGAAGGCTGTTGTCATGAAAAGTGTAACAAAAAGAAATAGAAAACAAAGAAAAAAAGGCAAAACTGAAGTAAAATGATGCGAGCAGGCTACAGGAACACACCAACACACAATGTATTACAGTAAAGTAAGCGCTTTCATTGGAGAAAATACTCCAACTTCTTCAGACTAAAAATACATTGAACACTGCATTGTATTTAAATACAAACTGTTAAACCAAGCAGACAATATAAAGGCTTAATTAATGATGTCACAAATTACATCAAGTGCTTAATTAATGGATACATTTCTATAAAACTATATAGGTTTATTTAACCTTATTTAAAATAATGCCAATAACCAGCAGGATGTTTGAGTGAGCAATGGTACCCAGCAACACCGCTCGGGTCAACAAGGAAACAACAGGAGACAGGGGCAAAACAGAAGACACCAGAACCGGAGGAGGGGATAGGACAGGACTCTGTCCAAACTCTAGTAAGTGCTGAAGGAGACTTTCGTCTTTTTAACTTTAGTTCTCTCCTTGTTGACAATGATGTGGTTAACATTTTTGCCAAAGGTTTGACATTTGATAGTCTCAACCATAGATTTAGAACAACCATCTTCCATAAGCAAACTTATTCTAACACCTCCTTACATTTTACAAGCTGTCACCCTCAACACAAAAATAAAAGCGGTAGTCAAAGGGCAAGCTGTTAGGGCAGCCAGAATGGTGTCTGACTATGAAGAGTTTCTGGTTGAATGTGACCTACTTAAATCTATGCTCTTGAAGAGAGGCTACCCTTCAGCATTTGTTGAACAAATTTTTGAAGAGGTCATTAATAAAAGAATAGTTGGTCATTTCCACCCCTTGGTACATAAAGGGTACAATTTAGTTTTTGCATCACACTATGAAGATTTATCTTCTGATGTAATAAGGGACCAGAGTTCTAATCACTCTATTAGATACCTGACAACTTTTTCCTTGGACTCACAGCTCTTTAGAGATATTATTACTAAGTACTGCCTTTATCTCAGGTGATAGTTGTCTTAGGAAGATTTTAGGACAGGCCCCCCAGATTACCTTTAGAAGAGGCTCCAACCTGAAATGCCTTGTTGAGAAGACCAAAAAAGTAGTCAAAGGGTGTCCTGTCATGTTAGTTGCCCTCAATGTAAACACATTAAAGTAACTAATAAGATAAAAATTAGGGACAGAATACATTACATTGATGGCAAGCTTAATTGTGATTCCCAGGGAGTAGTTTACGGGGCCTTATGTGACAATTGCGAGGCGTACTATATTGGTAAAACTGAGAGGAAGATCAAACAAAGAATTTATGAACACCAATATAGTATTAATAAAAATATAATTACCAATGCTTTAGCAAAACACATTTTGGAATATCCTAGCCATAGATTTTCATTTGTAATTTTAAAGCAAGTAGAACACAATATAAGAGGAGGCCCTTGGGAGCTCAGACTGGAAGGGTCCAAATTGGAATGGCAAATCCACACTTCAGCCCACATATTACCAGGGCTGAATGAGGCGTTGTCCATTAAATGCTTGTTGAAAATAAAAGCACTTGCTAGGTAGTTGGTTATACAGGTTCGATGAATTTCAAGTGTCTACGTTTTTATACATCTAAATATTTTAAATGAATCGTATAATTTTTGGTGTTTTTAGATATATTAACCCCTCCTTTTTAAGAATTAATTGCGTTTGATTTATTCTATTCTATTTTATTTTGTCAATGCAATTTTGTTTTTAAACATTTAATCTGGTGTTATTGATTATTTTTATATTACTAACATATTAGTATGTCTAGCTGTGACTTTAAGAATTCAAACCTTAGCTGTGAGGTTTTATTTAAATTATTTTAAATAAGATTAAATAAACCTATATAGTTTTATAGAAATGTATCCATTAATTAAGCACTTGTAATTTGTGACATCAAAATTAATTAAGCCTTTACATTGGCTGCTTGGTTTAACAGTTTGTATTTAAATACAATGCAGTGTTCTATGTATTTTTAGTCTGAAGAAGTTGGAGTATTTTCTCCAACGAAAGAGCTTACTTTACTGTAATAAAGTGTATGTTGGAGTGTTCCTGTAGCCTGCTTGCATCATTTTATAACAAAAAGAAATAGCTTTAGAAATCCAAGAAGAAATAGTTTGCTTGGATAAAGCAAGTAACAGAGATCTAGAATGAAAGGAAACAGATAAATGATCAGATATTCCAGTAGCCTTAGTCTTATCCAAATAAGTCTTGAGTTGACTATGCATGTCCAAAGTAAGCAGTGCACTCTCATTGTCAAATTACAGAGAGGAGAAAAAAGGATGCAGATTAGTAGACTGGTAAGTGAAAGCTCATTAACCAGCTTAGGCAGAAAAGGGTTAGTGCACAAGGACACTCTGTCCTCATGAATGATCAAAAAAGGACGACAAGCCATAAGGGCCTGTAACACAGACACCCATCTGGCACAAGTAAAAGCTAACAAAAGAGCAGTCTTCCAGGAACAATGTTTCACTTGTACTTCTCCAAAACAAAATTAAGATCCCAGGGAGGGGGAACAGGCTCCCTGGTCTAATATTATGGATGATTTTACTAAATCGTTTCACTTCAAATCTAGTCGCTAAAGGAGGAGGAAAAGGCAGACAAGCAGAGACAGATGAGTGGGCCTTAATAGAAAAATTGGAAAAACTAACATTGAGCAACTCACACAAATAAGAGAGAACCAAAAGAACATCCACAGTAAGTGGGCCCAGGTTACGAAAGAGACACCAAATAAAAAACATTTTCCATATGGATAAGTAAGGATTTCCTAGTAGCAGGTTTCCTGGCCTCCAGCAGGATTTGCAGTGCATCCTCAGAAAAAAAGGTATCTATGAGGAATCAAAATCCTGTCACCCAGTGTGTCATTTGCAGCATGGACAGGTGGGATGGATGAGGGATCCCTTGGCTTCTGAGAGTGGATCCACTCTGTGATGATTGCTCTTGGATAAATGCAGAAGAAGAGGGAACCAGTGCTGTCACATCCAAAAGGGAGTCACAAGCAAGAGTTTGGGAGCATCCTGTTGAATTTCAAACAGGACTTTTGGAATGAGACGAAGGGGAGGGAATGCATAAAGAAGAAACCCCTTCCAAGAAAATGAGAAGGCATCCACCTTCCATGTCAGAGGACATGGGACTCTGGCACAAAACAGAGACTGAGTTAAGGACCTGTTCAGAGTATCTGCCACACTGTTCTGAATGGAAGGGATATAAACTGCCTGGAGAGTCACTTGATACTGGACAGCCAGATTCCATACCAGAAATGCCAACCAGCAAAGAAGATAAGATTTCATTCCTCCCTGTTTGTTGAGATACCACATGACTGTGGTATTGTCTGTGAACACCATCAGAGGCCCTAAAGAGGAAAGAGGATGAAAGGCCTGAAGAGCCAGCAGAAGAGTTCTTATCTCTTTGACAATGATGTGCTCCTTCTGCTAATGAAGCGACCACACCCCCTAAACTTTAAGGTGACAAATGTCGCTCCACATTCCAAGCCTGAAGTGTCTGTGAGCAATTCCTGAGAAGGAAGATGAAAAGGGATCCCTGGATTCAGACAACTGCTGAATCCACCAGTGAAGTTCCTGTCTGAGACAAGGAAGAAGAGGAACTACACAGTCTCAAGGGTATACATGTTGAAGCCACACTGACTTCAGAAACCACCGAAACTTTCCCATGTGAGGTTTGGTAAGAACGAGCATCAGAATGGTGGATTCAGTAAAACCCCAAGCTCTCAAAACTCCCTGCTGTTAATGGAAGCCAGAGAAAGAAGTGAAAGAAAGAAAGGAGAATGAAGGCCTTTGGAGGGAATAGGGACGCCAACATTGGCACCATCTGAATCCTACAACCAAGAAAAATATGATCCTGAGAAGGAGTCAGAAAATACTTTTTGAAATTTGTACTGAACCCCAGAATCTGAAGAAGGGGGAAATGGCAAAATGAAAATTTTGCAAAAGGTCTCTGGAGAGGATGCCTAAATCCACAGGTTGTCCAAGTAAGGAAATATGTGGATCCCTTCAAGACTGCAAAAAGCAATCACAGGAGCAAGGCATTTTTTTAACACCCTCAGGGCAGTAGAAAGGCCGAAGAGCAAAGCAGAGAACTAAAAATGCCAGGAAGCAACAGAGAAATGCAAAAACTTTATGAAAAGAGAATGGATCGGAATATGGAGACAAGCACCATTGAGATCCAGAGAAACCATTTAGACCTGAGGGAACATGACAGGAAACGGAATCTGAAGGGACAACACCCAAAAGGAAGGCATTTATAGAAAAGTGCTTAGATGAGAGAGGTCTAGAATAGGTCTCCAAGTGCCCTTTTTCCTGGGCACTTGAAACAGTCTGGAGTAGAACCTTTTCCCCTTAGCAACACAGGCACCTTTTGAATAGTACCATGAGTCAAGAGATTTTGAAGACCCCCTGAGAAATAGGGAAGTAGTTCCTTTGGAGGCTGAGAAATGCCCATAAAAGGAGGATGGGATTTCCATACCATGAAGTACTGCTGACGGACGATTGATAATACTCAAGAATTCTGAGTGATTTGAAGTCAAACAGGAGGAGAAAGAGAAAGGTGAAGAGAAAGAGGAATGTGGCTGGGCAGGGATGAATATTATTACAATGCCGGGTTTGCCTGGAAAGGAAGACTTCAGATTCCCTGTACACTGAGGATCCTTAGCAGGAGGATGCCATTTATCACTGTATCTTTAGCGAGAAGCTTAGGATGCTAGTTCTCATATACAAGGAAAAGGAAGAAATTCTGCTATGAAGGGTTTTTAGGACAAATGTCTGACAAATTGAACAAGACTTATGGACATGATAAGCTCCTAGACAAAAAAGACACAGCATGGTGGTCTTTATGTGGAATCTGTCACCCACACTGGCATTTACCCTTTCTAGATGACAACCCCAAGGAGCACAAAATAAGACAAGAAAAAAGAAAAACCCCTATGGGGCACCTATCTGCAAGTGAAGTCAGCAAACAGGAATATATATTCACTGGAGAGCAAAAATGCATTCAACTTGCAGGAAGTGGATGCAGGTAAACAGACAGACAGTGAAAAGGTGCATTCAGATGTGCTGCAAAGAAGTTCTGACATCGGTAGGCCTGAACGTCACCTTTATGCCCTTCACTATGCAATTCGGTAAGCAGTTTCTTTTTTTCTGTTGCAGTGAGGCTATTTTGTGTCTATGGCTGAAAAGTGCATTTGTCTGAATATGATTCCATTTAATTTTGCTGACTACAATAAATTAGTTGGTATAAAGGGCTCTGCAACTGATTATGTCTTCAGTGACCACGCTTTCAAAAGCATTACTGGCATCACGTGGCCTGGCATTTAGGGGGTATAGTGGATATCAGTGCTGCCCTTTCATTCCAGGATAACGATGGGAGTCCTCACAAGCAAGTGCTGCCTGGTGAAGACATGAATGCAGTCCTGTCACTCTATTTATTCACACATGATAATTAGAACCTGGGCACATCTTAGATCAGCATAAAGTGAAATATCCGTTCAAAAAATATACTAATGTACGCTAAATGCAGAGATAAAAACAGATGGAGGGATCTAGAAGTAAACCAGTACTACTACTAAGCCAGAGCATTGCCTTGTCCAACTATTGTATGCTAAAATGGGATATACCACTGACCAAGACAATGATAGAGATAATAACAGGCCTGCTAATGTGCAATGGTGAAAGTAAAAACAGGGTTGCCCAGTATGAAGCTGGATTAAAAAGAAAGAGATGTTAAAAATGAAATTTCTAGAATGCATTGTGGTACCTCGATAGAATGAATATATTTGACACTAGAAAGCAGCAGCAGTGTTGAGACTTGTCACCACTACAGTAATACTTATGAAAATCACAAACTGGTACAAAACACAACTGGGAGAGCGGACTTATAAAACTGACTCTCTTATTGGTAGGCGCTTTCATTGGCAGTAATACGTCAGCTTCTTCAGACCATAAACCAAGTTTAAGATACACTTTCAGACAAGCAACCTTTGCTTTTATACATCACATTATATCAATCAATCAATCAATCAATTAATTAAATATGCTTCAATACATATATGCTACCACTACAGTAATAGTACTAAAGTAACTAATGGATTGCTGATCACTAAGGTAAGTGGGGGGGGGGACCTTCATGCAGTGCTGGCCTATCACGACAGAAAAGCAAGCATGCAAAGGGTTTTAGACAGCACAATAAGGGAGTAAGGGATAAACTTGTAAGGGACATATTGTATGAGGATCTTCAGCAGAGGAATAAATGAAAATCATGCAAAATGGTTTTAGACAGCACAATAAGGGAGTAAGGGATAAACTTGTAAGGGGGACATATTGTATGAGGATCTTCAGCAAGGAATAAATGAAAATCATGCAAAATGGTTTTAGACAGCACAATAAGGGAGTAAGGGATAAACTTGTAAGGGAGATATTGTATGAGGATCTTCAGCAGAGGAATAAATGAAAAACAGGCAAAGGGTTTTAGACAGCACAATAAGGGAGTAAGGGATAAACTTGTAAGGGACATATTGTATGAGGATCTTCAGCAAGGAATAAATGAAAAACATGCAAAAGGGTTTTAGACAGCACAATAAGGGAGTAAGGGATAAACTTGTAAGGGACATATTGTATGAGGATCTTCAGCAAGGAATAAATGAAAAACATGCAAAAGGGTTTTAGACAGCACAATAAGGGAGTAAGGGATAAACTTGTAAGGGACATATTGTATGAGGATCTTCAGCAGAGGAATAAATGAAAAACATGCAAAGGGTTTTAGACAGCACAATAAGGGAGTAAGGGATAAACTTGTAAGGGACCTATTGTATGAGGATCTTCAGCAGAGGAATAAATGAAAATCAAAGATAGCACAATAAGGGTGTAAGAGATAAACTTGTATTGTATGAGGATCTAATCAAAGATACACTAAAGAAACTAACAGAGGCAGTACTTTACCACAATGGCTCTGGCTTCATGGAGTGCAAGAACTGTTTCTTTGAAACAAAGTTTCTTGTGTTCGGTGAAGTGCGCTAACATGCACCAAAAATAAAAACAGAGAAACAGCTAGGTGCACACCATGGTGAAGTAAGTGAAACTTCAATAACGAGACTTAAAAGGCTACAAAACAATAAAACTGGCACAGAAGGTAAGCACTTTCACTACCTGCCAGGTAGCTTCTTCAGACCTAAATCATAACAAATGGTTTATTATTATAATTCCGAACTACATTCGGTCGAAAGCCGGTATCTCCGATTCCTAAGCGTGAAAGTGACAATGTTGAATTCCAACATTGCCGAAAGTACATCTCAAATTCGACCTCCAAACGGGCTTTAACATGGGTCAAGATAGGGGCGAGATTTGTACTTCGACAATGTCGGGTTCGACATTATCACCATTCGACCCTTGCCTTTCGCTGTAGTGGTGTTGACAATATAAGCGTCAGAATTCTGATGGTAAACCCAGTCAAACCATCTGTATTTAAATGCAATGTAGCCAATCAGAAGCCAATCAGAAAAAAGAACTGATTAAGACATCAATCATTTAAAAACACAGTAAACCTAGTATAAAATCCTATTGGTAGTGATGCTTACAAACATTGTAAAAACCTTTTTATATATTAAATAAATCTTAACCTCAAAAATTCTACATCTCACAAAATTCAAAATGTATCCAAAAATCATTAAAAAAATATATTTAAAAAATATACAAAATGCTGCATAAAACAACATACTCAATGCTTCAAAGGGTGTAGCTTCAGGTGGGGTTTCAAGAAGACTCTTTCATTAATGCCTGGAAACTTATCAGCTTTCAGGCATTTAATCCAGGAACTGCACAGGTCCCAGTGATGAAGACTTCAGGAAAGCAGCAAATAAACTTGGCTCATGGGGGCAAGAAGAAATCTGGGATCACATATGCTGAATTGTATGGAGAGCCATCAGATCTTTTTATTGTACAAGTCCATAGAAATTGACCTCGTCAACCTGACTGACCTGAAAGAGTGGAACCTAGGAATCTTAAGCATGAGCTCAAAAGCCACCAATGAAAACTCATGGGTCAGGGGCAAGCAACATGGATTTCTTTTGACAAACTAACCTGACAGAAGTTAAGGAGACCTCTAGCCTGGTTTTACTGTTGTTTAGAATATTACAGGATGGCAGCCACATGCAGAACCACTGGGAGAAGCACTGACAGCCCCTTGGGTGAAGAAGCTTTCAGCTTCGCCATTTATAATCTGTTTCTGTTTTTTGATGTGGTGGGGCTTGAAGGCATTACACATGTATGTAGTGCTCAGAGAAGTGAGTCTCTCCTAAATACTTGACACATTTAGTGTGATTGCCGTGTGTGTGTGTGTAGTGGGGATGAGAGTTTCCCACAATCACTCATTTTTAAAACACACTTTTCTTTTTACTTATCCATGATCTAGTGGAAAGAACAAAACGATGCTGAAACACTCCAGTGGAACATATAACAGCCTATGAAATCAATGTAATATTGAAACTCATGTATAGCAGTTTTGACCTCTGTGCAATAACTACACTAGAACAGGAACATATTTCACTAATTTTGTGTAATGTGAAAATATTGAGATTTTTTTTTTGCCGCCTGCAAAGGGGGTGGTGTTATATTTGGGAGATTTGGGATATCTCTCCGAAATATATTCTGTAATTAAATATAACACCTTATGAGTGAAACAATTATGAAATTCATTAAAAGATAAAACATTTAAACATTGTATACTGCATTTCATTTTTTTGTTGTTGATTAAGGTCTTGTTCATGGATGATGAGTCTTCAGATCACTTCATTACCTGGTTAACAAAAAAAATGAATTTATACATGCATGAATGAATGAAAGATCAAGCAATGAATGATATAAAAATAAAGTATAGTTATATCTTATTTTATCAGCTGCTTCAAGTTACTATCAAGTTGGCTGCATGGGTTAATTCTGACAATGCCTTTTCAATGCAGCTTCTGTTATAAAAGGATTATGTTGGCGTTTTAGTTTATAAAATGAGTTGGCAAATGTACTAGGATTTCATCCTCTTGCCAACCAACCATAGTTTTTTTCAGTTCAGATGCCTTCATTAATAAACATTGCCAACCTGTGTGAATTGCACCTAGAAAGTATGCATTGAGAACTATCTTCACATCTCTTTTTCCTATCCTATTCCCTTAACCAGAAAGAATAGCCATAATGGATGGCTGTCCAGGAATTTTGTTTACCACTTGCCAGTGGGTGTCTTCAAGAAAATTGCAGATACCACTCCTTTCATAGGTTTATGGGTAAATACTAGGCTAGGTGCTCCTGTGGGTGAATTTAAGCCTAGCCAATTTCCTTCAAAGGTTAGAATCAAACTCTGTACCTTGTATCAGACAGGTAAACACCTTAATGATTATGCTAACCCCCATCCCATCTTTCTGATGATACCATTCCAAAACAGTTTATCCCTATGAGTATGAATTTCAGTAACTTATAAATAGGCTTCAAGGCCTAACATCTGAATTTAAATAATGTATTGCACCAGCCTACTTTGTTACTCATTTCTCTTGGATCTAAATATATCTAGCTCTATTCTCCCTTACAATCTTCACCTCTACCATTTTATTTGTTACTACTCGAATTTCCTGCTAGCATTTTGATGATTTTTTTAAGACATACTGTCCAGTTTACCAAGTACATAACTGAGCTTTTTTCATCACTATGGCCCCGCATCTCTCCCTGCCCAGAGTTTGACACTTTCTCTTACTCTGTATACTCTTCTCAAAATTAATATCTTGCCATTGGTCTAACACTTCATGCTTGCTAATGCTTTCTAGTGTAGAACATTTTGAGCAAAAGTTTATGGTATAACATCCAAAATGTAGAATCACTGACCTAATTTGCTGTAGTGGAGAACAGATGAGAGATAAATGACATAGAATGTCAATGGCCAGTAATGATCACACAGTGGTAGAGTATACACTGGTCATGAAAATCCACCCAGATGGAACTCAAAACTCCAGGATTGTGTGTTTGGATGAAGTGATAATGAAATGATAATGTGGTTGATAAACAAATGACTGAATTCATTAGATATTGGATAAACTGTGAAACAACAAAAATAAAGTACTTTGTCTGGGGCTGATGAAGTATTATAAAAAATTGCTCAATAACTGCACTGCAAACCCCCAAGACTAAAATAGTATTTCAAAAAACCTTCTAGTCTTGTTAATGTTAAAAGCACCATGATGATTGGTAGATAGATAAATCAAATACCTTGAATTTCAGGTAAAAAGTACCTAAAATGAACAGCTCACTTGTCAGTGGGTGCTTAAAAGGGACATTTTTAATAATTTAAAAGATTAACCTTTAAATTATTGGTCTCCCATCAGAACACAAGTGCTCATCAGCAGTTGAATTCTGCTCATTGCACACTCAGGCAACTCTGCAGTCTACAGCTACGACCACACCCATACAGTCTAGGAAGAAATCAGTACTGGAAAACAAAACCAGGGATATACCCTTTGAGCCTGAAGAGCAGGCACAGTTGGGCAATTCTGCAGACCACGGCTACCATCCCACCCATACAGTCTAGGAAAAAATCAGTACTACAAAACTAAGGATATACCCTTTGAGCCTGAAGAGCAGGGTTAGTCCACCCAGGCATTCTACATGTATGTGTTATGATAGTGAAGCTTTAACATTAGCTGTGTTACTTAGTAGTTCTCAGTGTGCTAATAACACTGACTGAGCCTTGTGTCCACCCCCCTCAGCTTGTGTAATAATCCTAACTGTCCACTAGACAGTGTACACTTAATTCACGTCCTTCCTATTCTCTGTGATTAAAATGTAACCCTCAAGCAGCCCTTTCCATGCTGTTTGCCTTAGTTTTGTATCACGTGACCCCCACGTGTTTATTTGCATCTCTATACATTCCCCTTCATTGCTAATGTATCTCCCTACTCTAATCTGTGCACAAACTGGCTACTAATCAGCAAGTCAATGTGAAGACACACTCCCAACCTTAATAAACTTTGCTGTCTCTTCTCTCCTTCACTTTATAAGTAGAGTTTGTATTCCTACTCACCCCCTCTGAGGCCTTCACTCATAGTTTTCCACTGCTTGCCTCTCTGGATTGGCCGGTTTCTTTGCATTGCACCTGGTTCACACCATTTTTGCTACCCTCCTCCCTCAATTCTAAGCTTATATTAGATTACTGCTGTTTATGGAGCCATTTTTAAATTAGTAGTCTCCCATCAGGACACAAGGGGTTTAAGCCCTGCTCTATTCGCTCATGCTACATCTGGGCTTACTTCATGCCCCACCCAGGCCCCTGCTGCATCTAGATTTATTCTAGGCACTAACCCCTCCCAAAAACCAACAACCAGTAAGAACAATTCTAGTAACCTATCTCCTCTGCTACCCACAGTACCCCACCCACTTCCAATCTAACTGCTCATCTGACACAGTCATGCTACTACCTAATGGGTTTACACTCCTTACCAACACTCTTCGTGCACATCTTACATCCTACCCAGAACTCCTTAATAGACAAACCCACCATCACTGCACCCTTACTCTCAGTTCAATCCATCACCCACCTACTAATTACATTTGTCATACCATCACAATCTCCATCCCAATACACCCACCATACTACCAGTCACCTGTTACATTAAAAAAATATTCTTAAAATATGACTGTTAAATACCAGATTTATAAAACTTATGTTTACTGCTCTATCTAAATTAGCCCACAGTGGTGATATCCACCCTAACCCTGGTCCTACCATTATCAACTCCTCACCTAAAAATGTGCCTAATAGCTGCTGCTTCTCACAACAAATAGCAGAAAGCCATCTGACCTCCTGTTCATGTATCTAAATATCAGAAGTATAACCAATAAAACCCATGACCTAAATGCCAATATAGTCTTATACTCTCCTGATATTCTCATCCTGACTATAACCTGGCTCAAACCTCACATCAAAAGTGAGGAAATACTCCCAGCAAGTTATAACATTCTTTGAGTAGATAGACAATCTAAGAAAGGGGGTGGTGTGGCACTAATGTTTAAACACCACCTCATCATTCAGATCCTAAACACGACTACTCCCCATATTGGAGATGAAGAAATCCTATATGCCAACCTCAGACTAAACCCAAATAAAACAATCAACATTGTAGGATACTACTTTCCACCTGGCCAAAACATCCCACCCCTGGAAAACATCCTGACCTGGGCTAACCATTCCCTACCCCAGAAAACCATAATCCTAGGTGATTTTAATATCAACTGGCTATCTTGTAGTAACCATCATCCAGCCCAGGACCTAAACCTTCATGGTTTCTCTCAACTAATACAGTCACCTCCCCAGATAAATAAAAACTCTAACAAACCTACTACTCTCGACTGGATACAATAATAAAGTCAATAAAGACCCTCACTCATAGTTAGCTGGTTGTTTAGCAGACAGCCTCAGTGACCACACTCCATTCCTTCTGAGACACCACTTAAATTGTGCTAAACCCATTATCTATAGGCAAATCCAAAACAGGGTAAACATTAACCTTCTCTCCTTTATCTCATCCCTTCAAAAATGTGTGAAAATCAGTACCATTACCACATCATCATCTGTGTTGAGCCTACTTGTCCTAATAATCAGTTGTGGAGTTTAAGATCATGAAGTGTACCATTCCAAACAATTAATACCCATAGCTATTTCTGTTAACTGTAAATACCTTCAAAAATGTGATTGGACACCACTAAAGTACCTCAGTCTGGATGAAGCCATCCACTTCTTCAATAGCACCTTCCTAAACATCCTAAGCACAAATGTCCCCATAAGAAATGCCAGACTCAAAACACAGAACTCCCCTTGGCTACAAAAAAGCACCAGGGCACTAATGAAAATCAGAAATAATGCTTTTGAGCAATGGCAATTAACCCCCTCACACACACACTTTTAGGCAGGCATACCTAGAGTTGCGCAACAAGGTCAAAAAGCAAATAAAAGAAGATAAAACCCAATGTTATCAGTCTGCCCAAAACTCCTCCCATCACAACCCTAAGCAGTTCTGGTCCACAATAAACTCCATTCTCCACCCAGGTAAATTAGGCACCCCCCCCCACCTACCATTCCCCCTTCCTCCAGCAGTATTGCTGACTCATTTAATAAACACTTTACTGAAACCATTCTGTCTTTGACTAAACACAACCCTCTACCCACCCTCCCTTCATCAAAACCAAATACTCTGCCCACAGTCTTTTCTTTTTCATCAGTACCTACCTCCTATATAAAAAAACTTATAGTGAAACTTAAGCCTACAAAACTTGCAGCTGACAATATCCCCTCTGAATACTTAAAACTAGCAGCAGAAGTCTTAGCTTATCCAGTCTATATCTTAATTAATCGGTCCTCATCAGAAAGCTAAGTCCCCACACTGTGGAAAATATCCCACATCATTCCCCTCCATAAAGGTGACTCCTCCATTGAACTTTTCAATTACTGCCCCATAGCCATCCTTTCTCCACTTTCCAAGATACGTGAAAAACGCATCCATTCTCAAGTCTTAGACTACCTCTTAACTAATAACCTCCTCTCCAGCACCTAGCATGGCTTCAGGCCATTCCACAGCACTACTACCACCTTGCTCTCTTTCACTAATGCTATCCTTCATCATAAAAATAATGGCCTGTTCTCTTCTGCTATATTTCTGGATCTATCCAAGGTTTTTGTGGTCTCACACAAGCTACCAATCTCTGTTCTCACTAACCTATCCTTTTCCCAATCAGCTACTGATTGGTTTCACAGCTATCTAACTGGCTGCCAACAATCAGTTGTCTGGCATAATGACCCATCTCCTCGACTTCCTGTAACATCAGTGTTCCCCAAGGCTCCATTCCTGGTCCTCTGCTATTCTCACTCTTCATCAGTGATCTGTTCTCAGCCACCAAGCGTGCTTCTCTTATACAGTATGGAGATGACTCCACCCTCATCTGCTCAGCCCCAAATTTACCTGAACTTCACAAGGTCACACAGGAAGCCTTTTCATGGAGAATTGTTGAGGTGTATGAGAAATGAGACAGGAAATAATATGAACAAGCTTTAACTGATTATGAAAAAATATTGGATAAAAGTGTAAGGTTAGGCTGCTTCACCGAGAGGGTTGTAAAAGATAGATTGTTCTTTAGAAACAGTGAAAAAGCTATTTTTCTTTTGCCTGCCCAAAATACATAAATGTTTAGAAAATCCCCTGGTAGGCCCATAATTTCGGCCTGTAAGTATTTTTTACATAATATTGGTTTGGTGTTCCATAAAGTATTGTTGCCTTTTGTTCAGAAGACTCCTGTATATGTACAAGACAGTTTTGATCTTCTGAAGAAAATTTCTCCTATTGTTTGGAACAGGAATAGGTATTTGCTAGTTATTGATGTTGAGTTTATACAGAACTATTAAATACAAGGACGGAATAGAAGCCATTAAGCATTTTTGGGGGGATAGCCCATTTTCTAATTTCATTGCTGATATGGTAGATTTTTGTTTGAAAAATAATAATTTTTACTTTAATAATGAAATGTACAGGCAAAAGCAAGGTACAGCCATGGGGGCAGCGTTTGCCCCATGCATGCTAATCTTTTTATGTCTTTTTTTGAAGTTACATTTTTAAGTTTGATTTTATGAAGAAATATGTTGATTTTTATTTTCGCTATATAGATGATTTGATATTTGTATGTGAGGGTGATTGGGAAGAAGTTGAACATTTTATATTTGAGTTACATAAGAATCCATTTGACTGGTCATTTGATGGCTTACAGAAGGGTTTGAAAGTCCTAGATCTGGATCTTATGTTAGAAGGAAAAGAAAATGGAAGCATTTCAACAAACATTCATAGAAAGTTTGTAGATGGTTGTCAATACCTTCATGCTACCAGTTGCCATCCACCCCATGTGTTGAAAGCTTTACCCTATGGGGAATTATTACGAATTTCTAGATTATGTAGTGAAAAGGTCTTGTTGCTACAGGAGATAAATCAAACCACAAATGTTTTTTTTGAGAAGAGGGTATGATCCAAGTAATATACAAGAAGCCCAAAATAAAATATGGGGTGAAATAAAGCAAATCGAAAAAGGGTGAGCAATAGGGTATATCCAATAAACAGAAGAAATAGTTTAGATAAAGAACATTTGGTGGATCCAATGTATTATGTATCAGTTTATAATGTTAAAAGTAAAGAAATGGTGGAATTAATTGAGCATTATTGGAAATATTTAGTACAAGATAAATGTTTGGCTAATATTCTTCCAAAAAAAACTTTTTTCTTATACACTAGGGGTAAATATTTGAAGGATATGGTACTGCGTGGTATGTTTAGTATGCCTGCCATGGAAATAACAAAAACATTGTCAGGGGGACTTTAAAATGTGGTAAATGTAGTATATGTGCACGTTATTAATACATTCTACAGCATGAATAATGTTAAAATTGAACCTAGGGATACTTTTTTGTGTAAAAGTAAAGGGGTAATATATGCTTTGAGGTGTCCATGTCACCAATATTATATAGGGGAGATGAAGAGAGTTTTGTGTTAGGTTTATGGAGCATATGAGCGATATAAAAAATTGTAGGGAAGATAAAGTGATTACTTCGCATTTTAAAATGTTTCATAATAGTGATGTTAATTTGTTGCATGGCACTGTTTTAGAGCAAATAGAATGTATGGATGTTAACGAAAATTTATTAAAACAAACGTTATTATATAAGGAAAGTATTTATATTTTGAAATATAAGACATTGGTTCCTAAGGGCTTAAACAATGAGTTGAATTGGAAGTGTTTGCTTTAAAATGAGAACCTATTTTTTACTGTTTAATTGATTAATTGAATGTAATTATTAATATAATATAAAAGATAGAGTTTTTGTAGCCTTTTTTACTCCTTGAAGATGGTAACACCGAGGTGCTAGAATAAACTATACCTGTTTTACTAAGTGGTTTTCTTTCATATTGAAAGCAAGCAGTTGAAATATACTTCCATTTGGATCACAGTTGTTGTGCTGGATATATTCTCTGAGGAGGTGTAGGTTGTGTCATGGTGTTCTACCTCTTAGCTAATAACCTCCTCTTCAGCATGGCTTAAGTCCATACTACAGCACTACTACCACCTTGCTCTCTTTCACTAATGCTATCCTTCATCATAAAAATGACAGCCTGTTCTCCTCTGCTATATCTCTGGATCTATCCAAGGCTTTTGATGTGGTTTCACACAAATTACTAATCTCTGTTCTCACTAACCTATCCTTTTCCCAGTCAGCTACTGATTGGTTTCACAGCTAACTGGCCAACAACAATCAGTTGTCTGGCATAATGACCTATCTCCTCGACTTCCTGTAACACTGTTTTCCCTAAGGCTCATCCTTGGTCCCCTGCTATTCTCACTCTTTACCAGTGATCTATTCACATCCACCAGGCATACTTCTCTTATATAGTATGCAGATGACTTCACCCTCATCTGCTCAGCCCCAACTATACTGAACTTCACAAGATCACACAGGAATCTTTTCATCTGTAGAAAACTGGCTATCTAATGCCCAGTTATTACTCAACCCAAGCAAGACTAAACTCCTTATCTTCCAACCCACTAAATCTAACCCAATTATCCCCCACTTTAATATTCTGGCCAAAGATAATATCGTCATCTCCCCAACAGAGCACACCAAACTACTTGGTGTTGAGATTGATAACAATCTCAGATTTGACACTTACATTTCTCTTATAAAAAAGGATCCCAAAAAACTAGGTGCATTGTACAGAAACAAACAATTCCTCACCAAGACAGCCAGAATTTCTGCGGCCAATTCCCACCTAATCTCCACTTTACTCTACGCCTCTCCTATACTTACCTACCTTAGACAAACAAACCTAAACAAGCTTGAGACTTGCTACAATAAAATTGCTAAGTTTGCCACTGGTGTATCTTATCGCAGCCACCACTGTTTCTCACTTAGAGAACTTGACTGGCTGGAACTCCCTCAGCTTCTTCCCCTGAATCAACTCTCCCTTGCCCACAAGGTAGTAAACCATCCTCTTAAAGTCTCATCCCTTCAAAACCTTCTACAGCCCTACTGGTCCACTAGACCTCTATGCTCCAGCAGCAAAATTCTACTTCTAGTGACCAAACCCAAGAACTCAGAGGGAGAAGCACTATTCTCCTGCATCATATCCAGATTATGGAACAATCTACCCCCTCTGTAACCACACTACCTTCTAGCAATCACTTCAAGACTGCACTAAAAACGTACTGTAAAAGTCTATGGTTATGCCCATGCACCAATCCCAACTAGTAACTCTCCTTTTACCTCCCCTTCCTCTCCCCTAGCCACCCTCTCTCATAATCTGATCATTGCATTCCTTTCTCTGCAGGCTCTGGCTCACCCTTTACCCTCCCCTTCCCTCCTCACTCAATCTCTCAGACCTGTTATAACAAGCTTAACAACCTCACTTCATCTCAACTCCAAATATATATCCAATTGACTTACACCTAGCTTCCTCTCACTACCCCGTATAATACTCACTCAGTCTCCTCTCTTACTCCTCTATCTTCCCCCTCCATCCCATTAGCCCTTCTAGCTTGATCCACTTTCATGTGGAGCTTCTATTTTATATCTGTTTGAGTTTAGTGCAATATTTGTATATAAGATTTAGGTTTATGAGTCTAGAACAGTATCCGTTTGAGCTTTGTACTAACTGTGTATATACATCCTACCTTTATTCCTAGCCTCTAGCTAGATATTGGTATATCTGTTTATTACTATGTTTCATATTGTATGTATAACTAATGTTTGCTGCAGTATGTTTTATTTGCTATTGTATGTATAGTCAATTGTTCTTCATGTACTCTGCTGCTCATTTATTGTTCTGTTGAACTTTTCTCCAAAGGCCTCCACTGAAAAAGGATCTGTGTCCAGTTGGAATTTCCCGGTAAACAAATGTAAATAAATAAAAATAAATAAATGATGCACATGCTACAATTATTGTGTTGGAAAGGTGTCATTGTAGCTGGTTTGTTTTACCTCACAGCACTGGGGTAATCGACAATTTTTTTTGGATTGGTGTCATATGTGAGGATGGTGATCAATATATCTCAGTGAGACATAATCAGAAAAGTACTCTGATTGTAATACAAGCAAGACTGGATATCTTCATTATAACTGATGATGATGTGTATATTTCCAATCAAAGCAGGACTGAATTTGGACAAGTTGTCAAAATGTTTTTGTGTTGTCATAGTCCTCTTTTAATGAATTTTGTACAACATATCCTATAAGATATAAACCCAAAATCCATGCAAGGTAACCGACTCTGATGATACAGTAATGCGCACATCTAAACTCATAATGTAGGAAACCCAAAACATCATAACACAACAAAGTCTTGAAAGCCCCTACCGTTCCACACCCAGGGACAAACACTACATGGGTCTGGGAGTTTGAAATACTGTGTTTCTGGCATTGTGAGTTTCGATGTTGTGATGTCAGTTTTACCAGATTTGGTATAGGTAATGTCAAGCATCTGCTACACAACCATATACATGTATATACATACACACACAGATTTATATACACACATATTTATATCTATATATATTTATATATAGATATACTCTCAAGCTCTTGTACACAAGTGTCTATTACCTACAAGATAGTTTTGCATCTTTTGTATCAGCTTCTGGAAAATTGTTCACAAAAATGAACACTGTTTTCAAGAATGTTACAACTATACAGCATAGAAAAATATACTTATTGAAATGCATTTAGTCCATCTTAACATGTTAACTTTTTTGTAAAAATATATCAGACATCTATTTATATGCCTGTAGAATAAATACTTTGAAACTATCAGAAATCTTTCACAAAAATATGTTTTTTTTAACCTCTTCTACCTAGGCCTGGAATACAATTTCTCTCCAAGATTTTGTAGTGGCAGATCAGATAGTAAATACTCAGTGAGCCCTATTTGTGCAGACCATGACATTATTTTTGAAGGATATCTGCATTTTTTTTTTAGTATAAATCTATACTTTTGGGTAGCTAAGATACTGACCACTCACAGGTGCCAAAAGACATTAATAGCAGAGCAGGATATAAATGAATGTTACAACAATGCAGTAATGGCTGACAGTTGACAGCAATATCACAGTTTCTGAACACCTAAACACATTTGCTGCTGTGGATGACTATGGTGGACAAGGAAAGGTATGTGAGGATTTCCATCTGGTATGTTACATATGATTCAGGTTACTTTTGAACAGGTCATTGTGTCTAGCATAACATGCTGTATCATATCTGGTTATCATGCTATAACCAGTGTGGTCACTGATTATATATGATAAAGTATTAACATCCTGGGTAAATATATGCTTTAATGTAAATGGGTTTGATTTAGAAGTTTTGTTGTGGCAAAGTGATCTAGGAGTTGGTATATGCAAGTAGCAGGGGGTGTGGTAAGTGCAGGGGTAATTTGGCTTTAGATCTTTTGAGGTTGTTATATTACATAAATATTATTTTATGTAATATTTGAATATCTGCATAGTCTTAGGAATGTAAGAAGGACAAACAGAGATTCATATGGGAAACTATATAGCATTGTTTGAAATCCAGATTACAGGATTTCAAAAATAGCATAGCTATCCTGCATCACTCTGTTGCTAAAGAGTGACTTCTTTAAGATAGTAGTACTAATTATACTGTTTAAAGGATACACTCATGCGGCACAATATTTCTTTCTTTGTACTTTACAGCTTGATTTTGTGTAATTTTTATTGGATGGTAATGTCTTCAAATCTGGCATACAACTGTACAACAGATGGAGCCTTTTGCTTTATAGAGTAATGTTATCTCCAGCCAAGAGAGGATAATTACAATTGATGAGTTTAACAAATTCTCGGCAGTACAGTGTAAATTAAAGCTGGACCATAATGCCATTGCTGTTTATATATAGAACTGATACTACAATGGGTATCTTTTACTTAAGTTAGTATGTATGTCTGCTTCTATAATCTGGTTAAAGTAGGTGTCTAGTCCTACTGCTTTTGTCATCCTTTCTGAAGGGATAGTTATGTAAGCATATTCTTCTTTTTCAGAAGATCATAATATCCAGCAAGGATGGCAGTTTTCACAAAGTTTGCCTAAGATGAGTTGCACAGTGCTCTGCACTTGAGCAGTAGGTTTATTGCTTATGACTACTGTATTGATCCTTCAAAACCCTGGAATTGATCTTTTAAGATGCATTTGAGACTCATGCGTCTTGATTGCTAATATTATATTTACACTGAAACTGCTTTTGCTGTTTTTCTTGTGAGATGGCAGAAACTGCAGTGCTCCAGGCATTTTCTGGAATTTGACTGTTAACACTGAAAGCTTCTTTTTTTTTCACTCTGGAAAAATTCTAGATCATTCTTCTCCACAAAGGTGGAAACTCGATCAAAATATCCAACTCCAGGACTATTGCTCTTCTGTTACCCCTCTCCAAAATTGTGTCCACAAACTACTCCATCACCTCCTAGAGGAACAATATCTCCTGGTCTGAGTGACTATATTTCCAGTCAGCCTATTTTTACATTTCATACAGCTAACCTGTAAAATAATAGAATGTAAAAAGATGCATGGCTTATTATTATTTTTTTTAAGAAGGACTGATATTATTTTTATTCATCAATGTTTAATGTTAATTTTAAAATGTACATTAATTTTAAATGGGTTTATCTACATTTAAGGATGTAATTGAATAGTTTAATTGGAGAAGTTATTTTATATAAACTGAAGTGCTGTTTGATGTTGATTTATTCTGATGAAGTCACAATAGTAGACGGATGAAAGTGCTAAATGAATAAAACATTTCATTTTATTTTTTAACAATTTAGTGAACTATGTGTGTTTGCTGCTTTTAATCCAAAGTGTCACCTCTTATTCTTGGTTTAATAATTGAAGTTGTCCCGTATACCAACTATTGGTGTCACAGTAGATGATAATGCCATGCCCTTCCTTATAAGTTGAGCAACACAGAAGGATTTTCTTAATAACTTGAACACATGCTGCTTGAAGGCTAGGTTGCTATCTACATTAATTTTTCAGAACTTTGACTAGTAATCAACTTTTAAAGGTGTTTTATTGATGACATAATTACCCAGGGTAGCAGCCTTCCCAAAAGGTACTATAATGGATTTCTTGGTATTTTTAAGCCATAGCTTCAGCACCAACCATTTGCTTGTATTAGACCTTCCTGAAGTGTGTTATCTTGGGGGATTCAATGACTGCTCCCAGTTTGCAGTATCTATGAACTTCGTTAGTCTGAAACCTTTGATATTGGCTAGGGTTAACTGGTCTGACAGTCACTCAACTCAAGACCAAACACTGTTGTATAAAAGCTTTTAATACTCTTACAGAATATTCAGAAAAAAAAATTCCAATAATTTCAAGACTATGTAGAACAAAACAAGCTGAAATACAAACGACTAAAACAGCTACAAAAGTAGGGGTGAAGTCTGGCACATCTAGAATCGAGACCCATTTCTTGGCACTCTGTCCCAGTTTATCAAAGTCTGTAACCTAATCAAACAAGCAATTAGAATACTTAAAGCAGATCACAGCTTGCCTTCACAAATACCCCAGACTATTTTGGTGGGAGGTTAACTTGCTGACAGGCTGTATAACACAGTGACAAAACTCTAAATATTCTGACATTTATTTTATTTTATTTCAGTTCGATTACCAGGGAGGTCCACTGGAGGCCGGGGAGAAAAGCTCCGATAAAACAACAATTTTAATTACAAGAAAGAGTTCAGACACAGATAACATTACAATTAACAGAATGCTACAAAAATAGTCTACAATACCACATGCAGTGGCGCAGAGGAGTATTTAAGGACAGCCTAGAAAATATATAGATAGATGCTCTACCAGGCTCTGAGAATTTAGTCCCCTGGTTCATTTCTATTGTCAAGATTTTCTAAGTACCCATATAAATCACCTCAACCTGAATGCCCAACATCTGGAAGTTAGTTCTAGTTGCACCAATACTTAAGCAAACCAGGTCCACTAAAAGCTGTCACTTTCACGCAGCCTCAATTCTGCCAACACAAAGAAAATGCTAGAAAAAAAAACATTCAAAAACAACTGTCATCATACTTGCAGTCGTACCACTTCCTGTCACACAAGCAACATGTTTGTTTGGAAAGGAAGAAACAAAATGATAGCACTTTGAACCCTCACTGATGAAGTTCTCTTAAATCTGGACAAAGGCACCATCACTTAAACACATTTTGTGGCTCATTTTATAGCTGTTGAATTGGCAATCACTCTTATACTCCTTTAGTATATTATGGACAAAGGCATCAGCCCTCAAGCTACAAAGTGGGACATTATTTCTGACAAAACTGTTAAGGCAAAAATTGGTTCTGCTCCTTCAGCAGTTGCTCCTATCATAACATGAGTCTCTTGAGCCTCATTCTACCTCCACTAATTTTTTTCCATATTTATACACAAACTTCCCCTTGACCTTCCCAACACTGTCATGCTGTTATGTGCTAATGACGTGATTATTTATACATTCAGTTCCAGACAGACTGCAATGCAAAAACAACACCAAAATGATTACAAAAGCAACAATACCACAAAGTACGGCTCTAAACAATATGCACTAAAAAACAAATTGATTTATTAACTGGTAAGCGCTTTCACCACATCATGTGGCTTTATCAGACCATGAATACCATATAAAAAGAATTAAAAACAGCTTAATATACTCACAGTTAACGCAGGTCGCATTGGCATGTTGAATGTAAAATTAGATTTTTGATATAATACCTCAGTAACTATGTTAGAAAGGGCTATATGTATGAATAAACATTACATTTTAGCTTAGTGTTTACACTGTCTAGCACTTTAGTGAATATATTGATGTTCTAGCGTAGATTATTTTTATATTAATTTTTACATTGTTACCATTTGTATATATATATATATATATATATATATATATATATATATATATCACTGTGTATAATATACTGACTGCTGACTCCTGTATCACAAGAACCACCTTAGTGTAGCTGCCAGCTCCATATACCTAAGTAACACCTTAAGGGTTTTCCTCATCCTACCCTCAAACCTTGAACATGTACTCTTACCCCATCTATGGTTGGGTTTCTAGCACTAAGTACCTTAAGTTATTGTAGAAACGCTCTCATGCTTATTGTGATTTTAAACCTAGAACTGTTAGGCATACCTAATGTTTTAATGCTTTTAACAATTGGTGTGTGATTTTATTTGTGGATGTTTATGACTGAACAGGCATGCTTACAGAACGTTTCTTTCATACTGGGTTGTGACCTACTCTTAGGGAGTAAAACATGTCTTCACATGAAAGTTAGTTTGAAATGCATGACAGCTTTTTGCAGGCATTGCATTTTAGCTTTGTGATTGAAACTGTGCCATGCATAAAGCAAATGCAAGCAGTCATTTTTGTTTATATTATACTATATTATATTGTGTTGTGATTTGCTCATAAAGGGGCGGGCTTGTGGCCCCTGACCTAGAGCTCTTTAGCATACTTAATGAATTGATGTTTTTAACCAATGGTGTGCCATTTGATTTAATTGTGGAAGTTATAAGAAGGGGCATGTGTTTTAGTACTTTGTCTGAAGAAGTCTTGGGATTGCCTGAGATGAAAAGTGCTTTACAAATAAACGGTCCAAAACTGCCTGATTTGTGGTGTGGTGACTTGCGTTACTCAGCTTGTTTTTTTTGCCTTTGTTTGTGAGCTTTCCTAGTTTAAACATGTAAATCAGCACAAAACCTGCAACATTTTCAGGAAGTTTGTAATCTGGTCATGAAACGTGTGTATAAAGAGAAGAAAGAGTACTACAGGTAAAGGAAGAATAGAGGGATCCTACGTCAAACACCAACATTGCCAGAGTGTTTTAGTAGAATCTGGAACAGAAGCTACTGAGAAAAAAGGCATAATTAATAGGGCATATAAAATATTGCGTGATCACTATAGGAATCAATCAGATGATGTTAGAAATGATTGGGAAGAGAGTTTGGATAAGAAATTCACAAAGAAATAATGGGAGGATATATATAAGGCTTCCAAATATGAAACAAAGTCTAGAAGATTTAGGAATTTTACTTAGAAATATTTGCATAGGTATGTTTATATCCTAAGCAGACTTCAAAAGAATTTTCATCAGGCAGATTTCAAATATTGGAGGAGTGAAGGGGAAGAAAGAGGTGATTGTGAACATAATTTTGGGAGTGTGGTGTATTGGCAGACTTTAAAAATTCCTTGCAGTCTACTCTGTCAGGAATACTAGGTGAGCAAATTGGTATAAGTAATGATTTTTTGGAGCTGTGATACAAAATCAGTATTGCTGAGACATAGAAATGTCTTGCTGAGTTTAATTCTGGTGGCTGCCAAAAAAGCAGTTACTAGAAAATGGAAATCAGAGTCTAAACCACCTATATTAGAAGTAGTGAATAAAATAAAGATAAAAGAACTGGAAATGGGATCTTTAGAAAATTGTAGAAGCAAATTATATATATATATATATAAATATATATATATATATATATATATATTTATCAAAAAATGGGGAAAATGAGAGGGGAACAATACATGCAGAATAATGTTTTCAGTAAGAATGAGGTTTTATGGAAGACAGAGATTGAATGAGCTATATAATGTTTGACTGACAATGACTGTACAAGTAACGTATAATGCTTGCAACTGAAAATGTTATGTTTTTTTTTCATTTATATAAATGCATAATTGCCTATGTCATAAGTTATAATTCGATAAAGATTTTTTTTTTAAATAAAAAGAAAAAAGGAAAAAACAAGAGAGTACTACTGTGATGCTCAATGTAATCAAAAAAACTAATCCCAAGAAATTCTGGTAATTCATCAAAATATTATGCACCCTGGTTGAGTTCTAGAAACCACTATTAACAACACCCTTTGATATATAGCAACATAATTTAACTCTTATTCCATTATCAGTATATCTGACATCAAACACCTTACTCCTTTTTACCCTAGTACTATTATCCCAAATTTGTCTTTACAACGTTGTCCCTACCTCTGCCATAAACCACTTACTGAGCAAACTCAAACCTCACTCACCTTCTGCTGACAGTCTCCCTAATGAATTTCTAAAGATGGCTGCTGTCATTGCTTAGTCTTTTTTAAAACTCATTAACAGGTTAATTAAGGAAACCTATATTCCTTCACTCTGGAAAAATTCTAGATCATTCTTCTCCACAAAGGTGGAAACTCGATCAAAATATCCAACTCCAGGACTATTGCTCTTCTGTTACCCCTCTCCAAAATTGTGTCCACAAACTACTCCATCACCTCCTAGAGGAACAATATCTCCTGGTCTGAGTGACTATATTTCCAGTCAGCCTATTTTTACATTTCATACAGCTAACCTGTAAAATAATAGAATGTAAAAAGATGCATGGCTTATTATTATTTTTTTTAAGAAGGACTGATATTATTTTTATTCATCAATGTTTAATGTTAATTTTAAAATGTACATTAATTTTAAATGGGTTTATCTACATTTAAGGATGTAATTGAATAGTTTAATTGGAGAAGTTATTTTATATAAACTGAAGTGCTGTTTGATGTTGATTTATTCTGATGAAGTCACAATAGTAGACGGATGAAAGTGCTAAATGAATAAAACATTTCATTTTATTTTTTAACAATTTAGTGAACTATGTGTGTTTGCTGCTTTTAATCCAAAGTGTCACCTGTTATTCTTGGTTTAATAATTGAAGTTGTCCCGTATACCAACTATTGGTGTCACAGTAGATGATAATGCCATGCCCTTCCTTATAAGTTGAGCAACACAGAAGGATTTTCTTACTAACTTGAACACATGCTGCTTGAAGGCTAGGTTGCTATCTACATTAATTTTTCAGAACTTTGACTAGTAATCAACTTTTAAAGGTGTTTTATTGATGACATAATTACCCAGGGTAGCAGCCTTCCCAAAAGGTACTATAATGGATTTCTTGGTATTTTTAAGCCATAGCTTCAGCACCAACCATTTGCTTGTATTAGACCTTCCTGAAGTGTGTTATCTTGGGGGATTCAATGACTGCTCCCAGTTTGCAGTATCTATGAACTTCGTTAGTCTGAAACCTTTGATATTGGCTAGGGTTAACTGGTCTGACAGTCACTCAACTCAAGACCAAACACTGTTGTATAAAAGCTTTTAATACTCTTACAGAATATTCAGAAAAAAAAATTCCAATAATTTCAAGACTATGTAGAACAAAACAAGCTGAAATACAAAACGACTAAAACAGCTACAAAAGTAGGGGTGAAGTCTGGCACATCTAGAATCGAGACCCATTTCTTGGCACTCTGTCCCAGTTTATCAAAGTCTGTAACCTAATCAAACAAGCAATTAGAATACTTAAAGCAGATCACAGCTTTGCCTTCACAAATACCCCAGACTATTTTGGTGGGAGGTTAACTTGCTGACAGGCTGTATAACACAGTGACAAAACTCTAAATATTCTGACATTTATTTTATTTTATTTCAGTTCGATTACCAGGGAGGTCCACTGGAGGCCCGGGGAGAAAAGCTCCGCATAAAACAACAATTTTAATTACAAGAAAGAGTTCAGACACAGATAACATTACAATTAACAGAATGCTACAAAAATAGTCTACAATACCACATGCAGTGGCGCAGAGGAGTATTTAAGGACAGCCTAGAAAATATATAGATAGATGCTCTACCAGGCTCTGAGAATTTAGTCCCCTGGTTCATTTCTATTGTCAAGATTTTCTAAGTACCCATATAAATCACCTCAACCTGAATGCCCAACATCTGGAAGTTAGTTCTAGTTGCACCAATACTTAAGCAAACCAGGTCCACTAAAAGCTGTCACTTTCACGCAGCCTCAATTCTGCCAACACAAAGAAAATGCTAGAAAAAAAAACATTCAAAAACAACTGTCATCATACTTGCAGTCGTACCACTTCCTGTCACACAAGCAACATGTTTGTTTGGAAAGGAAGAAACAAAATGATAGCACTTTGAACCCTCACTGATGAAGTTCTCTTAAATCTGGACAAAGGCACCATCACTTAAACACATTTTGTGGCTCATTTTATAGCTGTTGAATTGGCAATCACTCTTATACTCCTTTAGTATATTATGGACAAAGGCATCAGCCCTCAAGCTACAAAGTGGGACATTACTTCTGACAAAACTGTTAAGGCAAAAATTGGCTCTGCTCCTTCAGCAGTTGCTCCTATTATAACATGAGTCTCTTGAGCCTCATTCTACCTCCACTAATTTTTTTCCATATTTATACACAAACTTCCCCTTGACCTTCCCAACACTGTCATGCTGTTATGTGCTAATGACGTGATTATTTATACATTCAGTTCCAGACAGACTGCAATGCAAGAACAACACCAAAATGATTACAAAAGCAACAATACCACAAAGTACGGCTCTAAACAATATGCACTAAAAAACAAATTGATTTATTAACTGGTAAGCGCTTTCACCACATCATGTGGCTTCATCAGACCATGAATACCATATAAAAAGAATTAAAACAGCTTAATATACTCACAGTTAACGCAGGTCGCATTGGCATGTTGAATGTAAAATTAGATTTTTGATATAATACCTCAGTAACTATGTTAGAAAGGGCTATATGTATGAATAAACATTACATTTTAGCTTAGTGTTTACACTGTCTAGCACTTTAGTGAATATATTGATGTTCTAGCGTAGATTATTTTTTATATTAATTTTTTACATTAATTGCTAGCCTTGATGCTGTATGATAAATATATTAAACTATTTTGTAATGAGGGATGGTCATACCATATAAGGTCTGTGGGATTTTGAGAGTATGACTTTAAATGGTATAGCATGTGCACCGAGCTCAGCTGAAGTATAGCTGGTGATACAGCAGAAAGGGCATAATTTACTGCTTAGGTAATTGTAACTATAACTATACAGAGTAGCATGCTATAATTCATTGCATTTTGTTTGAAATATATTTTATTGGAACGAGTATATAATAGATAGGTGATAACATACTATGAAAATAGGAGGAGGGGCTAGGCAGCCTGGTTATATATCGATACGAATGACCCTCTAGTTATATTACATCAGTGACGTTCGTTTTTGATTTTTGGATTTTATTTGCTGTGTGGTACTATCTCAGAAATATTATGGCATTTATATGATGTGGTCTAGTGTATATGATCGATCAAGTATTCTCCTGGGGTGATTGTAAGCCTCTTTTTGTGCTTGAATATTTGAATAGATTGCTTATGAGCTTCGTATAGCGCCATATAATATTATTGTAGGATTGCGATTACATGTGCGCAAGGTTTGGCTATGAGGATGCTGAAGCTGCTTTGCCTGGACAATATAATGTAGTGCAAATCTGTTAATATTGCATTATCTTGATTATGATTTATAATAATCTTATTAGTTAGAAATATAGTTCAGTATAAATTGCAAATTATTAGTTGGTTATTAAATATTGTGCTTTACATCTGATAACTGCATTCGTATTTTATTGAGGCAGCTATGTGATTAGGCTAAAGGGCCCATTTTAAAATAAATTGTTCGCATATTAG
Source organism: Protopterus annectens (assembly GCF_019279795.1). Lineage (NCBI taxonomy): Eukaryota > Metazoa > Chordata > Ceratodontiformes > Protopteridae > Protopterus > Protopterus annectens. The sequence continues at coordinate 694,469,000 of NC_056750.1, forward strand.
TACTGGAATGACATGATATTATATAATTATCAGAAAGCTCCATAACGTTGGATCTAGCTGAAGGTGATGTTTTAACATTGTGAGTGAGTGTACAAGATGCGATAATGGTTTCTGATAACTTTTGCTCAAGTTATTGATGTACTATCTTGATGCAGGCAGCTTTTTGACCAATGTAGCTGTCCAATATGTTTACAATTCTATTATATATGCCAATGTTTAATATACATGTGTTTTGATGAAGACAGCTCTTGCCTAATAGGTAGCTGTCTGGTTTGTCTATCAAGATGATGGCAAGTTTTAGTAGGTTCTAAATGTGTTTTAAATTGATTATCTATCTGAACCGTATGCAAGTTTTTATCCGGCTATACATGTGTATAATTTGATACAATTTGATATATGTTTTTAGGAATATATATGTTAAATGCTGTTTTTGAGAGAATATGCTTTTAAAAAGTAGCAGGGATCCGTGGTGACGTCACTCATGCCACGTGAGGACGCATAGCAAAATGGGATGTTACTGAGTAGAGTTTTGAAAAATAGGAGCATTAACTGTGAGTATATTAAGCTGTTTTAATTCTTTTTATATTGTATTCATGGTCTGATGAAGCCAAATGATGTGGTGAAAGCGCTTACCAGTTAATAAATCAGTTTGTTTTTTAGTACATGTTGTTTGGAGCAATACTTTGTGGTATCTTTGCTTTTTTACTCATTTTTGCTGTGGTTTGCTTGCTGCAATGGTGCATGTCTACCTGTTGGTTGTTCCTGTTTATTTCGTAACACCAAAATGATGTTTTGGCAATTCACACATCGGTGTTCAATAGCAAATTCATTCTCAACAGAAATGAATGATCTTTCATACAACACAAAAGCTAACAAAATGCCTCAGGGAACGTACATTGACAGATATAAACATCCAACCAGTCACAATCATGTCAACCTTCAAATACCATGGAGTTTGACTTGCCCAAGCACTCATCTTTCAAGAACAAACAGGAAAACCAAGATTTAAAATCAACAATCTCCTAGTCAGGATTCCTAAAATCTCACACTTCCTCTCTCAGCCAGCAAGTGCTGCCTTAGACAAAGGAAAACTGTTTGCACAAGTGGAACTTGGACTACCACGTATAGCTACTGAATCTGCAAAAAACCCAGCAGAACCCTATAATCACCATCCATCAAAATCTATCAATGTATACTTAATTCTTTGAAAAATGAATATCACCACCTCTCCGCTGAAATGGCATACTGGTTACAAATGCAGAAAAGAGCTACTTTGATACTTTATCTTTAAACTCCGGCACAGAGACACTGTCCCACCCCTCACTGCTAAAATCATTATTTCCCCAGCATACAACCTCAGAAACCAAGGCATTTATGTGTCTTTCACCTGAAACACTTAGAACTAAACTGCAGTGCACTGCCCGTAGATTTTTTTTACTTCTGTAGCTAAACTGTGGCAGCAACTCACCTTAAAGGATCTCCTCACCTTTCAGACAGCTATTGAAATCATAACTGAAAGCTACTTTAACTCAGGCCCTGTAATTTTTCTCCCTTTCTGCCCCAGTGCTCCCCATTTGTCATCCTCACCCTTAGCCACATCTACCACTCAGTCATTTTTGTATATATGTACATAGTACTTCTCAGTTTATCTTATATTCTTCACACTTCATGTTGTTTTTTTGGTCTGAAATACTCATTTGCCACAGACACTCCAGTGCGTGATCAAGAAGTAGATGCGCACACAGTAGAATAAGCTTGAGATGTGTTGGATAAAACATGGTTCTTTTGTTTCAGCAGTTCAGCACGACTTTATTAAATCTACTCTTCCTGCCAAAAAAGGCAGTCGCTGGGAAGTACCATACTGCAAGCAATACAAACTCTCTTTCACAAACTTGGAGAAATCTTAACAATCACTAGTTGATGTTTGAAACCACCCATGAATTTGGGGGTAGAAGTCTGTATATCCATTCCGTGTCCATTTTCTGGCAGAGGATTAAATTCAAAGTGTATTGCAGACAAGGACTCAGAAATGGGAAAAAAGAAAACAGGTTTTTGCAAATGTCATGTAAGCCAAATATGCCGTTATTGTACCCTAGCCTTTGGTTTTATTGATTCAAATTGCTGTGAATGTTGGGATAATGTTAAGTAAAAATTGCATTGCACTTTTAGACACTGGGATCAAAAGATTCATGACAAACATAGAAGATTTAAGGCTTTTACAGTACTAGTGGTTAATTCAGAATGTGCTCCTTGATTTCTTCAACTGGTAGTTTCTTATTTTGCTGAACTTGCTGAAATGCATCCATTAATATAGTCAGCTGTTTAATGGTACAGACAAGGTCTGACATTTAAGTGAACATTCTGTAAAGTGATCTGGGGGTCCTACAGTGGATGTGTCGCTTGCTGGTAGCCTTCATATGTTGTTGTAAAATGGCTGCCACTGCCTAAAGTTTGTTTGGACTGGTTCTGGTATTGCTCTTCACCTTCCCTCCCTGGCATCCAAACTGCAAATGTCTGCATGAGGGTTTTCAGAAAAATGGCCAAACTATCCACTTATGTTGTATTGACTTACCCAAAAAAAAGGGTGAAGCATCTCATGTGTACTGTTACTGGAGTTTAGTTTATTAGCCTGACTGCCTCCATTGCCTCAGTAAAATCTTATAAAAAGTAAACGGTCCCTTTGAGTAGCTGGAATACTTGTATATTCTTAAGGGTAATTTGCATAAAACCCATTGCCATCCTTCAAACATTTAAGGTGTTATGCATCAAAAATTCTGTTTTTCCAATATCTTTTTGATGTTATTTGCCTATGTGGTTTTGCCATAAGACCTTTCAACTTGTTTTACTGTTTACTTGCAGAGAAAAAAATAGGCAAACAACTCTAAGCCAAGTCAAAATTGTTTAAAGCCCACTGATGACAGGCACAGTAAATTGCTGCAGCCAGAAACTATGTAGCAAGTATAGACCACGTATAGAGTTTTGCAGCTTTAGTACTTCTCAAGCATACAGTGATATATTGTTTTATTTGGTTTAATATCAAAATGTAGAAACACATTTGTTTGAGTAATGACTTGAAAAAATTTAAAATTAAAACATTATTTAATCACAGCAACAAAAGTGGTAATGTGGATAATTCAAAATGTGATATTATTAACATTACCCAATGCACCTTGACTTCTGCTGATTTCCTACCAAAGTTTTGCAGGGGGGCAAGCCCCCCTGCATCTCCCACACCCCCTGCTTATATATATTCCATTATATCACATAGATCTTTATGGACAGTCCTAATTACTGTGTTCATTTGTTTTATCAAACTTCTGACTTTTTGGGTTTTCTTGACCTTCTGCAGTCTATTTCTTTCATTGATCGTAACATGCCTGCCTCTATTAAATCAAACAACTTTTCTCTTAGTTCATTTTCTTTTAATCCAAGGGTACATTTTTTGTTGTTCTTTTCCTGCAGGTGTTCTATAGAAAGTTTTATAACATCTTCCTGTGGCACATTCTCCTCAATTTCATCCTGTGTCATTTGTTGCTCTGTCATATGGGAACTCACTGGCCTATCATTCCTCAAGATTGACTGCGTCAGAGTTGCCACAGTTTCCTGTTCCTTCCCTTGCTGTTCAGCTTCAAGTGAATATTTTTTCAGTGGAAAGCTCCAGAATATCTTCATATGGCAATGGCCAGTTGCTTCCCATTCTACTGGTTTCTCCACAGTTTGGATGTCCATTACTCTATTCTGTTGTGGTGCTTTCTGAGTTAGATTTTCTACACTGAATCCTTCACTTTGCAGGCACTCCATAACCTCAGTTTCTATTTCTTTAACTTATCCTTTACTGATCTTCTTTTCTACTTTTCCTCTGTCTTATTTTTTGTATTGTAAAGTTTTCCATGTCTGGACTCCTATGCCTGTATTTCTCTTCAAATATCTTTGGTGCTGCTCTAAATATTACCTGGTCATCACATAATGACCTGGTCATTATTAACATGGGTGACCATTGCTCTACACCAATAGTCAACTCCTCCATGGTTAGATCCGACCACAAACTAATCACCTTGTAAATCCACATCCCTCCCACCCCCCGCAAAGGTAACCACTATAAAAAACTTCTCCAAAGCTAACTTTAGGCTCCTAAAAACAGAAGTGGCTAAAATAGTTACATGACCAACGAATCATACACCAATGCACTGTGCGAACACATACACAAATGCATGGATCGTGCCATACCCAATAGAACCAAGACACACTCTTCCAAAAATAGGAGGCCAGTCTGGTGGTCCCCTGCCATAAACAAACTCTATAACAGAAGGAGGAAACTGATGCGGAATAAGTTGAAGTCCAAGACTGGAAAAACTCACTTATCACCCTCAACAAAAAGTTGAGATCCCTCATCAAATCCTCTAAAGCTATTTATTAAAACCGCCCTCATCAAATCCTCGAAAGCTAGCTATGAAAACAGAATTGCAGCAGATAGTAAAGACAACCACAAGGCCTTCTATAGTTATGTAAACAGCCCTCATCAAATCCTTGAAAGTTAGCTATGAAAACAGAATTGCAGCAGATAGTAAAGACAACCACAAGGCCTTCTATAGTTATGTAAAAAATCTTCATGGCAATACTCAGATTTGCTCTAAGCTACTGCACAATGGTACCTCCTATACCAAGCCAACAGATATTACCAATATACTGGCTGACAGATTCAGTGCTAACTTTACCACTCTCTCCCCTCCCAAAGGACTTATCACATTATCAGTAGATTGCCAGCACCCAGTATTACTGCTGCACAGGTTAAAACAGCACTGTCCAAGGCCAAGAATACAGCTTCTATGGAACCTGTCAATATCCCTGGCTTTGTTCTACATGAACTACAGAGTGAACTGGCACCTCACCTGTGTGCCCTGTTCAATCATAGCCTCACCTCAGGCTTTGTCCCTACCAAATGGTGCACTGCTACAGTCATCCCTCTCAACAAAGGAGGAATGACTACAGACCCTTGGAACTATCACCCCATTAGCCTAATGAGTCTGATATGCAAAGCTATGGAACACATCATCATCATGGACCTAATAAACAAGGATATAGGAAATCTCCAAACTCTGGATCCCTCACAGTTTGGTTTTGTGAAGGGTAGATCATGCCTTCTCAACTTGGTTGATTTCTTTGAGTCAGTCACCAGAGCTGTGGATGAAGGCAAGGTGGTTCACACAGCCTACCTTGATCTGGCCAAGGCCTTTGATACCATTCCCCACTCAGGAATCATAGAAAAACTCAGCAAGGTAGGCAACCTCCCCTATATCACTAGGTGGGTTGCAAACTGGCTCACAGATAGAACCCACAGTGTGAAAGTAGCTGACTCCAAGTCAGACTGCTGCCAGTCACAAGTGGAGTCCCCCAAGGTTCAGTCCTGGGTCCTCTCCTGTTTGGCATCTACTTCTCTGAAGTCCAGGCCAACAGGAAGGGACTTGAGCTGACAAAGTTCACAGATGATTGCAAGTTGGGAGCTATTATTAACTCCCCAAGTGATGCTGACATCCTGCAGAAGGGCACCACTGAGACCAATTACTGATGTCAGAACCATGGCCTTAATCTCAATGCCAAAAAATGTGTTGTCATCCTCTTTTGGAAAAACCCGGTTCCCATGAATTACCACATTGATGGTAGTCCACTGAACACAGAAGGCGTTATAAGAGATCTGGAAAGACAGGTTGACAGCAACCTCTCTTTCGACCACCACATTGCCACTGTGGTCAGAAAGTCCTTCTATATGGCACATCTCATTACTAAGGGTTTTGCATCCAGGAAGAAAGAGGTCATTGTCTCCCTCTACTCGTCCCTCATTAGGCCAGTCATTGAATACATTGCCCCATTTGGCATGTACCTCATTAGACACCTGCAACAACTGCAAAGGCTGCAAAAGTACCTCACAAAGAGGATTCTAGGCCTTAAACTCTTGTCCTATATGGACAGACTCAAATAACTCCAACTATTCTCTGTCTCGTATAGATTCATAGGTTCATACTAGGCTATCTGCCCTAGGGCATTTGTAAGCCTAGCCAGCGTGTGTTTGGCTTTCACCACCCTTGAATTGAGTTTACTGTGCCCTTTTTAAGGTTTGTTTACTGTGCCTCTGTCTAGTAGAGACACAAGTAATCCCCTGGGTAAACCTAAGATCTCCCATCCACTCATCAAGATTCCTCTTGAAGAGAGTCAGTGAGGCGCTCTGCCTAACATGGACCGGGATTTTATTCCAGAGCGAAGGGAGCCTCTGGGTTATGAATCTGTCCCTCCAGCATGTCCTGTTTATTTCTTTGCTGAGGTTTAGGTCCTTCAATCGCGTAGCTCTAAGGGATTTGGATTTTCTGAAGTAGAGCATGTCCATTAATTCCGGGTTGGACATAGCTTTATATGTCAGGCATAGATCGCCTCTAAGTAGGCGGTATGCAACTGAGTAGTGCTGGAGTTTCTTTAGCCGAGCAGCATATGGCATCTGTTTGAGTCCCTTTATCCTCTTTGTGAGGTACTCTTGGGGTCTTTCCAGTTGCTGCAGGTGCCAGGTAAGGTACATCCCAAATGGGGCATTGTATTCTATTATGGGCCTGATGAGGGATGAATAGAGGGGCATGATGACTTCCTTTGATCTAGATGTGAATCCTTTCATGATAAGACGGGCTATGTAGAAGGTCTTTCTATCCACTTTGGCAATGTGGTTACCAAAGGAGAGATTACTGTCAACTTGGGTCCCCAGGTCCCCAATTACTTCTTCCATGCTTAATGGATTACCGCCTATGTGGTAATTTGTGAGCACTTTGTTTTTGCCAAAGGGTATGACTATACACTTTTTTACATTTAGCTTTAGGCCATGGTGCTGGCACCAGTTATCCATCTCTGTGAGACCCTTTTGGAGGATGCTTATGTCAGCTGGGGAGTCGATTATGGCGCCCAGTTTGCAGTCATCTGCGAACTTTGTCGGACACAGTCCTCCCGTGTTAGCCTGTACCTCAGAAAAGTATATACCAAACAAGAGAGGTCCTAGGACTGAGCCTTGTGGGATGCAACTTGTAACTGGTTTCGAGTCTAACATGGCACCAGCAATATCACCAACTTAGAGGTGATCTCTGTTTAACTTACAAAGCCATGTTTGACCCAGCTCTGTTAGAAATGCTACATCTAAAGAAATCCCAATCCCTCCACACCACATGCTCCAGAGACCTCAACCTCATTACCACAATCAACAGAACATGCTGGAGGGACAGGTTCATAACCCAGAGACTGCCCATGCTATGGAATAGACTTCCCATACATGTTAAACAGATCACCTCACTGGCCGTGTTCAAGAGAAATCTTGATGAGTGGATGGGAAATAGAAAATTCACCCCGGGGATCACTCCAGTGGCTCTACTTGACAGAGGCACTGGGAACAAAGGTCAGGTGGTATGATGCCAGGGTAATCCTATGGGCTAGGCTTGTAAAGGCTCCAGGGCCATTAGCCTAGTACACACCTATAAACCTATGAACCTATACCATATAAAATCTCTTTTTCCTTCCATGTCCGTATTTCTTCTTCAGATTCCTTTGATCTTCTTGTTTCTCTTTACTTTGTGGACTTGTTCTATCGTACTGTGATGTAACCTATGTTAGACCTTCTACACCAAGTCCTTCACTTTGGAGGCATTACATAACTTCATCTTCTTTTTTCTTAACTTCTACTTTTCTACATTCCCTCTTTGTGATATTATGTTTCTGTTGTGAAATTTTCCATATCTGGATGCCTTTGCCTGTATTTCATTTTGAATATCTTTGGGGGTGTCTTTTTTGTATTGAGCAATTTTGCTTTCAACTTTGCATAAATGTTGTACCATATCAAATCTCTCTTTCTTCCCCATGTCCATATTTCTTTTTTAAACTTTTCAAAAATCTATGTGTTCTGTTGTTTATATTTTCTCACTACCTCAGATCTTCTTTTTTCCCAAAAGATCAATGTTTCTTGGTCTATATAATGTTTTTCACAAATCTGTTGTATTAATGAACACAATTTTTTGAGGTTTCAGACACTTTTTCTTGTGGAAGCATTTTTTCTTTCATGTAATTTCTCTCTTAACCTTTTTGTATATCCTGTGTCTGGAAATTCTGGGCTTTTTGCATAATAGTAACAATGCATACTTTTTCTTATACTGAATAGTCCACAATACCATCGTTATGGCTCTTCTTTGGCCTATCAGTTTTTGGGATTTTTGTGGACTGTTACTTCCTTCTGCAACAGGGGAGCCATCCACCCACTGGGCCTGGCCCAGCCTGGCCCCATTGTAGAACATTTTCATATTTTGTGGACTCTACACTGTAATGTTTTCCACTTGTGGCACCAATGTGCCTACCAGGACTAGACACTTTTTTATCATGTGTCTTATGCACCCAGGTATCTTTTTTTTTAATTTTTGACTTACTTCTGTCCATGATATATGCTATATAAAATACAGTCTATATTATCAGTGTCATCTTGATGAGATTTTGTGAAAAACAGGGTCCACCTCATGAAGGTACTCGCCAAGACTTAAGGATGAATTCAGCTTCAGCAACACTGCTCTCCTTTGCTTGTTGACTTACAATCTCTCCATTTTGACCCCTAACATTTCTCCATTTTGTCCCCAGACAATCTTCTGCATAGGTTGTTTGATGATTCCCTAGTACATTTTGATAACCCCAAACATTCCCAGAGATGGTTGTCTCTAGATGCCCAATATACCTGAATAAGATCTCCTCTTACATATCTATGAGCGACACTGTACAAGTTTATATATTTTACTCTTTCATAATAACGTACATGCGCACATCCTTCAATGCCCTGTGTATATTTCTGCTGTACTCCTTCCACTTTACCCAAACTTATTTTCTTCTAATGTTTCAATATTATTATTCTATACTTAAGCATGGGTCTAATGTAACTAACAAACATTGACTTCATCATTTCTGACTTCCTAGACTTTATAATAATCTTTTTATGCAACCTATAATTCTATAATAATCTCTTTATACAACCTATAATTCTATAACTATCATTAACCAATTGGTTGATATGCTTAGAAAAACTCAAAGCTGGATCTACCCATATACTCAGGTTCTTAAATGAATCTACAGTTTCAATCACTGTGTGCTGTATTAAATATTCACCTTTCAGTTTATGCCTTCCAAATCTCATATTCTTAGTTTTTTGATGTATTTATCAGCCTATCTGTAACACTTGTAATCAGTTTACCCAATTTCAGGTCATCTGCATATACTGTAGAACACCTCAGATGAAAATGATAGGTCTGAAAGATACAATCTAAACAAGTAAGGCCTAAGACAGAGCCCTGTGGGACACCCTGACTGTAACCAAGGATTTCACCTGTCCAGTTGCTGTATGATACTTGCCATGTCCTATTTGTTAGCGATATGTCCTATTTGTTAGCCATACAGCTATCCATCTTATCGAGAGTACATCAGTACCTAGTAGTTCTAATTTATTAATCATTGTTTTGTGTAGGACCCTGTCAAATGCTGATGTTAAATTTGTATGTATTACATCACAGCACAATTTTTTCATTCATAGCTGTTATTTTGTTGTAGAACATCATGTTACAGGTAGTATTAGATCTATGCTGATATATGGTTTCAAGTCCCAACTTTTCCACTTCTGACAATAACTTATCCAATATTACCTTCTCCATTATTTTTCCACAACATGAACGTAGACTTAAGGGCCTATATGACTCTGGGTTTCTTCTACTCCCCTTTCCCTTAAAGACAGGTGCAACACCTATGGCTCCTATTAAGTATTACTCAAGTTCTGAGCCAGAACAGTCTCCCTCTAAGAGAACCAGCCAACAACAGCCACTCCCTCCCATCCTCCTTTCAACACTCTATCCAGCTCCTGTGCTGCTAATCAAACACAGATTTCCTGGGTCTAGTAGTAGCAGTGTTTTAATGACTGCAATGCTGTCCAGGCTCAAGTCCACTGATGAAGTGAAGAACTGAACCTGTACTTTTGTGAAGATTGGTTGAAGAGAAATGAAGCCTGCCAGCCTAGCCAGATAGAATTTTGGAGATAATTCTGTCATCTGTAAATATTAATGTAAACTACAGGTTTGTTGTCTTAAATGGTAAAAACAGTGTTAGATGTGAAACTGAAACAAAGCATCAACAGTGCACTCTACTGACCAAGTAAAGCATGTTGTGACCCTTTGATGTTAAAACTGAGTCAATAAGTCTAGAGTGAGGCATCCTGCCTATTGTTTTAAGGCCAGAGTTAATGGACAGAATTTGCATGCATAAATGTTCTTTATTGCTCTGGCTTCTCCCCAGAGGTGAAGAATGTATATGTAGTTTCTGTTAGCCTGGGAAGCCAGGGAAGTGTGAAGAATGATGTAATGTGAACCAGGAATGTGATTTTAAAAACAGAGAATCGGAGAGCATTAAGCATTTTTGTCTTGACCATCCAACTCACCAGCACTGTCTTGCTTAATATGTAAGTTTATCTTAGACTTGTGTTTTTCCTTAGAAATAGCTAGAAACTAGAAAGAATAGGCTGTATTTTCTGTGATGTCAGAACTGTACTACTGAATTATTTTAAGTATTTCTCTGTATTCTCTGAACTCTTGACTAGCACTGTGTAGTAAAAAGTATTGTCTTGTGCTTTTACTATTTGTTATTAAATATTTTTAAACCCTTTCAACTGTGGCTGTTTTGTAGAGATAATTTAAGCTCTTTAGAGTGCTTGCATGCCTGTGGTAAAATTGTACAAAGCCACTCCAATAGCTTTAACTGTGGGCTATACTACCAATTGGATAATAATATTGCACAGTAATAATTGGACACCTTTTTAAGGGCCTTTGAGTAGCTGATAAATATTAGTGGGTGGTGGCAGCTGGCACTACCATATAGCCTGGGAAAAAGGGGCACAGCTGGAGAACCTGTGCCAGCCTTCCCCAGGAGTGTCTGTGTGGTTGTATAAACTCTTCTCAAAGTGTGTGTGTGTTTGTCAGCTACTTGGACAGGGACACGAAGCACTGGTTGGACAGAAAGGGTGCTGGAGATTTTAGCTTGCCCACTAGGCTGAGATCTGGACCCTAGAGCTGAGCCAGTGGGGAGTCTTATTGGGGACCTGGAGAGCAAGGGAGCGACCAGCCCCGGACAGACTGTGATCTCCATGTGCTCTTAAGGGAAATCGCACTTTACTGTGTATTTTTGTTATCCTTTCCTCTTATATGAGATGTCCCTCACTGGTGTTAGTGGTGAGGATTGAGGATCCTTGATTGCTGGGCCAGGGCACGGGCATCACATATTAATTTTTTGGCAGTGGTGGGATATCCACACCACATATTAACTGGTTGGAGAATACTAATTGTCTTGTAGTGGTGTGGGTAAAGTGAATTCCTGTTGGTGTACAGTGAACTCTGAAGGTGTTTTGTACTCTAAATCAGCCACACAGTGAATACTCAGAGTTCAGATCACACTTGTTTTATTTCTTTTGTTAGCTTAGTCAGGGTGAGCAGGCAGCATGTCAGCAGCGGAGTATGGAAAGCTGACAAGGAGCCAACTGGCAGAGATGTGCCAGGCTAGGGAATTAGTGCATGGAAATCTGACTAAGGCAGACCTGATTGCAGCCTTGGTTACAGCTGCATCAGTAAACAGCAACCAGGAGGACAATCAGACTGGCAGTGGAGATAATAATTCCCTCAGGGAATATACAGCTCAACCTTTCTGCAGTGGACGTAAAAATCCATCTGGAGCTAAAGACACTTGAGTTGGAGGCCAGGCATTTGGAACTAGAGGCAGCTGAGAGAGTAAGGCATCTAGAGAGTGAGGATAAGGAGAAACTGTGATGTTTGCAGGATGAGGAGAATGAGAAACTGCTACACCTGGAAACTGAGAAAAAGGAGAGGCAGACGCAGTATGAGAAGGAGATGCTGACTCTTTGCCAGAGTCATGGAGGTAATGGGAAAGGGAGTAACTGGACTCCAGAAGCACAAAAGGTCAGTAAATTTCTTCCTCAGTTTAAAGAGAAGGATCGTTTTGATAGTTTCATTCATATGTTTGAGAGGATATGCAAACAGTATGGTGTTGACCAAAGGCTCTGGATACAGTTCCTGACTTCCTTACTCCATGGTAAAGCTGTAACTGTTTTCTCAAAAATGTCTGATGTTGCATGTTTTGATTATACTGCTGTTAAAAATCACTTGTTAGAATTGTTTAAGCTAACACCTGAAACATATAGAAAAAAGTTTTGTGAGCGTAGACACAAGGCAGATGAAAGTGTGTGTGAATATGTTGCTGAACTGAACACTTACTGCCATAGGTGGGTGAGTGGATGTCAGGTCACCACTTTTGATGGGCTGGCAGACCTTTTGGTGAGGGAACAAGCCATTAGCACTTTGCCTGAGGACATCAGATAGACAATGTGCCACTTCAGATGAGTTGGTGAAGAAGGGAGACCTATACCTGGCAAGCAGGGCAGCCCTGCAAAGGAACTGGACCCTCGGTACTGCACATGGGTCTAAAGGAACCCAGGGTGGGCAGCACAGACTGCCCCAACAGAATATGCCAGTACCAGGGGAAGCCACTATTCCAGGTGCACATCCAAGAGCTAGGGTTAAATGTTTTGAATGCAACCAGTGGGGCCATGTGGCATACTGGTGTCCACGGAGGCAAGGTGGAGAACAAAAGGTGAGGAAGCCAGTAAATGGGAAAGAAAATACCAATACTTGTTTGTCTTGAGACAACAAGGGTACCAAACTACCATCCTGCAGATGTCCTGATAGGGAAGGATTTGGATGAGGCAGTACCATGTGTTTGTGCAGTTAAACGCAGTCAGGCTAGGAGACAAGCATGTGGGTCTGGTAGCCTGGGGGAGACTCAGACAGACTGCATACTTGCAGCCAGGACTGGTGAGGTCATTACTTCATGGAGGGAGCTACCTGATAGCAGTGAGACTGAAGATGAGCCACAGCTGCATGTAGGTACTGATGGTCCCTTGGACAGAGTGACTGCAAAGGTAGAGGTGAGTACTAGTACCCAGGCTGACAGTGAGGCACTGCTGTCAGAGGATGCCAGACTTCCTTTCGATGGGGAGCTGGGAAGGGTTCCAAGGAGAGAATTGAGACAAGGTCAGCTCTCAGACCCTACATTGCAAGGCCTGAGGCAGGTAGCTTGGGAGACACCTGATTCTCAAGGAAAGGGGGAATCTGTATATTGGAACAAAGGGTTTTTGTACAGAGAGTGGACCCCTGAGGGAGGGCTAGAAGGTGAGAGAGTACAGCAGTTGATAGTGCCTAGAACCTGCTGTCTGATGCTTCTAGCCATAGCCCATGATATTCCCCTTGCAGGTCATAATGGCATAAAACGTACAGAGTCATATTATGCAGAACTTCTATTGGCCTGAAATTTCCAGAGATGTAACAGGGTACTGCAGGACCTGTGAGACTTACCAAAAGTTAGGCAAGGCAGGAGACAAGGTGAGAGCTCCTTTGATGCTTTTGCCTGTGATTGAGTAGCCATTTCAGAGGGTAGCTATGGATATTGTGGGTCCTCAAGGTACCCCAAGTTCCACAGGGAAAATGTATATCCTAGTGGTAGTGGATTATGCTACCCGATACCCTGAGGCAGTGGCGTTGTCCTCCATTGAGGCAGAGAAAGTGGCAAATGCATTGTTAGAGATTTTTAGCAGGGTAGGTTTCCCAAAAGAAATACTGACTGACAGAGATGCCAATTTCATGCCAGACCTGCTGGCTTGTCTGTGGACGTCCTGTGGGGTGAAGCACATGAAGACCACCCCATAACATCCCCAGACTAATGGTCTTGTTGAGAGGTTAAACTCTACAATCAAGTCCATGCTACGGGCATTTGCAGATCAGTTTAAGAAGAAGTAGGATAAATATTTGCACCATCTGTTGCTTACAGAGACGTTCCCTAGGAATCCACAGGTTTTTCACCCTTTGATTTTCTGTATGGGCATAGGGTGAGGGGACCTCCAGATTTAATTCGAGATGAGTGGGAAGGTGAGTGTGAACCTCACAAGGAGTCTGTTGTGGCACATGTCCTAAACCTCAGGACAGGGCTCAGGAAACTTATGGGCTTGGCCCAGAAGAACCTGGCAAAAGCCCAACAACATAAAAAGGTGTGGTATGACAGGAATGCTCGAGCTAGAGAGTATGCTGTGGGGCAGCAGGTAATGGTTCTCATTCCTGTCAGGCACAACAAGCTGCAAGCAGCTTGGTAGGGACCCTACAAGGTGGTAAGAAAGGTAAGTGATGTTAACTACATGGTGAAACTTTTAGGCAGAATGCAGGGGCACAAATTGTACCGTGTTAACATGATGAAACCTTACCATGACAGGGAGGTCCTTGTGCTGAGCATTTGCAGTGGGGATTGCAGGAGTCTGAGGGAGATCTGGGGACTGATCTCCTCAGTGAGGCTCTTGCTGACACCTCAGTGGAAGGGGTAGCAATGCCCCAGCAGCTATCTCCTACACAGGTTCAAGAAATCTGAGCAGTGTTGCAGGAAATTGGGGACATGTTCACTGGGAAACCAGGGTGCACCCTCCTGGGGCAGCACCAGGTGGATACAGGACCCCAAAGGCCTATTAGGCAGACCCCTTATAGAGTGCCTGAGAGAGTCGAACAGACTCTGAGGGAGGAGGTAAAGGAGATGTTGGAACTAGGAGTGATTCAAGAGTCCAACAGTTCCTGGGCCTCCCCAGTGGTGCTGGTGGCAAAGAAGGATGGCAGCACCAGGTTCTGTGTGGACTACAGGAAAATAAATAGTCACACAGAGTCAGATGCTTACCCCATGCCTGGGACAGATGAGGCGCTAGAGCAGCTGGGTGGGGCTAAGTATCTTACAACCATTTATCTTACCAAGGGTTACTGGCAGTTGCCCTTGACTCCCAGTGCTAGAGAGAAGTGAGCCTTTGTTTTGTTTGGCTTGTATGAGTTCACAAAGATGGCCTTTGGGATGAAGAATACCCCAGCAACTTTCCAGAGGCTGGTAGATCATATCCTAGTAGGAGCAGGAGGGTTTGCCCTTGCTTACCTAGATGATATTGCCATATACAGCCATACCTAACAAGAGCACCTTCAACATGTCAGGGAGGTGTTGGGAATACTACAGAGGGCAGGGTTGACCATTAAGCCGAGAAAATATCAGGTGGGTATGGCAGAGGTCCCCTACCTAGTACACACAGTGGGGAGTGGTAAGATAAGGCCAGAACCTGACAAAGTGGAAGCTATTCAGGCATGGCCTGCACCTGTTACTAAAAAGCAGGTGAGGGCATTCTTAGGGACAGCAGGGTACTACAGTAAGTTTGTCCCCAGTTATATTACCATAGCTGCTCCCCTCACAGACCTCACAAAGAAGAACAGGCCAGATAAGGTAGTGTGGACCACAGTATGTGAGCAGGCATTCCAGAAGCTTAAAGCAGCTTTGGGAGGACCCCCTGTGTTAGCCAGTCCAGATTACAGCAAAGAATTTGTTGTGCAGGTGGATGCTTCAAGCCATGGGGTGGGGGCTGTACTTAGCCAGATTTCTTCTGAGGGGGAAGAGCACCCAGTCGTTTATCTCAGTTGTAGGCCCCAACCCAGGCATGAATGCTATGCAGCTGTAGAAAAGGAATATCTAGCCATAGTGTGGGCACTGCAGAAATGCCAGCCTTATCTGTGTGGAAGGAAATTCTCTGTTATGACAAATCACAACCCCCTAACATGGTTAAACTGAGCCAACCAGCAAAATGCCAAGTTGCTAAGATGGAGCCTGGGGTTGCAAGCATATGATATGTCCATGCAGCTCCGCAGTGGGATTAGCAATGCTAATGCAGATGGGCTCTCAAGACAGGGACTGGGGTAAGGTATACTCAGATAAACCTAACTCCCTCAAGCAGCAATTCAAAAGGGTCACTTGAAAAACTAGCTTTAGTTCTCCGGGGGGGGGGGGATATGTGAAGATTGGGTGAAGACAGATGAAGGCTGCCAGTCTAGCCAGACAGACTTTTGGAGATAATTCTGTCATCTGTAAATATTAATGTATACCACAGGCTTGTTGTCTTAAATGGTAAAAATAGTGTTACATGTGAAACTGAAAAAATGCATCAACAGTGCACTCTACTGACCAAGTAAAGCATGCTGTGACCCTTTGATGTTAAAACTCAGAGTCAATAAGTCTAGAGTGAGGCATCCTGCCTATTATTTTAAGACCAGAGTTAATAGCCAGAATTTGCATACATAAATGTCCTTTATTGCTCTGGATTCTGCCCAGAAGTGAAGAATGTAAATTTAGTTTCTGTTAGCCTGGGAACCCAGGGAAGTGTGAAGAATGATGTAATGTGAAGCAGGAATGTGATTTTAAAAACAGAGAGAATCAGAGAGCATTAAGCATTTTTGTCTTGACCATCCAACCCACCAGCACTGTCTTGCTTTATATGTAAGTTTATCTTAGACTTGTGTTTTCTCTCAGAAATAGCTAGAAACTAGAAAGATTGTGCTAAGTGTTTTTCTGTGATGTCATAACTGTACTACTGAATTATTTCAAGTATTTATCTGTTATGTCTGAACTCTTGACTAGCATTGTGTATTAAAATGTATTGCCTTGTGTTTTTACTATTTGTTATTAAATATTTTTAAACCCTTTCAACTGTGGCTGTTTTTGTATAGATAATTTAAGCTCTCTAGAGTACTTGCATGCCTTTAGTAAAATTGTACAAAGCCACTCCAATAGCTTTAGCTGTGGGCTATAATACCAATTGGGTAATAATATTGCACAGTAATAATTGGACACCCTTTTAAGGGTCTTTGAGTAGCTAATAAATATTAGTAGGTGGTGGCAGCTGGTAGTACTATATAGTCTGGGGAAAAAAGGGCACAGCTGGAGAACCTGTGCCAGCCTTCCCGAGGAGTGTCTGTGTGGCTGTATAAACTCTTAAAGTGTGTGTGTGTGTGTGTGTCTGTGTGTGTGTGTGCGTGTGTGTGTGTGTGTGTGTGTGTGTTAGCTACTTGGTCCGGGACACAAAGCACTGGTTGGACAGAAAGGGTGCTGGAGGTTTTAGCTTGCCCACTAAGTTGAGATCTGGACCCTATAGCTGTGCCAGTGGGAAGTCTTATTGGGGACCTGGAGAGAAAGGGAGCGACCAACCCCAGACAGACTGTGATCTCAATGTGCTCTTAAGGGAAATTGCACTTTACTGTGTGCATTTGTTATCCTTTCCTCCTATATGAGATGCCCCTCACTGGTGTTAGTGGTGAGGATTGAGGCTCCTTGATTGCTGGGCCAGGGCACAGGCATCACAACTTTAATAATACTGGTCACCATGAGCCACAACTTTAATAATAGCTGTCCACCATGAGCCACTAGAAAAAAAAATCCTCACCTTGTGACCCCTGAACCAGAAGTCCTGTTTTGCTTATTATAGTACAGCAAGTGGTCTACCAAATTAATGGGATTTGCAATATGGCTATTATGCTGTTCAGTGTCTCCTGATTTTGAACATGGAGAGTTTTTCAGTAAGGAAACACTAGATGACTAAAAAATAGAGAGCTTCCTGTTTTTATATTATATGATGAAATCTAGCTTTTAAATCATAACTCCCACAATAATCCAATTCAATACAGGTAATAGATGACAGATTTATGGGTTCCTATTAGTTTGTCGACAGCTTAAGTTTTTTAATGGTTAAACATGGATACCTAATCGTCAAAAGCTTACAATAGCAAACTGCCACTTTATCAAAGTCTTTCCTTGGGAAAGAATTCAGGAGACTCTTATTGTAGATTTGCCCTTTCCCAAATGCAGAGCGATCTCAGAGTTGGTATATTTAGTTAGGGGAGTGTGGGGGGTGCAGCCCCGCAGTGTATTTGGGTGTGTTTGTTTTTTTTGTTTCCCAAGGAAAGAATTTGATTATGCGGCTGTTCGCTATTGTAAGGTTTTGAAGGTTAGGTATCGATGATTTTGGATTAGACAACCTAAGCTGTAGATGTTATAATATAGACGCCAGGATTATTTTTGCTGTGAAAAATAAACATAATTTGATACAGAATTTAAGATGTATCAAAAACCTTTGTAATATAAGTAGCACGGCAAACATTAGCACTTTTAACTTTGAAGTTTTATCATGTTTTACATAACACATATATATAAAATTGCATTTTAATCATTTTACTGAAATGAGTACATGATAGGCGCAGTCTGCTTTCCCTGCACCATTGTTTCTGTACAAAATTACCCTGGCTGAATAGACTGTAGAGTCGTCTATTGCTACAAGTACCAGGCACCATAGGTTATAGTAAACATATATGCCTTCATCTGATCTTAAACAAACTTGCCTTTCTGAGATATACTCACATTTTTGAAGTCTCGGAAAGGCACAAACTGGACAATGTCTCTCATGGCTGGTTCACCCTTAGGGGACAGCAGTGTACCCTCATCTCCATCAAGTATCCTCATATCAGTGAAATCAGCATTGCCAACCCCCACAATGATGATGGACATGGGGAGATGAGAGGCCTGCACCACAATCTCCCGTGTCTCTGCCATGTCAGTCACAACTCCATCAGTGATGATCAGTAAAATATAGTATTTCTGTAAAAAATGAAACATAAACAGAGATCAGAGTGTATATAGCCAGAAGACAAGATGACCGTATCTGTGTTCTTTCTCCTTGCAGAAGAAAATAAACACTCATACATACATATTTACATAATTGCCTGTCTGTCTACATATCACACACACACCCCTTTTGTTTATAAATCATTAACACATACAGTACTCTCTCACACACACATCCCTTCTGTCTATAAATCATTAACACATATACATGCAGTATTCAAACACACAAATATATATAGTATATTTTTAAATCTAAACCACGAGTAGAATAAGTGTGAGCATAACTACAAAAAAAATTGTAATTATGATCAAATAGATCAAACTTTATTACCAGCTATAATTTTAACTAAACACAGCATTTTAATCCTCACTTACTAAGACTTCATCAGAAATACATACATCACTTACCTTTTTGTTTATATACACTTTGTCATAATCACCATTTCTCATATAAGATTACATGAATATTTTAAAATAATGTAAATATGTATATATGTACTTAAAATTAATATCTATATAAAAGACCCTAATTTCTAACCAATTACATAAAATATCACAGTTGTTAATAAATATAAAGTGGTTTGGGATCATATGGTAATGCAGAAGTATGTCATAATCCATAATCTATTCACAAAAATTTATAAGTGGTAATAATGTTTCATCTATTTCATCAACCAAAAGCTGCTGGCTGAAGTTTCTAGACTATAAGTGTGACTCTTTTTTTTTTTTTTTTTTTTTATTTATAGTTTTATCTCTATATATCAAGAGAAAAATAAATAATTGCAAATGTAAAAGTAAAAAAATGCACAAGGTAATTTACTAAACTTGGAGAACATTTGCAAATCTGTGCTTAATACGTAGTGAGTCCAAATGAACAACATTAAAAAGTACTGTTAACTGGACCTAAGAAATGAGAATAACTTAACTTTGACTAACATTTTTATGGTTGCTTTTATGTTTTAGTTTTATCCTCATATGTTATATAATTGTAATTTATTAACCCCTTGTAGATGGGGCAATGTAGTAATTGCCTAATGTACACAGACAACCCTCTCCTCCTACCACCCAACACTACAACCTGTGAGAGATGCAATATTTAGCCAAACTGCAGGTAAAGCTCTCTCCAACCAAGACTGAACTTGACAGGAGGAGAAGGTAAACACCTGCACCACACCACACTCATCACATAGTCCCACTAAACCTACACCACCAAAATTTACACTTAGAAACACAAAAACATTTGTGGAGGCTCTCAATAATAATCTGCTCAAGCAACAGAGACCTCAAAAGCAGAAACACAAGCAACCTCCACCCCCCCAACACAACCCAAATGACACATAGCACACAGACTCAGTGTGCCACTTAACCACAGCCCATAAGGCAAAACAACATACCCAACACACTAGTCATAGGTGACTCCATAGTCAGGCACACTGATGTCCCACTCACCAGGCTAAATAAGGAGGTTACTGTCAGCTGCCTGTCTGGTGCCAGGATCCGCCGCATAACCCATGCACTCAGGTCACTCAACAAATACAAACATGACTCTGTCATTGTCCATGTTGGTGTGAATGAACTGAGACATACCTCCCTGGACTACATGAAACGAGACATGGAAGAGCACTCTGATCTTGTAACCCAGGCAGGTATGACCCTAGCCCTGAGTAGCATCCTGCCATCACCCAGGATGATACCGCAGTACAAGGACAATATGATTGACTTCAACAATTGGCTAAGCTTTTGGTGTCACTCTAAGGGGATCCAGTATCTGTCTGCCTGGGATGACATGGTCAGCAGATCATGATTCTTTGCCAGAGATGGCCTGCACCTGTCACCCCTGGGATTCCGGATACTGGCTAAGGCTCTTGCCACCCCTATAGTGCCTTTTTTATGCAAGGTTCAAATGACAATTTCACCACTGTAACAGGAACAGGCAAGCAAAAACTGAGGGTAATGCTACTCAATGCTAGAAGTCTAAATCTCAAAATGCACTCCCTCAAGGCACTCCTTAAAATGGAGAACATTTATATCTGTGCAATGACTGAGACCTGGTTCAAGGCTCCAGAGACCCCACCCCTGCATTACCAGGTTATAACTCATACCACACTTTTTGGCCATCTAACCTGGACCGGAACACCAAAGGCAGAGGTGTGTCCATATTCATTAAGGATATCCACACCTCCAGGCATGTTGCTCAGCATAATGCATCTGAGGTTATCCAAGTGCAACTAACTCTGGGCAAAACTGGAATCCAAATTGTAGCTTGCTACAGATCCCCCACCATGCCCCGGAATTCCCACTCCACTTTTCTTGATATACTGGAAAATATTAGGGTTCAACCAAACACCCTAATAATGGGTGATTTCAACTACCCCACCATTAACTGGGAAAACTACTCATGTACCAACTCCTTCACTCAATGCTTTCTGGAATTCATAAATTCCAATGCCCTGGATCAACTTATCCACACACCCACCAGGGGCAGCAATATCCTAGACCTAGTCATTACCAACATGAGTGACCGATGTGACACACACCTGAAGTCAACTCCTCATTAGTCAGATCCGACCATAAGCTAATCACCCTAGATATCCACATCCCGCTGTTACCCCCCCCCCCCATTAAGGAAACCATGAAAAAAAATTGTCCAAAGCCAATTTCATGCTTCTTAAGACAGACGTGGTGAACTTCATGACACCCTTACAGATGGACAATACAGTTACTACTGCTGAATTCTACACAAATGCACTCTTTAAGCACTTACATGAGTGCATGGATCGTGCTATAACAAACAGAACCAAGATGCTATCCTCCAAAAAATGGAAGCCAATCTGGTGGTGCCCTGCCATAAACAAACTGTACAACAGAAGGAAGAAATTGTTGCAGAAGAGAGTAAAATCCCATGGGTGGAGGAGCTCCCTGGTCAGCCTCAGTAAGAAGCTGAGATCCCTTATAAGATCCAAGCTATCTACGAAAACAAAATCAACACCGATTCTAAGGACAACCAGAAAGCATTCTATAGTTATGTCAAGAATCTCAATGGCAACACCCAGATCTGCTCTGAGTTACAGCACAACGGCATGAAAATTACAGAACAAACTGATATTGCCAACATCCTGGCAGATAGGTTCAGTGCTAACTTTACCCCCCATCCCCACCCCCTAAAGGGCCCATATCTATACAGGAAGAATGGAAAGTCCCTGTAATCACAACTACGCAGGTAAAAGCTGCACTCTCTAAAGCCAAAAACTCAGCATCCATGGGACTGGACAACATCCCAGGTTGCATTTTACATGAACTTCAGAACAAACTGGCTCCCCACCTAAGCATCATGTTCAATTATAGCCTCCCATCAGGCTTTGTGCCCACTGAATGGCATACAGCAAGAGTTATCCCACTCCACAAGGGGGGAGCCATCACTGATCCTGGGAACTATTGCCCTATTAGCCTGACAAGCCTGGTGGAACGTATCATCATGGAATTCATAAACAAAGATATTGGTAACCTTCAAACACTGGACCCCACCCAGTTCGGGTTTGTGAAAGGCAGATCATGCCGCCTGAACCTGATTGACTTCTTTGAGGCAGTCACCAAAGCCGTAGATGAGGGTAAGGTGGTTTTCACAGCCTATCTTGACCTTGCCAAGGCTTTCGACACCATCCCCCATTCTGGAATTATAGCTAAACTCACTAAACTAGGCATAAATCCTTATGTCACAAGATGGGTTGCCAACTGGCTCACTGACAGAACCCACACTGTAAAAGTTCCACACTCCAAATCTGACCTCAAACAAGTGACAAGTGGAGTACCACAGGGTTCAGTCCTGGGACCTCTCCTGTTTGGTATCTACTTTTCTGAAGTACAGGCTAACACAGAAGGCCTCTGGCTAATAAAGTTTGCAGATGACTGCAAACTAGGAGCCATAGTCGAGTCCCCAAAAGATGTGGAAATCCTACAGAAGGGCCTCGCTGAAACAGATGCCTGGTGTCAGAGCCATGGCCTCAAGCTCAATGCCAAAAAGTGCGTTGTCATCCCCTTTGGTAAAAACTCTGTACCCATGAACTACCACATAGGTGGCAGTCTACTTAATGTCGAATGAGTGATGAGACCTTGGGACCCAGGTGGACAGTAGTCTGTTGTTTGATAGTCACATCGCCACCGTAGTCAGGAAGGCCTTCTACATGGCACACCTCATCATAAAAGGGCTCTCATCCAGGAAAAAAGAGATCATTCTTCCCCTCTACTCGACACTCATTAGACCCATTATAGAGTACAATGCCCCTTTTGGAATGTACCTCACAAGACATCTGCAGGCACTGGAAAGGCCACAGAAGTACCTCACAAAGAGAATTACTGGCCTCAAACAGATGCCCTACACTGACCATCTCAAAAAACTCCAGCTTTACTCCATAGCATATCACCTACTCCGAGGTGATCTCTGCCTAACATATACAGCTATGTCAAACCCAGAGCTGTTGGACATGTTACACCTAAAGAAATCCCAATCCCTCCAAGCTACATGCTCTAGGGACCTAAACCTTGTCACCACAATAAACAGGACATGCTGGAGGGATAGATTCCTGTCCCAGAATCTTCCCATACTCTGGAACAGGCTACCCATCTATGTCAAGCAAAGTTCTTCATTAGCACTCTTCAAGAAAAATCTTGATGAGTGGATGGGAAATAGGAAATTCACCCCGGGGATCACTTCTGTGTCTCTGCTCAACAGTGGTACAGGAAAATAACTTTCTTGGGTGGCGTAAGCCTGGGAACCTTGTTGGCTAGGCTTACGTGGGCCCTCGGGCTTATAGCCTAGTACTTACCTATGAATATAGTGACCGCGCCTTTCTGAGGTCTAAGTTGCTCATCTCCAAGGGAAATAAATTATCACCCTTTTTATATAGTTGAAGGACTTTGCTTTGTTTAACTCAGTTACATAAAAAAGTCAAATCTTATTAAAACCACATCAAGTAAAACAAAGTTCTTTAAAAGGTAAAAAAATACTACATAACAGACATTGTCAAATTCATATACTGCTGTCATTTTGTCCTGTTTTTACAACATCCTTTGAAGAAAGTACTCAATTTATGTTGTAGCAAATCTTGCTTTTTAAACATTTATGTTTCTTTATATCTATTTGCATCCTGTGAGGCAATAGACCTGTCAGCAACTAAGTTATTTTTTGTAAAATGCCTGTTTACTAGACTTGTCATAGACCGTTCTCTATACAAATGCCAAAATATCAGTCTTCATAGCAAGGTTTCACGATGGATCAATGTCTGCTTTTCTTTGTTTAGCTTAGTTTATGCCATATATTGCAGTTAGTAACGAGTCTTTAATTATTTAGAAAACTGTGGCACAGGAATATACAAGGCAGGATGTATATTTCAGATATTTACTAATTATTTCTGTGCAACAGACCAGAACATGGATGACAGGCCAGTCTTCTCACAGTACATAAAAGGCCAAAATACTACCTTGCAATTATTTAAAGCAGTTGTTATTGGTAACTGTTAATGTCTGACCTTGTATTTATTTATTTGTTATTTCTTTACCAAGGTACCTACCGAGGTAGGTAGTCTGGTTTGTTGATCTTTTTAAGTTAGGTTGCAAGATCAAAACACAAGAAGAGATATTCAAAAGCAAGAATACAAACTATAAAGAAACTATACTTATATGAGAAACACAAGGCATGCAGAAGATGGAGCTGCATTGTGACAGAAGGCACAGAACATACAGGTAGAATGTGTTAACTCATTACAGCGGAGTGAAGTCTCCAGGTATTTTTGCAGTTACCTCCTGCTGTGCCTCTAGGTGTCAAATATTGCCTATTCATATTTGCATTAATAATTCCAAAACCATGATACATACAAGTTATCAGAATTTTTTATCTTGAAGCATACATGATGGCAAATATAATTTTATTGATATATGACCTCTATCAATTAGTACTGGTTAGAGCTGTAAGGCAATAAGTTTATTTTTTAAAGGGTGAAGCCACACCCACTGGGAGTTAAAGGTACACACTCAAAAGAGGTCTACTGGAGGGAATGAGTTAAATACAGTGGATAAAGTGAAATAAATATCTAATTATGTAAAATGTATTTAATAAATGCACACATTTCAGTTCATATGCAGAAATCAAAAATGAAATATGTTGATATATATATATATATATATATATATATATATATATATATATATATATATATATAGGTCCACTTCTTAATTTCGAAATTGTTCCAGTCTCGAGATGCATAAAATCGAGGCCACAAAATTGAGGTTGTGACATCTCAAAATTAAGAAATGAACTAAAATAAAAAAGAAAACATGTAAAACCATGGTTTTGCAGGGGGGCTTTCCACGCCCCCTGCAAATTAAATATACTTACTCCGAGATAACGCTACAGTGAAGAGAATGGGAACATTGCCATTGTCTTCAATGTAGCGTGATCTCGGAGTTAGTATATTTAAGCTGCTGAGTGTGTCGGGCGGTGTAGGGAGGCTTGCCCTCCTGCAAAAACATGGTTTTACATGTTTTCTTTTTTTTAGTTCATTTCTTTATTTCAAGATTTCACAACCTTGAGATTGTGGCCTCAATTTTATGACTCTCGAGACTGTGAAGTTTCAAAATTAAGAAGGGGATCCCTTTTGCCTAGGGCACCAGTTTGATCTAGGGCCTCTCCTTGTACCACTTTTGTTAAATTTAATTTCATGGTACTGGAACAACTAGAGTTATTTTTTGGAGAATATGCTACACTGTTAGAAGTGAAAGAACTCATATGGCAGCTCCTACTGAGAGCGGAGTCAGCACCAGGGTTAAATGATAGCTTGAATTTAAAATGTGCATTGAGATGGCATTGCTAAATCTCAGATTTCTTGGTATTTCACTTTACTCCTGTTTTATTCATGCTTTATTCATGTTTCAGGAAGTGCTATCTGTTTTGCATTTCTAAAATGTCATTGGTTCATCCTGATTTTATTGCTTTGTGTAACAGTATTTTTCCATTCCTTTGTGATTCTGATCTAATTTCTGAAGAAGTTCTTAGATATGGGAGAACAAAAGTGCTAAAATAAATCGGTTCCAGAGAAGTTTTTGTCCTTGCTTCATTTATGTCATGCCAAAGAAGTTTATTTTACATATGCTGTGTTTCTTCTTTTGTAAGTTGTCGGTTTTGTAAACATATATATATATATATATATATATATATATATATATATATATATATATATATGGGTCTGCTACTGGAGATCAAAATTACACTATTTCAAAATCCAGTAGTAGATGTCCACTAACATGAAAGTACACTTCACTGAAAGTGCACTTTCACGAACACCACTTTAGCGAATGGTTATGGACCCTAGGGTTAGGGCTTGGGTTAAGGACAGTGGATAGCTAGTAGGGCTATCCGCTAACCTTAACCCAAGCCCTAACCGTAACATCCATGACTACTGCACCACAATGGAGGAAATTGTATGTCCTCCACAGTGCAATAGTCATGGACCTATGTCCTTCACTGTGGTGCGGTAGTCACGGACCTTACGGTTAGGGCTTGGGATAAGGATAGTGGATAGCTAGTCCACTATCCTTAACCCAAGCCCTAACCCTAAGGTCCATGACTACTGCACCACAGTGAAGGACATTGCCTGTTCGTTCTAGTGGTGTTCGCAAAAGTGCACTTTCGGTGAAGTGCCCGTTCATGTTAGTGGGCATCTAGTACTGGATTTCGAAACAGTGTAATTTCGATCTCTGGTAGTAGACCCATATGTGTGTGTGTGTATATATATATATATATATATATATATATATATATATATACACACATACATACATATGGGTTATGTTCAGAATTTCGAAGTCCAAAACTTTGAATCTCATATGATCGAAGAATATGTGTTTGAAGTTTTAAAACTTTGAAATCCTGAACAGAGATTAGGATACAGCATGGACCGGGAGATTTCCCTTGTCATCACTGTAGTGCGATTTCGGAGCTGGTAAATTTAAGTTGCGGGGGGTGTGGGGGGTGCAGGGGGGCTTGCCCCCCTTCATACGCTTGTTTTTTATGTGTTTAGTGGTGTTATATTGACAAGTCAAGATGTGCCATGCAGATACACTCCCACCCAAGAAGATTGAATGCTGTAATTAATTCAAAAGTTGCTTCAACAAAGTATTAGTTTAAGGGTGTGCACACCTATGCAACCAGCTTATTGTACGTTTCTTATTTTTCATGTTTTTTCCCCTCACAGATTTGTTTGTTTTTCAGTGGAATTGTACAGGTTATAGCTCACATTAAATAATGGTGGGAAAAGTTTTAAAATTATTTATTGTGGTCTCATTTTTTTATATCACAAAAAACTGGCATTTTAACATGGGTGCGTATACTTTGTATATCCACTGTAGTTTTTCTTGCCAATGAATTTGATCATCCATTACTCAGTACGCCTGAAACTAAAACATGCATATTCATACAATGGTTTATGATATTATGTACAATCTCTGACTTTTGCAAGCATTTTGAATGATAGGTGTTCTCAGCCCATTAACTTAAGTAGCTAATAAATTAAAACGAATGACAGAGGTAAATGCATGTGTATCTGTACATAAATGAGTGAATAAAAATTGAAGTTTTGAGTTTTATGAAATTATATTCTAATGCATGAATGGATTGTTTGACTTGCAGTACTCATCCCATGGTAAAGGTGCCATTAAATAACTTTTGTCACATATTATTAAATTATTTATTTAATGTAACTGACGTTGTTATACTTCAGTATATACTTAACAACATTATTGTTTCATTTACTGCAATGCTTTGTAGCAAGTTATCAATGCAAGTCACAGATTCTGTAATAATTAGTGTATTATTATAGCATTTAAAATTTACCATAAAGATGAAGGATTGTATTATAAAGAATGTGGCCACATACTTACTGTAGCTACTTTGCTCTTCACTTCATCCTGTGCAAGCTGAGCTATCCTGTTAATAATTGGGGAAACATTTGTGGGTCCATACAGTTTAATCTTTGGTAAGCATTTCTTGTAAGCCTCAATCACACCTGAAATCTCTGCAAACACAAAGAACATATGTCCGTATTATTTATGTCTGAATGCTAATATGTTAAAAAAACACGTTAACTGAAATATGCCACTTAAATTCTTAAAATTCATTCTGATTATGCCTGCAATTCCTTCAGATCTAAAACAGCAATTGACTTCTAAAATGTATTAAAACATAAAATAGATAAAAATGCTTTTTAAACTGCATGCAGATAATGTCACTGTTTTTGAATTGCTAGGACCCAGCAGTTATTGTAGCATTGGTTGGGGTCTATATTATTTCAGTGAATGCTTAAAATAGCGAACGCTGTTTAATCAACCCAGTAAATTTGAAATCCCTATATCCTGAACACACGGAACAGCAATTTTTTTTCCCCAGGGATTTGACATTTACTCCTCTGTAGTCCAATCCCAGAGTTGGTATATTTAAGTTGGGTGTGTGTGGGGGTGGAAGCTCCCCACTTTATTTTGTGTTTGGATTTTTAGTTTTTTTTTTTTTTTTTTTTTTAACGGAGCAGCAATTTTTTTTTCCTGGGAAAAATATTGCTGTTCCGTGTATTTGGGATTTAGGGATTTCGACTTAATTGGGTCATTAAACAGCGTTCACTAT
Organism: Protopterus annectens; assembly: GCF_019279795.1. Lineage (NCBI taxonomy): Eukaryota > Metazoa > Chordata > Ceratodontiformes > Protopteridae > Protopterus > Protopterus annectens. The sequence goes on from NC_056750.1 coordinate 694,497,291, forward strand.
TTTAAGCATTTGCTGAAATAATATAGCCCCATTGGTTGATATGACTACGTCATGCTCTATTGAAAATGATAGCTCATTAGAAATACTCCCTTAGTGAACTGAAATGGGCTAGAATAGGTCTGCTTTTCTCATTTAGCTGGTTAGTGACAGTAAACATTTCTCATTCCAGGAAGTGATGACCTATTTCAATTTAGATAAAAATAATGGATTGTATGTGCTAGTGTTCATTAAGAAAGTTAGAAAAATACCGGAGGCTGGCTTTCTCTGAGTACTTTTTATATTAAATGCCAAAATATTGAACCTAATCTTATTAGGTGAAGGTATTAAAGTTGGTATGTCTGAAATGAATTCCCCTCTGTCTGATATAGCCTACACATTGCCTGAGCTCTATCAGCAGAGAGCTAGTTCCTGTGATGAAGTGGAACTCATGTTTTGTATAAAGATAAATGTCTTTTACCCCAGGAATATTCTACCCCCTCATCAACAGTGTTCCCCTTTACTTGATGCCTACTGCATTTGTTATTCTCCCTCCTCTTGCTAGAACAGACAGAATTACTTTAGGATACAAAAATCAGTGATGATGATATTCATTAGATGTTCAAAGGGAGATGGTAGATATTTTGCCTCCTGATCCAAATAGTACAGAAAGATGTTGAGAAGATTTACCATTAACTTTTGGGAATAAGAACTTGCTCTTATGTTTTTGAAGTACAACTCTCAGAAATTATCCTATCTTCTCAAGCTAGGGTCTTCTGGAATATCTTAATTAATTGACATAAGTGCATTGCAAGCTTCTGGAAATGAAAAACCTTATCAGCAGAAACCTTGATCGACACAATTTGATTCATAGGTTTTATGACACGGAACAAGTCATCAACATGAGGGAAGGGGCAAATTGGTAAGGCTATTGTTTTATAATCTGTATCAGTGTATGTGTATATATATATATATATATATATATATATATATATATATATATATATATATATGGGTCTACTTCTGATTGTCTAAAACTCATTTTTCCGACAACCAGCAGATCGAACCCATTTAGACGAAAGTGAACTAAATCGAAAGTGTGCTTTCGCAAAAGGTGATTCTCCAAAGTGCATTACAGTGAGGATAAGGAAATACATCCTTTTCCCCAGTGTAGTGCGATCTCGGAGTTAGTATATTTAAGTAGGGGGGGTGTGGTGGGTGCAGGGGTAAAGGGGTGCCCCCCCTGCAAAATACTGTTTAAAGCACTATTTTTTTTGTTTGTTTTTTGCCGTTTCAGAGAACCAGCTTTTTTGAAAGTGCACATTCTCTTTAATGGGTCTCAATGTTGCTTGTTCGAGATAGTGTAATTTCAATCAAGCAACATAGACCCATATATGTGTGTGTGTGTGTGTGTATATATATATATATATATATATATATATATATATATATAAAATTTATTTTATTTATTTATTTTACATTTGTTGACCGGGCTAGTCTGGCTGGATACATGTCCATTTTCAGCAGAGGCCCGAGGAGAAAAGCTCCACTATATACTGGTACATTACATAAAAATTGATTACTATAGGATATAGCTAAATAAGAATTACAGAAACAAAATGAATGAAAGATACTCACAATATGAAAGCAATTTTAAAATGTACAGTTCTTAAATATTATTTCCGCACATTGTTCACTTTAATTGCCATTTTTATATATATAAAATAGCTATGGGTCTACTGAATATAATCCAAAGACTCAAATGCCAACCTCAAAATGTCAACGATGAAAATGTTGACATGCTGCTGTTCATCTGTGCATATGCTGAGCAACAATCTTGGTGCATGCAAAATTTGCACAAAAATGTTTTCTTCACCCCTGCAGTCCACATATCCCCTGCTTATTATATATACTAACTCCTAGGTCATACAATATCTGGCAAGGGGCATATTCCCCAAATCCTTGAATTATGCAATCTCGCACACCTGCTGACCCTATACTTAGCTGACCAAATGTAATCAGCTAAGTACATGTTGATCAAACATAGTTTTGACCAGATTTTTGTCTCCCATGTATATAAATGTACAGAACAATGTGCGGAAAAGCAACTAATAAGTTAACTTTGCTTAAGCCTGTTTATAGTAAAAAGTAAAACTTTAGGTTAAATTAAATGTTCACTTTAATTGCCATTTTTTTTATTGAGTGAGATGTATGTAGATTGAAGTCTTGGACTTTGAGGAGATTAACCAGCTGGTATAGAAATGTAGCAGAAATGAGAGAAGTTAGGATGTGGTCCTAAACAAGTTGGAAGGGATAAGGGATGTCCATGTGAGGACTTAATTAGCCTGCAATGATCATGTCACTTTTGAGTGAAGTTAAGGGTAACAACAAAAAGCGAAAGATAATCATGTGGGGATTTATGGGACTGGATTATGATAAACTGGTGGAGATGGTCAAAGATCAGTTATGGGAATGGGGTCAAACTGATAGAAGAAACATGCTATGGCAATGAATCAGGGATGTCACATTTAGGTTTATGTGCAAAGGTTTGAGGAAGAAGCAAAAGCAGAAAGTGGCCAGTGTGGCTACTGATGAGTGTCAGCATAGGAGTTAGGGCAAAAGATAGGATATACAAAAGGGGAAGAGTGGGGATGAGCAGAAAGCACAGGTCAGCAGGCAAGCAGATGAGCAGCAAAGCAACTGAAGCCATTAAAATCTCAAGTTGAAAATAAGTTGGCAGGAAGGAGAGACAAATGCTTATTTAAACACGTAACCAAATAACAGAAGGGATAGATCTGAATAGGCCATCTTTTCTTGATACTAGGAATAATCCTGTTTAGAAGTATATGCCTTCTTCCAGGCCTGTTACCCCCCCCCCCCCCCCCGTTGTCCCATGATGTAAGAACTCGTATAATATTAGATGGATGAGACAGCTTGGCTGTCTTTGTTGGAATTAAAGGAATGCCTGAGAACTGTGGTTGTTTAATGAACTGGAGTCTGTACCATAGTTTTATGATTGATAGGAACCAGATGATTCCAGTGTTTTTTGGAATAGGTGGAAATGGAAGAAGTTGCTGTAATAGGGAGTTCTAGGTTGGGGAGGGATTTAGGAGATAGTGTTAGGAAGGATCTGTATGAATTCATTGCTGCTGCTTTAAGGTCTATCAGATGACATTGTCTACAGGCTTCCACTTTGGGTCAGCATGCAATTTTCACTAGAACTTAACTTTTCTCCCCTTTGGTTACATCTCTGTATCCTACTGCCAGCTTTTAGTGACATAATTCTTACATAGCAGAGGACAGTTCAGGTGTTTCACTGACTGCATAGTCTTGCCTCCACCCTTTTCTTTCAATTCTTTCAGTACCTGTTTAGTTAAGGGTCCAAGTAGCAGTCCCTTTTTTAATGGGGCATTAAGAAGTAGATTCATCTCATGAGATGGAAGAGAATGTGTCCTCAATAACGCATACATCTGCATAACAGACCCCTATAGCTCTTGTCTCCCTCTTTAATTTCTCCAAGTCTTTTGGGTTTCTAATACTATGATGGGAATGGGCCCCATTCCTAAGTCAAAGTACGATTAAAGTTCATGAAATTAGTATTGTTTCACTGTTTGATGTCAGCCAGTAGTGCTCTTCCCAGTACCCGCAATGTACCCAGTAATGACGACTTCTGCAATTTCTACAGAGTCCTGTATGGTACATCTACTGTAACCTGAGAGAAGGTGTTAACAGTTTCACTTTATTTCTCAGGGATTTATCCAGTATCTTCTCTTTCTTGTCCTTATACTTGGACAAGTATGTACTGAGGAACTTTAGCATAAGTCTTTGGCAGTTCAGAGAACTGAGGACCAGAGTGGCAGAGTTATAGACTTTCTTCCTCAATCAGTCATGAACCCCTACTTTCTCAGTCATTAATAATGTATGTTTGGCTGGAGCCCTTGCTATTCATAAACACCACAACTAGATAATCATACAGATTTTTTTCTACGTATTTACAAGAGTTTATCAGGTCCTGGTAGGGTGACTGGACAGGTAGAGGAGACTGAAAGCCCAAGTAGCATAGACTGAAGCAGATGGTGGACATCTGAGTTAATGTCATTTGGAGCCTGTTTCTGTGGGAGCTGGTAGTTACCTTGACGTCATCCAGATGGTTACCTTCAACTTTATATGAGAGCCAGCAACATTCTTGCAGGTTTATAACACTCTTACACCTGTTTAGAAACATGTGCATGTTTGAAATGGGTCAACCTGATAAGACCGAAAAGCCAGAATTTTGAATCTGACAAGACCAAGACAAAATTACCAAAACTTCACATGAACGAACACCCAGAACACCGATAAACTCCAGGTAAGTGACCATGTGTCCATAACAACAAAACACAAAAATGTAAAATGAAGCAAATTATCCCCATCCATGTGGGAGGCTTTGCCCCCCACACCTCCCTATGTGGGGGGCTGCACCCTCATACCCCCCCCCAAAATAAATATACCAACTCCAAGATCACATTACTGTGGGGAAAGGGCAAAGTTCACCATGAAGGACATGTGGTTACTTACCTGGAGTTGTTCATCGGTGTTCCAGGTGTTCGTTCATGTGAGGTTTCTGCAATTTCATCACAGTCTTCAGGGATTTGATATTGTGGTATTCTGGTCATATCAGGTAGACCCATTTCAACTAGATGCACAGCTTTGGTGTCATTGTCATATGGGTTCTTTGTTTTGAGATGGTACATCTTCATTACTGTGGCTTGATCAAGGTAAGCATCCAAGTTGGGTGTTTCAAAATACCTCTCTGTAGATCAGGTGCTCTTACGGTTTGGGGTGGGGCTTTGGAACCTGATCAGTATTCTGCCAGTCCCCAGATGCCCCTTTTCACATGGATGCTTCTCTTTGTACTTTTTGCGTGGAATGTTGACTGATAATCTTACAAGTTCCATGGTGGCCCTGCACAATGAATTCAGAGAATTTTTATTCGGATATTTTTGATTTTTTTTTTTGTCTTTGTTTGGTGGCCATCTGATTGAAAATCACACGGGGGGGGGGGCATAAAAAATGTTATGCTGTGTGCATAACTGAAATAAGCACTAACTATGAAAGTCTTTATGTTGAATCAACTTAGAAAATGTAGATATTGATATGTAATTTGATGCCTGATAACTAACTACCTTCAGCAACCTTACAGTATCTGGTGATCTATACTCAACTCTTAATATATCTGATGATCTAGACCCACTACTCCATTTACGAATAAATAAGAAAGGACAACAAAGGTCATCTCTCCAACGGGGTACATAACTGTACTCTGCAAAGAAGGCCAAGCTAAGGAACAGTGTAGTATTTGCATCAAATATAGAGTCTTCCTTTCATGCACTGTGGGAAGATAAGCTGAAGATGTCATGTATGGAAATACCTCTTGTATCACAGATGTTCAACTGGAAAGTGGTTGAATTTTGGGCCTTCTGCAGCTGAAAGTCCCAAACATTAGCACTACTTCAACAGTGAAAAATATATTGTATATATGTATTTGTTTATTAAGTTAATTCTTTTAATTAATAAATGTATTACTTAAGGTGGGATACTGATCCTCATGTGTCATTTTCAGGTTCAGCCCAGGTTCAAAAGTATGCAACCATACGAAAACATGATGGTTTTCATATGGGAAGATAAAACATATGGACCAAATGGACTGCCTCACGGTGGCCACAAGGATGTAGTGAGTATCTTATCTGATTCAACACAAAACAAGGAAAGTTACTTAAAAGCATTTGATAAGAGACGTAATAACTAACCAAAAGCCAGGAATCCACAAAAGCCTCGATACAAAAATAAATGAATTTATTACACATATAAAACAATCACATTAAGTGCTTTCATCCTTACGAAAGACCGGACTTCATCAGAATCATAGATGATTCCCTAGCAAAGAATTTCAACAGATCAGTTACTAATGAGAAAGTGCCTAAGGACTACAAAAGTAGATTTTATCATACCCTTGTTCGGGACAAGTAAGAACGGTCCAGGGAACTACAGACCTGTTAGCTTAAGTCTAATTATAGAGAACTCATACCAATAATCCAGAAGGAAAGCTTGTGTGCTTTCGCACGTGACACTAATTTCTAAGCAAGGACAGAAGGCTGCTTACTTTAATAGGGGACAGCAATCTTCAAAACAACAAACAAGAGATCATGAGCAGAAAGAGCTATCAAGCAAACTTGATCAAGTTTTATATCTTGGTTAAAAGAGAATTTGACAGTAGAGTACCAGTAGACGTGGTCTACATTGAATTCAACAAGGCTTTTCAATTAGTCTTGTATTGGGGGATTCAAGCAAAACTGGACAAAATGGAATATATTTGCCTGTCACAAGTGAGAATTCAGTAATATTGTTTAAAAAAATAATGTGAGGTAGGACAAAATATTTTCCTATGTTGGGAGGTAGGCAACAGGAAGTTAATGTGTGGAGGACAATGGAAGAAATAAAGAACATGACAAATGGAGGATCATGGCATTGGTCTTGATTCGAGTACTGTTCACTGGGTGCATTTTACACTTATTTATGAAAACAAGAAAGGGCTCATCCTGTCTTCTAATGACACACATTTAGAGGTGCTATCAAAGAAGCTAGATGATTCTGCAGAAAGTTTTTTAAAGGCTGACCACTTAGAATGAAAGGTGGCAGTTACAGATAAATGCAGATTACTGCTCATAGTCCATAGCAGCCCTAACGTGAAGTGCCATCTGGGGAGAATGGAAATGATAAAGGCAGATCAGGAAAAATATTAGTGTGCATCTCAAATGGACTGCTAGGGTATATCACAGGAACTGATGCCACAAGCAAGAGGTAATGTTTACGCTGTACAGGACCCTGGTCATGTCATTCTTTGAGTGCTGTATTCATTTTTTGAGACCATACAAGGAGAGGAATATGAGGATGCTGAAAAGAGTCCAGAGGAAAGCCACTAGATGAGTTCATTATACAGGAGAGAAGGGAAAGATGTACCCATTAAATAAGAAAGATAAAGCATTTATCACAAGATGAAAAGAGGTGAGCAGACATGATGTGGGTTTGCAGGCTCATATCATGGGGATGTGAAGGGGGTGACAAGAAATAGGAGTAGATGGAAGAAGCACAGCTGACAGTTATAGGAAGCGGTTACTTCTTGGTGCTACAGAATCACTTATTCCCAGAGTGTGTTGTGGAACCCTTCAATGGACTATTTATATAGTTTGTTTACACTGATTACAAGAGACCTTTTGCAGGCACAGTCCAGACACAAGAATGGATGCTGAAGAAGGAATCCACAGATGTATGTAAGGGGTCATGGGGCATATACAAATAGGGTAAGATAAAATGTAGGGAAGAGGGAATATAGAGAAGATGTGGGGGTATGACATTAGAAGCTCTAAAAGGGTGCAGTAGATACACTTATTGTCTCCTTCTGCCATCAAGCTATTGAAATATTGTGTTGTGAATTGAATTGCATGCATTTAGATTCTATACTTTTATTATGCTTGGTAAAAATGGAAAAGAATATTACCTGAGTTAGGAAGAACAGAAGAGACGGAAAGAAGAAAACAGGAAAATGAGGGCAAGTAGCTAGTTAGGGAATTAAAAGCAGGAAAGGATGGTATGACGGATGCTCAGTTTTATTCTAGTAATGGTGAGTGGATAGCTTTGCAAAGGTATTGGCAGAGATATTTAATAAGATCAAGGCAGGCTATGATATATTTCCAACTGTATGACTTGGGTAGGTGAGGTTGTGCATCGAAGAAATATTAGTCTGCATCACTTATAGGTTCATAGGTTCATACTAGGCTATCTGCCCAAGGGCATTTATAAGCCTAGCCCATAGTTATGTGGCTTTCGCCACCCCTTTAGTTTGAAGAAAACTATGCCTATTATTTTGCTGTGCCTCTGTCAAGCAGTGACACTGAAGTAATCCCTGGGGTATATCTGCGATTTCCCATCCATTGGTCAAGATTCCTCTTGAACAAGGCCAGCGAGGTGCTCTGCCTCACATGTACCGGGATTTTGTTCCACAGCATAGGGAGTCTCTGGGTGATGAATCTGTCCCTCCAGCACGTTCTATTAATAACCGTGTCAAGGTTTAAGTCTCCCGCCCTTGTGGTTCTGAGGGATCTAGATTTTTTGAGGTGGAGCATATTCATCAAATCTGGGTTTGACATGGCCTTATATGTCAGGCACAGGTCACCTCTGAGCAAGCGGTATGCGACTGAATAGAGCTGGAGTTCTTTCAGTCGGGCAGCATAAGACATATTTTTGAGACCCTTTATCCTTTTGGTGAGGAACTTTTGGGGTCTTTCCAGCTGCTGCAGGTGTCGGGTCAGATACATTCCGAATGGGGCATTGTACTCAATCATAGGTCTAATGAGTGATGAGTACAGGGGGACAATGACCTCCCTAGATCTAGATGTGAATCCCTTCATGATCAGGTGGGCAATGTAGAAGGTTTTCCTAACTACTTTGGCAACATGAGTGTCAAACAAAAGGTTATTGTCAACCTGGGTCCCCAGATCCCTGATGACTTCTTCTGTGCTCAGTGGATTGCCACTTATATGGTAGCTAGGGGTAACCTTGTTTTTCCCGAAGGGTATGACTATGCATTTCTTGGCGTTTAACTTTAGGCCATGGCTCTGGCACCAGTTATCCGTTTCTGTGAGGCCCTTCTGAAGGATATCTGTGTCAGATGTGTTTTCGACTATGGCGCCCAGTTTGCAGTCATCTGCAAACTTTGTCAGCCATAACCCTCTTGTGTTTGCTTGTACTTCAGAAAAGTAGATGCCGAACAAGAGTGGTCCCAGGACTGAGCCCTGTGGGACACCACTTGTGACAGGCTTTGAGTCTGACATGGCGCCAGCAACTCTGACCCTGTGGGTTCTGTCACTTAGCCAGTTTGCAACCCATCTTGTGATGTATGGGTTTACATTCAAGCTGATGAGTTTTTCGATGATACCTGAGTGGGGTATTGTGTCGAAAGCCTTTGCCAGGTCGAGGTAGGCTGTATGGACTGCCTTGCCCTCATCAGTGGCCTTGGTGACTGTTTCGAAAAAGTCAACCAAGTTTAAAAGGCATGATCTGCCTTTGACAAAGCCAAACTGGGTTGGATCCAAAGTCTGCAAGTTCCCTATGTCTTTATTTATGAGTTCCATTATGATCCTCTCCATGGCTTTGCAGATAAGGCTTGTCAAGCTAATGGGACGGTAATTTCCAGGGTCGGTGGAGGCACCGCCCTTGTGAAGTGGGACCACAGTCGCCGTGCGCCACTCCTTAGGTACGTATCCTGAGGTGAGGCTAAGGTTAAACAGCTGTCCTAACTGCGGGTTTAATTCCTCATTGAGTTCATGGAGCACACAGCCGGGGACACCATCCAGTCCCATGGATGCTGTGTTTTTTGCCTTGGAGAGTGCAGTTCTCACTTGGGCGTTGGAGATGTTTGGGGGGGCTACAATCCTCTGGTATAGATATCTCTCCTTTTGGGGGGGGGGAGAAGTTTGCACTGAACCTGTCAGACAGTATGTTGGCAATGTGTGTAGGTTCAGTAATCTTCACATCATTTTGAACTAATTCTGAGCATATTTGGGAGTTTCCTCCTAGGTTTCTAACATAGCTAAAGAAGGCCTTATGATTGTCTTTTGAGTCCTTGGCGATTTTTCTCTCAAAATTTGCCTTGGATGATTTTATGAGAGCTCTTAGTTTTTTACTTATAATGATCAAAGGTGTCTTACCTTTCAAGGATTTTGCTCTATCGTGTAGTAGCTTCCTCCTTTTGTTGTAGAGCTTGTTTATGGCTGGGGTCCACCAGACTGGATGCTGTGGTCCACCAGACTGGATGCTTGCCTTTGGTACAAAGAGTCTTAGTTTTGTTTGGGATTGCCTGATCCATGCAGTCCTGTAGGTGCTGGTAGAAGGCATTTGTAAGTGATTCAGCGGTTTGAGTAATGTTTACCACTGGCTCAGGGGCCTTAAAGGAGACCACACTAGTTTTTAGAAGTGTGAAGTCGGCTTTTGAGAAGTTTTTCACTGTGGTCTTTTTTATTTCAGGTGGGGGCGGGATGAGGACCTCCAGCGAGATTAGTTTATGATCTGATCTCACCAGTGAGGGGTATACATCTGGTGTTGAACATTGTGATCCCATGTTCGTGATGATGAGATCAAGTATGTTTTCTCCTCTTGTGGGGATGGTGACTAGTTGTTCCATGGCATTTGAGTTTATGAACTCCAGGAACCTTTGGGCTAGAGTGTTTGGGCTTGAGTAGTGTTCCCAGTCTATATTAGGGTAGTTGAAATCACCTAGTATGATGGTGTTTGGAGATACATTTATCCCCTCCAGTGTTTTCAGGAAGGCCATGTGAGGTTTCTGAGTTTGAGAGGGTGGCCTGTAACATGCTACAAATTGCAGAGCAGTCTTGCCTATGGTTAATTGCACCTGGATGGTCTCCGATGCATCGTGCGTTGCCACCAACCTTGAGGTGTGTGTGTCCTTTATGAATATGGACACCCCCCCCTCCGTTCTTGGTGTTGTCCGGATTTTGGGGCCGGAACGCATGATATGAGGTGAAACCTGATAGTGCTGGGGTGCTCTCAGGAGCCTTGAACCAGGTTTCTGTCACAGCACAGACATCGATGTTCTCCATATTGAGAAGGGCCTCGAGTGCGTGCATCTTGAGATTGAGACTTCTGGCATTGAGCAGCATTACCCTTAGTTTTTTTTCCTTTTTTGTGTTCTAGGGTGGTAGGTTTAGAATTTCAGCCTTGCCTAAAAAAAGCACTATGGGGGTGGCAAGAGCCTTTGCCAATATCCGGAAGCCCAGGGGTGACAGGTGCAAGCCGTCCCTTGCGAAGCAGCGTGGCTTGTCCAGCATGTCATCCCAGGCAGACAGACATTGGATCCCCTTTGAATGACACCAAAATTTAAGCCAATTATTAAAGCTGATCATCTTATCACTGTATTGTGGCATCATTCTAGGTGAAGGTAGGATACTGCTCAGGGTCAGGGTCATACCTGCCTGGGCTACATAATCAGAGAGCTCCTCAATGTCTCTTTTCATGTAGTCCAAGGAGGTACGTCTCAGGTCGTTGACACCAGCATGGAAAATGACTGAGTCGTACTTGTACCTGCTGTTGAGAGACCTGAGTGCTTGCGTTATGTGGCGGATTCTAGCGCCCGACAGGCAGCTTACTGTGACCTTCTCCTTACTCAGTCTGGTGAGCGGGACGTCAGTGTGCCTGACTATGGAGTCACCAATGACTAGTGTGTCTGGCATTGTGTTTGGCCTTAAGGGCTGTGACTGTTTGACACTCTGACTGTGTGGTCTATGTGTTGCATGGTGATATATCAACATGTATAATTAGAATTTATTGGTGGTGGTTGTATTCCGTTGGAAGGGCTTCTGCCATAAATTGTAGGGATGGTACTGGACAGGGTGAGAGGTAAGCTGTTTGTGGGTCTGTGTGGGCAGTGATCACATTCATGAAAAGGACTGAGGGTTAGACTGGCAGAGAATGGGACAAATATGTTTTGAAACAAAATACTGCATTTCATGTTCCTAAACACAGCCCAGAACAGCAAAGCACAACATCTGTAAGGTGAAAGAGTAAGACAGTCAAGGCTGTGTACACATCAATAGGACTTTATTATTGATGAATAACTATTAATTGCTTAAACTGATAAAATACACAACTAAAATATAAAACATGAGATACTTTTTGACTAAAATGAATTCATGTCCTTTACACATTTGATTGTAACCTGTTACTTAGTGGGAATGGACTGAGACCATAAATTAATGAAAAATAGTTCAGCTAGGTGTCACCATGAAGTAAGGAATATCTCAGAACATAAATATGGATGAATGACTGCAGAGGTAATGCCTGGTTCTCCCCCTGACTACTTATGTTAGTGATAAGAAAGCTGGGAAGAGTGGTGAAATTACAAATTAGGGAACATGGGTACAGAATCAATGACAGAGGAGGGTTCCGAGTGTCTGAGGATCACAACTGTAGCCAGGCTGTCAAGCACTGTGGGCATTCTCCTCTTTGGCACCCCTCAAAGGCAGAATTCATGAAAAAAGGAAAAAAAAGCTTCACCTCATATTGTGTTAGAAGTTGCCTCTTCCTACAGTACAGTTTCTTTTCTAAACTACTGCAAGAGCTCCTTACTGCTTATAAAACAGACTGAGCATCCTTGTCATTTTGTCATTTAAGGAGCTGCACAGTCATAACTTATCTCATCTGCTTAAATTCTTTTCATGCTACAGACAGCACTATGGTACGGTCAGATCATGAGACAATTGTCATTTATACTAAAATGCTGATCACCCTGCCCTCAGATGCTTGCTTTTTGAGCAGCTGCCCCTCTAATGCAAGTTTTCTTAAATCCCTGCTGTGAATGACTGTATATTAATTGCAGAAATATTTATACATGCCATGGAGAAGTTTTGGGGACATCTTTTTGGTATACTTCCTCCCATTTTCCACCCAGCTAAACCTAACATCCAACATTTTCTCTTGTCTCATTTGCCCTCTGTGAAAAAAAAAAAACATAGTTTCTGTTTCTTAACAGTGATCTTGTATGAATCCCCTTTAGTGGTCAGAACCAGGTCTATTTTCAGCCATCAAACTAATATTACAGATGAGCATCGAAAGTTACACATCAAAGTTTACTTTTACCAAACTGGCAAATCTTCATTAAGAAGTACATCAAATAGCCATAGTTGGCCAACATAAATGAACCGCAACCTATGACTTACTAACAGGTGACATAGTTATAACAGAACCTATCCTTTCCCCAATTTAGTGTGACCTTAAAGTTGGTATATATAATTACTGGTTAGTAAGTAGTAGGTTGCAGTCCATTTATGTTGGACAACTATGGCCATTTCATGTATTTGTTTCTGAAGATTTGCCTGTTTGTAAAAGTAAACTTTAAGTTTAACGTTCAGTGTTCTGCCATTTGATGTAATATTAATGGAATAGCTGAACAAAGACCCATCAGAACTCTTGACAGCAGAACTATGGTGGCTACTAATTTCTAGCACCAGAGAATGAGAACTCACAGGGGATTGATTGGGAGGCATTAGAAGTCATCATTTATCCCATGCATGGGTCCCTTAATTATATATGGTATGAGCCCAGTTATTCTCACTAGGGATAATACATAATTATCAATCATGGGGTGGGTAAGTCCAATCAAGTACAAGAACAGATTAGGTTATATAAAGCAACAAATGGGAATGGATAGGCCTAGTTCCAGGTTTGCTGTTTCTTGGTCTGTTTTGTAACTTCTGAGGATCATATTCAAGCCATCTTTGTTGGTGAAGGCCCTTCTGCACCCTTGTGAGAGCAGAATGATGCCTGGTTCCCATATAATTGAAGGTGACTGGACTAAAGCTCAAAGAGAGCTTCGTTATTGGCTAGTTGGAGTTAAAAGGGTTTTTCTTGTTTTATTTAAGCTCCATGTTTGTGCTTGTTTGCATGTAGCAAACCATCATGCACTGCTGCCTGGTAGTGGTTACCGCTGGTGGTTACAGATGCTAAAATTTTGCTTGTTAAGTTTTCCCTTAGCACTTTGCTTGTGGTCCTCCAGAGGTTTTTTTGTGGCCCTAATCTGTCAGCTGGAACACTAAGCCTAGCATCAGCAGTACCAACATACCTTTCATCCACTAGCCATTACTAAGAGCAATCTCTTTTCCTGACCATATAAATTTACCTGACACTGTGGACAGACAATTACACACAGTCTCTGCAGCCAGGTTGGTTGACACGGGCATCCTGAGGCAGTGTAGAAACTGCCTCATGTTCACCGACAACCCTCTACTACTAGTCCACATAAACTCAACATGTGAGAGATGCAACTATATTAAGAACCTTGAATCCATGGTTTCTCACACACTGGTCAGTACATATTTAATTTTAATTTAAGATTTAATTTTTAATTTAACGTTTATCGGGAATGTCCAATTTGGAATGAAGCCAGTTTTCACCAGATGTCCAGGGAGAAACTCTCCAGATGTGTATCTTTGTAACATGGGAGGAAACCAGAACACACAGAGAAAACTCACACAAATGCAGGGAGGACCTGCAGCCTCCAAACAGAAGGCACCCCAGCCAAGAATCAAATTAGAGAACCTCTTGCTGTGAGGTGACAACACTACTGCTGCACCACTGCGCCGTCCATTGTCATATGACAATGAGCAGGTTGTCAGCATGCACACCTTACCTCCTACTCCACCTAAACCCACATCACACATACCTACATATGCAGAGGTCCTCACAATAAACATTCCTAATACCAGAGCCCTCCCAAACATAAACACAAGCACACTACACATAATACATCCTCTGCAGAATGCAATACACATAATAGCTCATGCAACAGTGTCTCAGCTGTTAAGCCCTTAAGGCAAAACACAAAACCAAACATATTAGTCACAGGTGATTCCATTGTGAGATGCACAGATGTCCATCTCGCCAGTCTGGATAAGGAAAAGTTCATGGTCAGCTGTGTCAGGTGCCAGGATCCACCATATCACACATGTACTCAAGTCTTTCAACAAAAGGTACTGTTATAACTCTATCATAATCCATGTTGGTGTGAATGACTTAAGATGTACCTCTCTGGGCTATATGAAGAGAGACATGATTGAGCTTTTGGATTATGTGTCTCAGGCAGGTATGTCCCTAGCCTTAAGCTGCATTTTACCTTCACCTAGGATGATGCCTCACTACAAACAGAAAATGATTGACTTCAATAATTGGCTTAGTTTCTGATGTCATTCTAAGGGGAGCCAGTATCTGTCAGCCTGGAATGACATGACTGACATACCTTGATGCTTTGTCAGAGATAGTCTTCATCTGTCACCCCTGGGATTTCAGCTACTGGCTAAGGCTCTTGCCACCACCATAGTGCCTGTTTTAGATAGTGTCACAAGGACAAAATTCCCGATGTAAAAACTTCATCTAAAAACAACCTCAGGATTATGTTGCTAAACGTGGGAATCTTAACATGAAACTGCACTCACTGGAAGCAATTCTTACCTTGGAAGACGCAGACATTTGTGCATTCATGGAGACCTGGTTCAAGGTTGTGGAGACCACCCAAGCCATGCAGGGTTACACCTCCTTCCACACATTCAGACCACAGACTGAAGGTGTGAAAACTAAAGGAGGTGGTGAATCAATATTTATTTATTTTTTTATTTTATTTGTTTGATGACCGAGGAAGTCCACTGGGCCAAGAAGAGCCCATTTTTAGTGGAGGCCCGGGGAACAAAGCTCCACAATAATTGCAAGTTACATTTCACATGTTACAAAAGGACATAGTTCATTCAGCTACTTAAAGATTTACAGATAAGCTCCATTATATGTACAATTGCCTTGTCACAATGTTACAAAAATGAAAAGACATAATTCAATACAGAAATTCCAACATTTACATAAAGTGAATATTTTTGTTATAAACTCAATTGTAGGTTTAACATTTCAAAATATGTAGCTACTAGCCATTAATAGGTTTGGAAAATATTATGCATTGAGAGGGTAATAGTATATTTGAGATTGGAGAGTATAGTACAATAGATATTAGAGAGAACATTAGTTTTTGGTAGGGGAGGGATTGTTTTGGGTGGGATGAAGTAATAGTAGAGGTAGTTGGATGAGTCAGTGCAAGGTGGAATGGGAGGGGGTTAAGTTGGAGTGTGCCAAGGCCATTCCCATTTGGAAGAAAGATGAGAGAGTAGCTGAGATTTGAAGATTGTATGGCTGGGTAGGTTGAGTAGATGTGTGGGGAGAGAGTTCCACTGTTTAGCTAAGGAGTGGGACAGCAGTAGATGGCCAGGAGGTCATGCAGGTTTGTGGACCTAAAGGAGATTTTGGTTTTTGGATCTGAGTGAGCGGCTGGGAATGTAAGGTTTTAAGGAAGTCGCGAGAGCTGGCAGTTGGCAGGTTTAAAGATGAGCTTGTGAGGTATGGTGAGTTGTAGGTAACTGAGGTAGTTGGGTAGTTCAAGCCATCATGAGAGATAAATACACCCCCAAATTGGTTAAATAGTATGATTCCCCATGGAGATGCTTCAGGTGCAATTAACCATTGGTAGGACACCTATTCAAGTCAATGCCAGCTACAGGACCCTCTCCATGAATCAGGACATCCACTTAGCCTATTTGGATTTACTTGAGTTTATGAACATACGTCCAAACACCATGGTTTTGGGTGATGTTAACTACCCATCCATTGACTGGGTAAATTACTCATGCTCAAACTCACTTGCCCAAAGGTTCCTCAACTTTAATTCCAATGCCCTGGACCAGCTGGTTAACACCCCCATAAGGGGTGCCGACATCTTGGATCTGGTGCTTACCAATATGGAGAACCACTGTAGCACACCCACTGTCAGGTCTTCCCTGGTGAGATCTGACTACAAATTCGAAGCACCTATCACACCTGCCCCCCACCCCGCATCAACTAAACTAAAAAACTTCTCCAAAGCAGATTATAACCTCTTAAGGGATAGCATAAATAGTTTTACTGCACCTCCCTCTGAGATGGAACTGGGCAACTATGCTAAGACCTACACCAATGCTCTATACGAACACCTGTATAACTGCATTGACTCAGCTGTACTGATAAGACCAAAACAAGCTCCCCAAGGAAAAGCAAGCCTGACTGGTGAATAACTGCCATTAACAAGCTTTACAATAAAGGGAAGAAATTACTCTCTAAGACTAAGAAGGAGTGACCCCTAAACTGGAAACACTCCATCCTCAGCTTAAATATATATATATATATGCCACCTCAAATGAAATGCCCAGATTTGTGCTGAGCTTGTAGTTAATGATACCACATGAAAACTTCACTCCCCTTTCCCCACCACATGTACCCCATGACATCCCTACCATCTGTCTACTACCTTGTATTTCAAAAGAGTAAAGAGTAGATCATAAATGCTCTCATTCTCTATGGCCAAAAACAGAGCATCCAAGACTGTGTCCTACATGGGCTCTAAGAATTAGCAACACCGTTGGGTACTCTTTTTAGTCATAATCTAAGCACCAGCTTTGTCCCAGATGAATGGAAAATATCCACCATTATTCCCTTGCACAAAGGTGGTGCTTCCACTGACCCTGGGAACTATAGACCTATTAGCCTGATTAGCCTTATTTCCAAGACCTTGGAGTGAATCGTTATGGACCTTATCAACAAAGGTATAGGCAATCTCCAAACACTTGACCCTATTCAGCTTGGATTTTTCAAAGGGAGTTCATGGCTGTTAAACCTGGTGGACTTCTTTGAGACAGTCACCAAGGCCTTGGATGAGGGAAAATCTGTGCATACAGCCTACCTAGACTTAGCTAAGGCTTTTGACACCATCTCCCACTCAGCCATCATTAACAAACTCACCCTGCTAGGTATCAACCCTAATGTCATTACATGGGTCACAAACTGGCTCATTGATAAAACATGTATAGTCAAAATAGGGGAATCCACATCCAACAGCAGACCTGTAACCAATGGTGTTCCACAGGGATCGGTCCTGGGACCTCTACTGTATGGAATCTGTTTATCTAAAGTGCAAGCAAAAACCAAAGGTCTGTGGCTGACAGTTTGCTGATGACTGCAAACTTGGAGTGGTCAAAGAATCTCTAAATGATGTCAGCATTCTACAAGATGGTCTTACACAAACAAATAATTGGTGCCAAAGTCATGGCCTTAAACTCAATGCAAAAAATATGTTTTATCATCATCCTTTCAGTAAGAGCAATGTTCCCGCTAAGTACCACATCAATAGCAAACCCTAACCTCGCACTCAGTGGTGAGAGACCTGGACACACAAGTTGACTGCAACCTTAATTTGATCACCATGTCTCCACAGTGGTAAGAAGGGCATTCTATCTTGCTCGTCTCATAAGTAAGGGCATTGCTTCCAGAAAAAAAAAAGTTATAACCCCCCTGTACTCTTCCCTCATCAGGCCAGTAACTGAGTCCAATGCCCCTTTTAGTATGTACCTTTCCAAACACCTTCAGCAATTGGAGAGACCACAAAGGTTCCTCACAAGGAAAATTCAAGGTCTGCAGCATCTGTCCTATGTGGATCACTTGAAATCACTGTCACTTTATTCTGTTTCATACAGACTACTCAGAGGCAATCAACCAATCTCTAACCCTGATTTATTGGAAATGCTGCATATTCACAAGTTAAATGGTACACAGGTTAATCAATCTAAAGACCTTAATCTGGTATGTGACATTAATAGAACCTGCTGGAGGGACAGATTTATCTCCCAGAGGGTACCACACCTTTGGAGACTCCCACGTCATGTCATACAGAGCACCTAATTGGCTGTCTTCAAGCACAGTCTGGACGATTGGATGGTTAACTGTAAATTCATCCCGGGGGTTCCACCTGTGTCTCTCTTGGACAAGGGCAATAGGTGCTGATCATGAAAATAATGGTAGAACTTGGCTAGGCTTTTAAGGGTCCTAGAGCCATTAGCCTAGTAACTTCCTATGATCCTATGCACTGCATCTTATAGTAAAGAGAAATAATATTCAGTATTTCTACATAATGCTAAAAAAACTATTTCACACTGTAGCTCTTTTCTGACTGGAGGTGCAACATTTTGCTTTGTATTTTAATAGATGGAAACGGCATTGTTAACATACAGTTATTCTGTAATAGAAAGTGTTCTAAAGGGAACAGAGCATAATATTTTGATTGCAGCTATAACATTTATAATGTGGATTTCTGACTGTAGTTTTTTTGTGAGAACAGAGATTTATGACTAGGGCCGTAAATTTTTGTACTGCTGAGTTATACTACACTAGACTTGTGATATAAATCAAAATACAACAATACTGCACCTAGCAGTTGGCACAGAGGTGTCACAGAGCTGTTTTCTGTGGTCCAGTGGTCCTGGGTTTAATTCTCTCAGCCTCCATTCCCTAACTATATAACTAAGAGCAAAACACTTTACCAGACAGTGCTGCTGGGCTGATCTGAAAAATGTCCATGGAAATCCGTGCTCTACCCCTGGAAACAAAATAAAGTAAAAAAAAAAAAAAAAAAAGTGCCTGTGGAGACCATTTAAAACTTCTGTTGATTGAAAGAAAATGGGGACTCGCATTCTTAGCAACAGTCACTCCACTTTGAGATGCACAATTGCGGCTGGGGACATCTGCTGCAACTGCAACATTCTACATTCCTCTGGATAACTACAGAGCAGAGAAGTAACATATACTATTTAAAAAACATTGAGCATGTGTACATTATTACAGCATAGCACTGCTGCAGCAGAACTGTAACTTAAAGCAAGATTGTTTGTGAAGACCATCATGTAACACTGTATTGCTGAAAGAAATGACATGTATTGTTAGCAGTATGTGTTCTATGTGCAGATAAAACACAATTCTGAATTGCTTTATGATGGGAAGGGATGGGATCCTTATTGGAGCCATTACATTTTTACTGCACTTCATAGCAATAGACAAGTAAGATGATGGAGATCGCAGCCTTTGTGCTGTAACCTACAAATGCTTGTCTTTTTCTCTCTATCTCTAACACTTTGTATAGGAGGGTAAAAGAGAAAAAAAAATATGTTATGTGGTACTATATTAGTGGAGAGAGCTTTAGAAAAAAAACATATTTATAATGCTTAAGTTATAAAGGACTGATAAGGAAGTGATTGCAAAACAACATATCAACTACAGATCAGAACTCTAGTTTCCTAAGCTACTTCTATGATTATCTAGCAATAACCCACAAATGGGTGAGGGTATCATGAGATTAATCCATAGCTGATGTGGTTTAATCACAAGGGCTAAGATGGAGTGATTAAGCAAAGTCAAATTGCTTTAATTTCTTAATGTCTTTGTATAATACTGCTGTAGTATTCTGCATTTGCAGATGTACTGAGCATGCATATGGGAGGTACATTCCCACATTTGTACAGTACATCAGTAGAGTCTAGGAGAAGCAATGGAGTAAAGAGAAACTTTTAACTGAATGCAATAAACCTGGATGAAGCCCAACATAGCAGAGGGAACACAGGTCCAAAAATAGAGAAAAATTTTAAGTATTGCTCTTACAAAGTTCGAAAGCTCCTAGGGTACGTTTTGTGTCAGTGGACATTTTGTAACCTGAAATGTCTATCTTTACTTAATGACATCAATCTCCAGTGGCTTGCAAGAAAAAAACTTTTTTTTTGAGGAAGAGACCAAGACTATGAGCCAAAAATCTGGACATTCTGTGAAAAATCCGAGCAGTTTAGAGGTACGAGAGTCTGCTGATATTTTAGGAGGCACAGTGGAGAAATAAAAGGAAAATCAGGTATATTTCTGTTTCTTTAGTTTTGCAGACTGCACGTGATTTTTCTTGTATTTTGCTTTGTCCTCTAAGCATTTCACACTGGAAAAATCGGGCCGCTCTATGATACTTCAGTGGCCGGACGTTTTTTATTGGTGTGTTTACAACAGGCATGCTGATTGGGCTATCCAGTCATCATGAACATTCTTGAAGGGCAATGAACCATTACTACATATTTTGAAAATATCTTTTTAGCAACTGCCAGCCCCCTCCCCAACACATCTATGTGATGGACTCCCCCCTTTCACCCTCTAACTTATTCTACAGCAATACAACAGCAAGAAAAACAAAAATTGCCAAATATATACACAACAGTCTTACACAAACATCAAAACTGCAACACCTGCATTGCAAGGAGATTAACTGTATACATTAGTCTTTTGATCCATTGTGTACAGACTGTTGAAACTTGGTCAAATGATTATTGATTAGTAGTTGGAAAACCAGTGTTTGATAAAACAATATCAGAATGCTAATGGAAAAGTAAAGATTATATAATCTATTCATAGTGGTTTTGATTGGCAAAATAAACTAGTTAAAATAACAACACTGTATAGGCGGTCGGCAAAACTTTATTAAAATAAAAACAGGGTAAGTGTGTTCAGACCATACATATCAAAATAAAATGCATCCAAATAAATACTAAGTGGTTCAAATCCATTAGCCAGTAAAAACAAAAATAATGAATTACATGATATGAAAACAAACCTATTAGCCTCTCTTTTTCTTTAATTTAGATTTTAAAGAGACCTTATCATTCAGGCCTTCTTCCTTGTCAGCTTGCAAGTGTAAAATCCAAAATAATTCCCTATGTTCAGTTTCATTACAAATGTCACCAAGTCAACCATTATCTTTAAGTATCTCTGTTACTTTAAATTTAAATGTGTATTCTTGATTAGTTTCTGCAACATGCCTAGCTAAAGAATTATTGTTTTTATTAATTGTCATATCTCTCATATGTTCCCTCATCCTTTCTAACAACATAGTTAGTCTTACCTATATAAAATATATGAAATATATGAGACAACGTGCACTGTGCTAAGTAGACTAAATTCCTAGTCCTACATGTAGTGACCACATTATATTTATATACTTTATTAGTAATAGGCTGTATAAATCTACTATCCAAATCTGTAAGATGGCAAAGATTGCATGTTCTACAAGGGGATATACCAAACTGGTCAGTAAAAGTCCCATGATTATAATTGTTGTAACATAAAAAATCTCTTTAGTGATTTTTTATTCCTAATCGTGAACATGGGTTCAGTTCCTATCACACTATTAACTTCCCTATCACCTGTTAAAATATGCTAATTATCTCTGATGGTATTGCATATAATTTTAATATCACTTTAGGAAGTAAGATTAATGGTAGGTGCTCTCACACAAGTCACATTCTCTTTTCTCTCAAATTGTTGGTACCTATCAGAAAAATATGGAGAGGCTCTGTCTTTTCTTAGATCGTAGCCTCACGTACACCTTGCTCTGCTTCATCAGTCCGGTATCCCCTAGCTCATCTGTCATACCTTCAATTTCCAATAGAAATTTACTGTCTAAATTATTCAAACAGGAAAAACGCATGGCTTGTCCTTTAACGTTTCTAAATATATGAGGTGGATGTAAGCTGTTTCTGTGTAAAGTATGATTCCTATAACACTTCTTCCTATAGGGACTGTTAACAATCCTATTTAGATGATCCTTCTCTAATTTAATGTGTAAATATTCTATACTAGTTTCTGAAACATGACTGGTAAATTTCAGGAAACACTGTACACTATGTAAATATTCGAGGAACTCATTGAATTAATTTTCATTTCCTCTCCAAAGCACAAACATGTCATCTACAAATCATTTATAAAAGGCAATAGAAGAAACAAATTTATTATTGGAAAAGACACTCTGTTTCTCCCACTGTGCTAACACTATATTAGCATAGCTGCTAGCACAGGGGTTGCCCATTGCTACACCCTTTCTTGGTCGATAATATTTACCAGCAAATATTAAAACATTATTTTCTAATACCGTCTCAGTAAATAAGCATAAAAGATCTACTTGTTTTTCGGTATAAAAACCATGATTTAATAGAAAGAGTCTGGTAATTTCCAGGCCTTCATCGTTAGGTGATATCTAATGTTACAAACAAATAATTAACATTGCATTCTGCACTAGAATAATGCTAATATAATTGTACTAAAAACTGCCTAGAGTCATTCAAAACAAATTTATTTTCATTCAAAACATTTCTTAAACATTTTTCAACATATACAGACATCATTTCTGTCACCCATCCTTGCCCCAAAACTATTGGCCTTAAAGGTGGATTTCTATAATTTATATGAATCTTAGGAAGAGCTTGAAACATAGGGATAACAGGAATAGCAATGTAACAATACTTATAGATATATGTACTAATAATACTCTGTAAACAGTCATCTAATACCATGTGTACATTCCTAACTATCCCTTGGGTGAGGTTTAAATCTATTTTATCATAAGCTTCACCTTCATTCAGTTGTTTGAGAGCAGCTTCCTTATAAAAGCGGCTGTCCATTACCATACTGAATCCCTGGCATAATAAATACACACGTTTGCATAATGAAAGCATTATACATATATTGTTAGTGTCCATAATAGTTTTTTATTGTATTTATTATTTTGCATTTCTAATAGCTCCTTTCCCCAGTGTTGTGCTGCATAACACAGATATTGTCACCCAAATTAAGTATTTTGCATTTGCTTCCATAAATCACTTATTCTGATGTTTCAAGCCATTCTTTAGACAGTCCCCTTTCTTTGGATGTGTACTAATCTATCATCTGTAAATATGTTTTAAATGTATATAGTATGGTATCTTGGGCCTGTTGAGTAAATTTAATCTCTACACTGCTTTTGTATCATTCCTCCAGATAGCTAAGATTGTCATCACCCCCCCAAATGACATTTAACAAAACTCACAGCAAAACAACAGAAAACATTATACATTGGTACTTCTCAATCAAACAAGTAGCTTTCACAGGTGTAACACTGGAAGTGTAAGGTTGCATTAAGGCTGGGTTTGGTTTGAAATATCAGTTATGAAAACATGTTTTGTATTGTAAGTGTCACAATTTGGATTCATGAAGTACAGATCCTGCTTATGTAACCTTTGAAAAGGTAATCACAGCCTAGCTAGACCTCAAAAAGGCATTTTACACTATCCCACACATTCACAAATGAATGCATATCCCTTTTAAGCTCAGTGAATTGGTTCACAAACAGAGAAAATGAAATCAAGGTGGATGTCTCTACCTCCTCCAAAAGATCTTTTGCTAGAGGTGTATCCCAGGGTTTATTCCTTGGGTAACTCCTCTTTGGCATTTACTTCTCAGAAGTTAAAACAAATGTTAAGTATTTATGGCTGGTCATGTTTGCAGCTGACTAAACTAGGTGCCATCATAAACTCTCCAGAAGACACCAAAAGCTTACAAGAGAGCCTTTCCCAAACAGGTAGCTAGTGTCAAAACTACGGACTAAAACTAAAAGCCAAGAAATGCATAATGGTTTCTTCAGGAAACATGAATTCCCATGTACACTCACATTCATGACAGACGTCTGAGTATTGATCCTGTAGTCAGGGATCTGTGAACATTTGTTTATAATGAACTGTCCTCTGACTGTCACACATCTACTATTATAAGAAGTCCTTTTTCATTGCATGATTTATATCTAAAGGTATGGTGTCCAAGTACAGGAATGTAATCATTCCACTGTACTTGGCTGTCAATCAGTTAGACAATATTATGAATGCAATATTACCAATGCACTGAAATTGGCCAGAGATTTGGGCGATGATTTTATGACCGATATTATAAATAAAGCTCAGCTTTAGTGCATCTTTCAATGTCCTTACACTTTCAGTGCTTCATCTGTGAAAGGTACGTTTGGCATGTTTGCTTGGGACTAACCAGTGTAAAAATGCTGTTCTCCTTTATTGCTTTCTATAGCATCAAAAATATTTACCAAATTTATCATTATGGTAATTTCTTCAACAACTAAAAAACACGTATGCAATCAGTAATGTCCTTCCTGGTATGTTTTTTTTTTTTTTTTTTTTATGTCGGTCTAGCTTATAGTATACCAGTTGCACCAGGAAAATATTCACAAGGGAAGGCATTTTGGTGATAACTCGCAAGGACTGAAGAACTGAAAACCATGTATGCATCATTGAATATAATGCCACATTCAGTATTTACCTGTCAAAACACTTACCGCAATTGTTGTGACCATAATGATTGCTCACTAAGGCCTAAAAAAAAAAAATCACAAAACTATGCAGACCATCTCAAAACCTTTTCCCTCTTCTTGATATCATACAGGCTACTGAAAGTGATTCTGCCTCATGTATAGAGCCTTGAGGTATTTTGGTCTCTTGGCACATAAACAGAACATGTCGTGATGTTAATTATGCATTGCAGAGAATACCTCTGCTATGGAAACATGCTTCACTCCACAGAGAATTAACTTTATTCAAATGTAATTTGGCTTAATGGATGAAAAATTAGAAACTCACCCATTGTTTTAGCACCCATGTCCCTCATGGATAGGAGCAACAAAAAAATGTCTCCGCATATCCTTGTTCTGCTTTTGTCTAGATTATTCATATGCAAAATACAAGGGCTAAACTTTACCATGTGAATGAAAGGCCAGGCTTCATAAGACCCTTACAGATCAACAGCGTTGCAAGTACTTGTGAACCTACAGTACCAGCTGCTGAAAGGGACACATGAAGTACTTTATGTAGTATTGGAGACCTCTGAAAGAAGCAAATACCATATTATTTAAAAGTAAACATGATAAAATCACACAAAAATTAGGGTTCAGAGAAAATAATGGTATATATAATTAAGATTAAGGGAACTGGATCTGTTCTTTCCTGAGAAAGGAGAGAGAAAACACTGTATGGGTGCATAACAATTTTAGAAAAATATGAAAAAAATGCACAAAAACACAGAAAAAATGAGGACAAGATAAACGATGTCAATCAGCCAATCAGCAGACAGAAGGAAGAAATGTTTCTCCAGATGTGTGGGAGGTTTACAGACAATGTGTATTGTTTACACTCACAAAATGGATGGTGAATCCATTGAGTCATTCAACAAAACCTGTGATAAACAGAAACAATGGGAAATGTGAATGATAAAAAAGAAAAAGATATTAAATAGTCTTTGTAGACCAAATAGATCAGTATTTCTGTCTGCCATAAAATGAAAAGAAAGGACTTTGAGCCATACAGCGGGGACATTATTGATTCAACAAATATCCTGCAAGAAAGTGAAAACCTCTGTTTTTCCATGGCCACTGTATCTGGTTGAACAGCACAGCATTGTGGTGTTTCACTACCACCAGACCTATGCAACCCATTTAGTCATAAGTCAGTAGATGAATCCTGTGGAGCAAAACAAAACACTGACTTAAATTCTGCTGTACTATGTCTTGTTTTAAAGTGATAACTGCACTAACTTCCTTATGTGAGTTTGCATGCTAAAATATCATTGAGAATAGAATACTTATGGATCACAGTATCTGAATCATGATATTTTAAACTGTAAACTCACATAAGGGAGTTGTATCATGCTTTAGTATATTTTTAATTCCATGTTGTGTCATGTACAAGTAAGTAAGTATAAAACAGTAACATATATAACTCAAGGCTACTTGCAGCTAATTCATGAGTGGATTGTTAGCATACCTCTCAAACTCTTAGAGCAAGAAATTGGACAAGGCTATCAATAAAAGTGAGACAAAGGACCTAAAATAATGAAAATTTTTAAATATTGCTCTTTACAAACCCAGCCACTGGGGATGCACAAGCCAGTGTGTTTCTTTGTGCCGGTGCCAAGCCCCGATAAATGGGGAGGGTTGCGTCAGGAAGGGCATCCGGCGTAAAACCTCTGCCAAATTACTGATGTGGAGAACATTTCATATTTACATACCGGATCGGTCGAGTCCCAGGTTAACAAAGACCGCCACCAGTACTGTTAGCCAACAGGGTGCTGGCAGAAATTGGGCTACTGTTGGCCGAAGAAGAAGAGGAGGGGGAAGGCATGCCCAAAGGCAGGAAGAGAGGAGGAAGATTAGGAGTGTAGCACTGAGGGTAGGAACTTTGAATGTTGGCAGTTTGACTGGTATCGGGAGAGAGCTAGCTGATATGATGGAGAGAAGGAAGGTTGATATATTGTGCGTGCAAGAGACAAGATGGAAGGGAAGTAAGGCCAAGTGTATAGGAGGCGGGTTCAAATTGTTCTATCATGGTGTGGATGGGAGAAGAAATGGGGTAGGGGTTATTCAAATGGAACAGTATGCCAAGAGTGTTTTGGAGGTGAAGAGAGTGTCTGATAGAGTGATGTTTATGAAGCTTGAAATTGATGGTGTAATGATGAATGTTGTTAGTGCATATGCTCCGCAAGTTGGGTGTGCGATGGATGAGAAAGAAAAATTTTGGAGTGAGTTGGATGAAGTGGTGGTGTGTGCACCCAAGGGTGAGAGACTAGTGATTGGAGCGGACTTCAATGGGCATGTTGGTGAAGTGAACAGAGGGGATGAGGAAGTGATGGGTAGGTATGGTGTTAATGAGAGGAATGCAGAAGGTCAGATGATTGTGGATTTTGCGAAAAGGATGGATATGGCTGTGGTGAATACGTATTTTAAGAAGAGGGAGGAGCATAGGGTGACATACAAGAGTGGAGGAAGATGCACACAGGTGGATTATATCCTATGTAGGAGGGCCAGTCTGAAGGAGATTGTAGACTGTAAAGTGGTGATTGGGGAAAGTGTAGTTAAGTAGCATAGAATGGTGGTCTGTAGGATGATGGTGATCAAGAAGAGGAGGAGGAGTGTGAAAGCAGTGCCAAGGATTAAATGGTGGAAGTTAAAAAAGGGTGATTGTGAGGTGGAGTTCAGGGAAGAGTTAAGACAGGCACTGGGAGGCAATGAAGAGTTACCAAATAGCTGGGTAACTACAGCAGAGCTAGTAAGGGAGACTGCTAGGAAGGTGCTTGGTGTGACATCTGGACAGAGGAAGGAGGTCAAGGTGACATGGTGGTGGAATGAGGAAGTACAGTAGAGTATACAGAGGAAGAGGCTGGCAAAGAAGAAGTGGGATTGTCAAAGAAATGAAGAAAGTAGACATGAGTATAAGGAGATGAGGTGCATGGCAAAGAGAGAGGTGGCAAAGGCTAAGGATAAGGCATATGGAGAGTTGTATGAGAGATTGGACACTAAAGAAGGAGAAAAGGACCTGTACCAATTTGCTAGACAGAGGGACAGAGCTGGGAAAGATGTGCAGCAAGTAAGGGTGATAAAGGACAGTGAGGAAAACGTACTCACAAGTGAGGAGAGTGTGTTGAGTAGATGGAAAGAGTACTTTAAAGGGCTGATTAATGAAGAGAATGAGAGGGAGAGAAGGTTGGATGATGGGATAGTGAATCAGGAAGGGAAGAAGATTAGCAAGGAGGAAGTAAGGACAACTATGAAGAGGATGAAGAATGGAAAGGCTGTTGGCCCAGATGACATACCAGTGGAAGCATGGAGGTACTTATGAGAAATGGCAGTGGAATTTATAACCAGATTGTTTAATGAAAGTTTGGAAAGTCAGAGGATGCCTGAGGAGTGTTGAAACTGTTTTGGTACCTATCTTTAAGAATCAGGGTGATGTGCAGAGCTGCAGTAACTACAGAAGGATAAAACTGATCAGTCACAGCTTGAAGTTATGGGAAAGAGTAGTGAACGCTAAGTTGAGAGGGGAGGTGATGATTAGTGATCAGCAGTATGGTTTCATGCCAGGAAAGAGCACTACAGATGCAATGTTTGCTTTGAGAGTGTTGTTGGAGAAATGCAGAGAAGGTCAGAAGGAGTTGCATTGTGTCTTTGTGGACTTAGAGAAAGCATATGACAGGGTGCCTAGAGAGGAGTTGTGGTATTGTATGAGGAAGTCAGGAGTGGCAGAGAAGTATGTAAGAGTGGTACAGGATATGTACAAGGGTAGTGTGACATTGGTGAGGACTGCAGTGGGAGTGACAGATACGTTTAAGGTGGAGGTGGGATTACATCAAGGATCAGCTCTGAGTCCTTTCTTATTTGCAGTGGTGATGGACAGGTTGACAGATGAGATTAGACAGGAGGCCCCATGGACTATGATGTTTGCAGATGACATTGTGATATGTAGTGAGAGTAGGGACCAGGTTGAGGAGACCCTGAAGAGGTGGAGATATTCTTTAGAGAGTAGAGGAATGAAGGTAAGCAGGGCTAAGACAGAATATATGTGTGTAAATGAGAGGGAGGGTAGAGGAATGATGAGGATGCAGGGAGTAGAGTTGGTAAAGGTGAATGAGTTTAAGTACTTGGGATCAACAGTTCAGAGTAATGGTGAGCATGGAAGAGAGGTGAAGAAGAGAGTACAGGCAGGGAGGAATGGGTGGAGAAGAGTGTCAGGAGTGATTTGTGACAGACGGGTACCAGTAAGAGTGAAGGGAAGGTCTACAAGAGGGTACTGAGACCAGCTATGTTATATGGGTTGGAGACAGTAGCATTGACGAAAAGGCAGGAGTCAGTGCTGGATGTGGCAGAGTTAAAGATGTTAAGATTTGCACTGGGTGTGACTAGGATGGATAGGATTAGGAATCAGTGTATTAGCGGGTCAGCTCAGGTTGGACAGTTTGGAGACAAAGCAAGAGAGGCGAGATTGCATTGGTTTGGACATGTGCTGAGGAGGGGATGCTGGGTATATTGGGAAAAGGATGCTAAGGATGGAGCTGCCAGGTAAGAGGAAAAGAGGAAGGCCTAAGATGAGGTTTATGGATGTGGTGAGAGAGGACATGCAGGCGGTTGGTGTGAAAGAGCATGATGCAGAGGACAGGAAGAAATGGAAACAGATGATCCACTGTGGCGACCCCCAACGGGAACAGCTGAAAGAAGAAGATGATCTTACAAACATAGAAAGTTGATAAAATAACAGTTTTGGGATTTTCTCAAGGATGTGAAGTCTAAAACTCAAATGTCTGTCATTATTTTCTAACTTCACACTTTAATGATTTACCAGTAATTTGCCAGAAAACCACAATTTTATGAAAAACAGACCCAAAATAAGAATCCAAAATCTGGACATTCTGTGAAAATCTATACAGTTGAGAGGTATGATTGTTAGTAGCAATATTGTTAACAAAGGGAGCATATTTCTCTTATTTGCCTCCTGGTCAAGCTAATCAGTAGTGCAAGACAGGAAAAAAGACAGAAAAAAAACCAGAAGACTGTCTGTCATTGATCATCATTTCATCTCATCTGTTAAGCAAATAAATATGTTAGAAATTTGGCAACATCATGGAAATCCTTAATATATTTTGTGTTATTTATTGATTGATTTCTTAACCAGGTAGTTGGTCAGGTTGATTGGTGAGTGACTCTTTTCGGTCACATCCTGGGCCAGACACAGTGCAACATTATAGCCATGTTATATTTCACAGTGTTGTTAAAGCTATCATTAGATTTCTGTCTTCCTTCACAGAAACACATCTCATATGCACAGCTGCAACAATATGACTACACTAGTAAGTGAGCCATCACTTTTTTACTATGAATGAAGCAGTTGTATTTCTTACCCTCACATTCTGGATTATCGGACTTGAAGTTTATGGGGAAGTCATGTGAAACCTGTAAGAGAAATGTAAACAACTAAAATAACCAATTGTTAAACTAAATAAAGTTTAATAATTTTACAACATTTGAATAATCAACTTTTTTGTATTGGACATGGTCTAGATTTCAACATGGGAAATTCAGCACCAACTTTACTCCATCTCTTCCTAACATTCCCCAGTTTATTAGCACACCACCCCTCCGGTTTACCTCCAAGCAGGTCCTGAATATTTGCTACATGGGTTCTGGTAATGTATCAGGCAGTCTTGTTGTCAGCACCAGACACTATCTGGTATACTCACCACTAAGCATATTTAAACTTGCTCTCTGCACTGGATTTGTGTCAGACAAATAGCGAACTGTGGCTGCCCCCTTCATTCTTGTACACTGGCACTAGTATGCTTATTCACCAGATATCTGGGATACACCCTTCTCTCCATACTGATAGGAATACCCTCAGGAGCTTTTCTGCCCTTTCTCACCCAGCATCTTTATCATATCTGCTGTGACCTCATCTGAGCCTGCTTTGCCTCACTTCATGTTCCTTACTGCTGTTCTTTCTTCTAGGGTGGGCTCCTCTACTTCTGTCATTGTATGCTGTGTCTAGGGCATTTTACACAGATTTCAAATCTGTTAGCAATCAGAAATGGACTAATTAGCTCAATGAGGTAGCAGCTGCTGGAGAACATGATAAGTGGAGGCACAAAGACCCGAATTAAGTCAGAAACCAATAACTGAGAAACTGTTTTAATAAAACAAATGGTAGCACAAAAAACTATGCTCTTCTTTAGCGCTTCGGCAGTAAATGCCTTCTAGGAGGACATCAGATAAAATTAGTGCAAATAAATATACTCATGAATTAAATACCATAAGTTGATAAATCAATTAATTGATCTATTTATGCTGTTTAATTCATGAGTATATTTATTTGCACTAATTTTATCTGATGTACTCCTAGAAGGCATTTACTGCCATTTGTTTTATTAAAACAGTTTTTCAGTCATTGTTCGTTTACTTGGTTCTGGCCTTTTGTCGTATATCAGTTTGGTGTTTCATAGTTGTACTTCTGAATTAAGTCAGACCTAGCTAGCAGGGAAACTGAAGAGAAATAATGTTTTGCCTTTCCCTGATTAAAAGAACAATTGAATAGGTCCCATACTGAAAATATGGGCATGTAAAAAAACAAAAAAACAAAAACAATACATTCATTGACAGATAATTTAGGGTGGGATGAGTTTGACTCTTACCTCATAATTTGGAGGAATTCTAGCACCAAAGCCAAAAGCTGGAAACTTCTTATCACTTGAATAAAAAAGATGAACACTCATTAGGAACAGCACAATTTCTTTCCCCATATGACACTGCAGTTCTTAGTATGAGCAAAGCCGATTATCAGAATGATGCTAAAAGCTGTGAAAAGAAGCTTGTTGTTGCAACACACTAACAGAGAAGCAATAGTACAATTCCTTTCATGCAGAGATTGAAATTACCTTCCATGTGGCGAGAAGTTGCAAATGAAGATGCTCTTATTTAAACTCATAAGACACTGCACCCTTTGGTCACATATTTCTATTAAGAAATTAAAAGACCTAATCATATTTAATCTCTAATCTATACATTTTAGAGTAATATTTACGTTACACATTGTTATGCCAGTGCCAAAAAAAGACTACAGAAATATTGAAACTAGACAGATTGAATGCTATTGTGTTTCCTTAAATAGAAGCATTTTTACAGTGAATTACTTTCTTGGTAGATAAGAGGGAAAGGAGGACAGTATATGTGTTAAAGCTTCTGTGCAATTACATGGAAACTAGCCCCTAGTGTGTAAAGGAAGTATCTAATTTCCAAGATTACTTTTATACTTACACATTAGCTAAATAAGGGTCACCCCTTCAGTTGAATAAAATTCTGTGACTCAGTTTAGTTGCATATTTACAGTGAGGCATACCATTCAACCGCTTAACACAAGGAATCTAGACAAAGCCAAAAACAATGGCAGGACAAAGGCCAAAAAATAAGGACAGATTTTAAATATTGCTCTTATAAATTTAAAGAGTGCTAGAATAAGAGGTTATGTATTAGCCTGCATTTTCTGAAGGATATGACGCCTGAAACTCAAATGTTGGTAATTATTTTGTGACTTCATTTCTCAATGGTTTTCTGGAAAAACATGAATTTTATGATGACCAGACCAAACATATGAGGCAAAAATCTGGACAGCTGAGAGGTATTCTGTCGTATTTTTTTTTTTTTTGTAATGCAATGGGCTTGTGTTCATTGACTGATAAAGGATTTGTATAACCTCACAAGTGCAAATGGAATCAGTTTTAACTTGTCAATGATTCGTTTTATTTGTTGTGCTTTGTACAGTTCTAATAATATCAGTGGTTTCTGGAATGTGCCGGTCTGTGATATGAAATACAATATGAGTAGACTAATTTTATACAGTCTTAACTTGAAACATATTATCTGCTCCAGACTGCCAGAGTCCCAGTATGTTAAGTAACGTACCCTAGTCATACATATGACAGTCAAACTTATCGGCAATCCTGTTGCTAGAATTGAAAGACTGAAATGTGCATTTGGTTCACCAGTATAACCATAAACCAAATAAAAATACTATCTTGATATTTCTGTCATAGCAACAAGAATAAAACCTCATTCCTTGTTTAGTTATTACTGTCAGGCCTACTACTTGTGCAATTTTTACTCATAAAGCAAATCATTTTTTCGAATACTACTTATCCATTGATGCAAAATATGACAAGGATTTTAATTGTCATGTTATTTTATTTGTTCATTCTGTCTTATGTTAGTCATTTGCTCATAAAAAATAAATGTATATTACCACCTGAGTATGTGGTACAAAATGTGACAAAATTTGTTCTCGGTCAGATATTTTCATCTGCTCTATTTTTTTGATAATCAGTTTTGAAAAATGCCACTCTCCCCATGATTTTGACACTTGGCTAAAAGGTAAACTTAAATCTTAGTGAAGTTAACTTAGGGAAAGTGTGTAGGGCATCCACAGACTATAATATATGTATTTTTTTTGCATGGGCAAATATGATCCATTAAAGTATATGGTCACAACTCACATTATTCCTTAGTTGACGTCACTGAGCGATACAGTAAATTTATTTCTGCTGTGGTTTAATTAAAATTTTTTTTTTAATTAAAAATAGCTTAAAAAAAGGAATGAAAGTAATACAAGTACACTGCAACACCTAACTCGTTAAATGCCACAGCGTACTTAGGAATATGAACAAATCACTTTAAATATCAGCATTGATGAAACGTTCATGAGAAGACGTTTTCATACCCGTAAGAGTTTTCTTTTTGGTTGTTAGGCTGGTCCAAAATGTATTGGCTACCAAAGCATACTTGCAGAGTAGCTACTATCCTAATTATTTAAGCTGAGACATAGCCTGCTCATCATGTAACTAGTACTGGTTTACAATGTCACATCCCACACCCACAGCTCTTAAAGTGAAAAGCAAAAAAAAAAAAATAGACTGTGATTCACACCCCCTCAGCTCTTTATTGAAGAGCAAACCTTTTAACTTTTAGCAAGCTTTACCATATAGCTGTGAAGACTAAGCTGCATTTATTATTTCTGTACTGCCATAGAAATAACAGGGTAGGAAGTAACACTTCATGTTCACTTCCCTATAATGCCTTGCATCTGAGGCTGTATTCTCCTTCACTTTCACTCTTGCTGTCTTTAAGTACAACTTCTGGACTGTAAATATAAATGATCTAACAGTTTTCTGAATATTTTAAATTTTCTAAACCAGAAGGAAATGAGATGCATACAAAGACAAACTGACCTGTCATAATCCTGACAGATTTCTCCCACAGCAGACAAAGCCTTTAAATATTCATTTGGCTGAGATGAGTCAATGTAATGCAGGGACTGGCTGTTGCGTGGCTCACCATTCGAAGCAGTAAAATCAATTGCCACCTAGAAAAATAATGAACAGATATTAAGGAGACAGCTAAAAGAATAGTGATCACAGAGACATTTCCTGAGTGATTATCATTTCAGTTCTTTTATCAGGATCTCTACTGAAATTGTTAGAGTGAAAAAAAAAAAAAAAACACCTAAACTACGTGAGAAAGTCAAATCTCAAACATTGCTCTTCTCCTTCAAATATATATATATATTTTTTTGCAGGGGGTAATACCCCTGTTCATCTAGACGCAGGGGAGCAAGCCCACTATACCCCTGAACTTTATATATATATATATATATATATATGTATGGGATCACTACATAATCTCGAACTTTTGGAATACCGAAAGCCAAAATCTCAAGAATATGTAGCTGAATCCCCTAAATACCGAAAGACCAGAAGCGTGAAATTCAAAAACCCAATGTTCGGATATATTGAAGTAGCACTTCTGGTGTTGCGGTTCGTTTATGGATGGGTGGAAGTTCAGGGAAGTATCTATATGTAAGTGTGTTGGTTGGGGCTTTAGTGTGTGTCAGTCTGTGATGTGACTGTGATGTGTGTATGTGAGGGACTGTAAAAATGTGAGGGTGTGAGCTTCCTTTATGTGATCTCAGAATTAGCATATTTAAGTAGGGGGGTGTGGGGGGCACAGGGATGCTTGCCCACCTGCTTATCTATAGTGTAGGATTATCTGTTTGTTTGTGGGGGCAGTTGTGTGTGCTGTATATGTATTGTACGCTGGGGATTTTGAATTTTGCAGTTTTGGTCTTTTGGTATTTACGGGTTCCAGCTATATAGTCTCGAGATTTTGAAATTCGGTATTTCAAGATTTCAAGAATATGTACTGCTCCTATATATATATATATATATATATATATATATATAAAAAGCTGCAGTGGCCATCTTTGACTTGGTAGATACAAATCCGTTTTTAAGGCCATTCAGTCTCTGTATTTCAGTACCCCCTCATGTGGGTCTAAACATTTCAAATGATTACTCATTTAATCATTCTTGCATTTCCTCAGCCTGAATCCAATATCTCTGCTGAAACCATTTTTGAGTTTGAACCTGATTTTCAGTTTAATATTGTTACTTTTGCTTAATAAGTAGTTCAAAAATGTCTTGCTATAAAAATTAAAAAAAAAATGCCACAGAACATGTCAATACAGAGAAATTTATTTTGATGACTGCTGCATAATAACAAAATGTTAAGTGCTTTCTTTTTTAGCCTACAAAGAACTTCATCAGTGCCAAATACAACTGTACTGCTTCATATTTATATTAAAAAACTTAATGTTTCACATTTCTTGCCAGCCAGTTCTGTGGGAGAATATGCAATACTTAAATACTTTTAAAAAAACTTATCTTGTAAATATTAAAACTTATGCAAAACATTCTGTTAAAGCATATTTAAAAAAAATCAAACAACACTTTTTTGTATTTACAGCTTTAAAGTCCAGCTGTATTCTCATGTAAAATGGAATTCATAGAAAACTGTTCAATGAGGACAAGTACTTGGGTAGTATTAAGCAAAAGTTGCCAATGCAAGTTTCTCAATGTTTATCTTCCAGTACCCACACCTTTCAGATCTGTACATTCTGTCCAACACACACAAAAAAAATTAACCTGTTTAAAATGACTACACACTGCAGAATGTTTACGTGATGCATTGTTAGTTGCCCTCTTGTTATTTGCATATACATGCATTTGTACATACATAGATGTGTGTGCAGTAATCTCTCCATTTTTCCTACATAAAATGCAGGGCAAGTGGCACAAAACACCAAGTACACCACCCCACATTGTATTTTACCTTACAGGGAATAATTGTAGAGTAATGTTCTGCAATAAATCTACTTTGGGATCAATTTCCACATGTTTTCATTCCCAAAATGTTGCTAGATCTAATTCTTTGTTTAATACTAGATCCTCTTTCAAAAAATCCCTTTAAATTGCTGTTTAAAAAACAAAAGCTGAACTTAAGCCAAATCTCTCAGTGAGCTCTGCTGGTCATAATATAGTTGATCAATTTTTGGCCATTACTTTTTTAACTTCACTACTCTGTGATTTGCTAGACAAGATCATCACCTTAGAATAATCATTGTTCTTGTCTACCTTTTAACTCTTAATCAACATTTGTTGGTTAATTAGTAAGAGGGCAAACTTTTTTGTTTCTTATCTCATTTCTAATGTCAATTAACATATCACTCAGATATCTTTGCTTAGAAACATACATATCCTTCAACTTTCCCAATTAACTGTAAAATAATAAATCAATTAGTCTTTTTTTGCCTCATAGGGTGGCCACTAGAATAATGCAAACAGTTATTGGATATTTCTTTCCTAAGAATAGTGTAATCAAATCTGCGATACTTTACATTTTAGTAACAGACATATCCAGTAACTAAAACTGTCAAAACCAATGTCACATATAAACTTAAAGATATCCACAGTGTTGTTAATACAATTATAAAGATCAGAAAAAGTTTCTGTAGTACCATTCAACAATTAAAAATGTCAAAAAAATGTCATCCATATAACACAAATATAAGTGAATATGGGGCCAGTGACTGCTGTTAAAACAATCCTCTTTTCCCACATCCACATAATTATGTTTGCAAACAGAGGGACCACCCAGATAACCCTATGGCTGCTCAGTTTGCTAAAAACACGTACCTTTAAAAAAAAAAAAAAAAAAAAAAAAAAAAACACAAAATACATGCTTAGCTCAATCAATAAAATATCTTGGTAAAAAAAATCCTGGATCATTGATGCCTCATGAAATCATTCCATGCCAAGATCATGTGGAATGACCAGAACAAGTCCTTTATATCAATAGCAAAGTAAACCTGGATGTCATAAATAGTATTTGTTAATTTGACCAAAAAGTTCCATGAATCTCTTAAAATGTGAAGTAAACTGTTAAAAAATTCTTTAATTTATTGTCTGTCAGGATGGCAATCGGTTTAGTCTTGGAACCAGATGCTGAAACTATGGGGCACAGCAGTACATTGTTTGAATCTTTGGGTATTATAGGTAATCCAAATATATTTGGAATGATTGGATACTTAACAGTTAACAAATTAACTAAGTCCCTATCCAATCCAAAGTCAGATGACAATTCTTTTAACTACAAGTCAATCTTGTATGAAGCATTGAGTTAATTTCATCTTATGACAAGGCCAGGACAGATGGCATTTATCTAAAGTTTATTGCAGCCTGTGATGCTTTTATGTTCCCACCTCTAAATCACATCAGTAACTCTCATACTCTTCAAACATGTTTTCTGACCTCTAGGAAATGATGAATGCCATCTACATCTGCAAGTATAGTTCTAGCTCAGATTTGCTTCATTCAGTTACAGAGCTCCCTTGGCAAAATTTTATTAAGTGTTGTAGACACACTTCTTCAAAGACATATTGTAGTATATGGTTTTCTCACTAGCCAGCAGCATGGGCTCAGAAAATAACATGGTAGTATTACAGGTCTTTTTTCTTTGAAGGATGACGTCTGTCATGCAATTAATGAGGGAAGGTCATGTAGTTTTCTTTGACTTTTCATTGATCTTTCCAGGACATTTGTCTTTATAGATCTATTCCCGCCCTCACCTAAGAAATCTACCTTTATGACCTGAACCGTGGAACATGGGTAGCCATAGAGGAGGGTGTTCTTACTTAGCTCATGGAAGCTTGGCTATCACTACCCACTGAACAAATGGGCTGATTGAATGCAGGCAGAGGATCCATCAGGTTAAGTTTTATGGGGATTTAAAAAAACGGTGACCTTTCTCTATTATAAATGTTGCTGAACTGCTGTTGTAACCTCTGTCATTTCAGTTTGTGTACTTGTGTTTTGTGTTTTCACTCCATCATTTCCATTCCTATTAGTTGATGCTTTGCAGTAGGGTTGGTGTGACTACTTAGGAGCATGTTGCATTCATTTTCCACCTTTCTGTACAATTGGTCAGCAACTTTATATCCCTCCTTAGCCTTTTTATTTCATGCTCCAATGTTTCACCTGACATTTTTTTCTACCAGTAAAAAGGATGACACTGTTCTTTCTTACCACAGATATTTCTGAAAGTTAAATACAGAAGACTGTTGCAGAGAGGATTGACTATGCAGCTCTCAATTATGGCTTTTCTTTTTCTTGCCATTTTATCTCTCACAACAAACCCTATTTATCCTTCCCGACATCCATGCAGGATATCCAATTTCTTGACCTTTGGCAATATCCCAACTCTTCTAATTTTCCTATTAGCCATCTATGCTGAACTAAGACAGAAGCTTTGTTGAAGTCACACAAGACGTCTACTGGTACTCTCATATCAAGATTTACCATAATCCAGTCATTAAAACTGAATCAGGTTTGACTGGCACCGATTTTAGCTACCAGCTTGAGCTGGTTTCTCCCAAGATGATGGTTGTATTCTAAGAAAGCACCCCCACCTTCTCTGACAATTCTGTGTATGACTTCCTCCTGGCATTAATGTACCATTAATAGTCCTGTAGTTCATCTTATCCCACCTTCTCTTTCTTTTTTGCTTTTTTCTCAATCTCTTAATCCTAATTATTTCATCCATGAGCTATCCTTATAACTTATTTATTACAGTAATATGGTACTAGTATCCTAACACATCTTTGATCATTTTGGGAAAAGATCACCACACCCGCTTAATTTAATATCTTGGTGAACTTTTATGGTGAAAGGGCAAACAATGGCCGACCTCCTTTACAATACCCTTTTGACAGGTTCACCAAGGTTATATAGCCATTTAACATTGATACATTTACTATACTGCATATTTAGTTGTGTGGTGCCATTGCCCATGTGGCAATAAAATACCTACATGATCTCTATGATTCAGATGGAAGGGCAAGACGCTGGATATGTCACCACCAGTTTTTCATATGTACAATTTTCACTATTTCTGTTTTTAGTGCAGACTACGCTGCAGCATTTAGCGCAGAGATAAGCAGTTCTAGTTATACAAACTGCTAATGTAGGTAAAGAAACAAGATTCATGAAGGGGTTGAAAAAAAATCTAATTTCCCTCATGGGTGACTGTACAGTTTTGTCTTTTTGACTGTATTAATGTCCATCATCCTAGCAACCTTGCCTCATGAATGTTTACAAGACAGATAGATGTGCAGACACCATTAACAATAATATGCCCTGGAGTGGCATAACTCTTGTAACAAGATCTAACACCACTCCCACTGGTTGCCCAGCCATAATATTAGAAGCTTACAAGTCCTATACAGAATATAGCACAACCTACAATTATCATTCTTTTAAAACTGAATTACTTGTACAAGATAATGTATTAAACTGAGCAGCAGGTAGGCATTGTAATTTGTCAAACTGATACTAACATTTTCTGCTCTGAAAAAAAATTACTTACTGTAAAATGTATTTGACACCCTCCCATGATGTAATCCAAAAATGTGTGCACTTTCTCCACCTGCAAGAAAAAAATAGCATTAAAAATAGTAACTGCTATCCATTCTTCATTTGGCCAGTCTAACCCTTAAACACAGGTTTAATACTGTGTGTGTCATATAGATTAGGGTACACTTAGGAGTAGTCTGCAGACATCATACTCAACTCTGATGACTGCAGTCTGATTCTGTGTCTTAGGCTTTTTATTCTATCAGGCAGAGTCTGATATGACTCCATGGGTCCATTACCCAACTCTTATCTTAAATGATAAAGTAATAGTTTGCATTATTGTTTGCCTTCTCAGTTGTGATGCCTTCTCACAGACAACTAGTACATTTCATGTATGCAACTGACTTGTGATTACTATACATGGTAAGTACGTAGTTTTTGCATGGATAAACTGCTGCAGTATAAGAAATGATACCTGTGTCCTTCACAATATCATACTAGGTTACTTGGTTTGTTTAACAGTTATTTTGTACAATCACAATCATAATTCTAGTCTCTAGAATACATTTATGGATATGACCTGATTACTGAAACACATAAAAAACTCAAATGCGATGTTTGCTCTGAGAGTGTTGAAGTATAGAGAAGGCCAGAAGGAGTTGCATCATGCCTTTGTGGACTTACAGAAAGCATATGACAGGGTGCCTAGAGAGGAGTTGTGGTATTGTATGAGGAAGTCAGTTGTGGCAGAGAAGTATGTAAGAGTGGTACAGGATATGTACAAGGGTAGTGTGACAGTGGTGAGTTCTGCAGTAGGAGTGACAGATGCGTTAAAGGTGGATGTGGGATTACATC
The DNA here is from genome assembly GCF_019279795.1 of Protopterus annectens. NCBI lineage: Eukaryota > Metazoa > Chordata > Ceratodontiformes > Protopteridae > Protopterus > Protopterus annectens. The sequence continues at coordinate 694,537,521 of NC_056750.1, forward strand.
AAGGATCAGCTCCTTCTTATTTGCAATGTTGGTGGACAGACCGACAGACAAGATCATACAGGAGTCCTCATGGACTATGATGTTTGCGGATGACATTGTGATCTGTAGTGAGTGTAGGGAATAGGTTGAGGAGACCCTGAAGAGGTGGAGATGTGCTGTATAGAGGAGAGGAATGAAGGTCTGCAGGACTAAGAATATATGTGTGTGAATGGGAAGGAGGATAGAGGAATGGTGGGGATGCAGGAAGTAGAGTTGGCAAAGGTGGATGAGTTTAAATACTTGGGATCTAGAGTACAGAGTAGTGGTGAGTGTGGAAGAAAGGTGAAGAAGTGAGTGCAGGCAGGGTGTAGTGGGTGGAGAAGAGTGTCAGGAGTGATTTGTGACATATGGGTACCAGTAAAAGTGAAATGTAAGGTCTACAAGAGGGTAGTCAGACCAGCTATGTTATATGGGTTGGAGACGGTGGCTTAACAAAAAAGGCAGGAGTGAGACCTTGAGGTGGCAGAGTTAAAGATATTAAGATTTGCATTGGGTGTGATGAGATGGACAAGATTAGGAATCAGTATATTAGAGGGTCAGCTCAGGTTGGGCTGTTGGGAGACAAAGCCAGCGAGGCGAGATTGTGGTTGGTTTGGACATGTGCTGAGGAGAGATGCTGGGTATATTGGGAAAAGGATGCTAAGGATGGAACAGTCCAGTAAGAGTAAAAGAGGAGGGCCTAAGATAAGGTTTATGGATGTGGTGAGAAAGGACAAGTAGATGGCTGGTGTGACAGAGCAAGATGCAGAAGACAGGAAGACTCAAGTACAATAATTTTACATGAGGAAAAAATTATTTTCAGATCCTTAATCAATAATTATGACATTAAAAAACAAATGACAGATCAATACTTAGATTCAATATAATGAATACATCATTCACTTTTCATTTAATTATTTATAAAGAACGACTTTTTCATGAACATTACTGTCTACTTAATTCATCTTCAGTAACTATCTTATGAACACACATGCAAAAATATGCCGTAATATGATGCCTCTTTTTTTCCTTCTCTTTCTTCTTTTTGTGTTTTGTCTTTTTATATTCTTTTCTTCTTCATCAATTGCCTATTCCAAATAGAAATGTGTGACAGAAATGAATTGTAATGCATAATATAAAACCATTTAAGATTCATTTTAAAGTATATTAATACTTCCATTATACAGTATATACTTTACAGATTCTTAGGAATACAAATTTTTCAGTAGACTCACTTTATGTAGGCAGTGTGCTTACAGGGCATCTGGCTTTTGATCACTTAATCTTATTTATATTACATTTGTATATAATCTCAGCTGATGTTGGTAAAAACTTGCGTTTGTGAATTTTAGCAGTCGTTTTGTAGGGGTGAGCATAAGAGATTATCCGTTACTTCCATTAAATTAGGTTCTACATTTTCAAACTTTTTTTAAGTTATATATTTCATATTTTCCACTTTCATCTTATGCTATGCAGTCTCAGTCATTGAATATGACCTTCCAACTTTCTGTGCACATTGTCATTCATTCATTTTGCAGAAAGAAAGTTTATTCTTTTTTGAATTTGATATCAACATAAAAGTAGTCAAAAAAATTAATTCTAAGTTTAATTAATCATTACCTGCAGACTGTTCTCTTACTTTTGACCTATGCGTTGACAAGTTCTATTTATTCAATTTTTTAATGTTAACTGATGCCTATGCATCTTAAAGAAATGAAGGGAGTAAGTATTCCTAATGCTTAAATCTTAATGAGACTATATTGCTCATATAGAGTCTCTCGTAGCTGCTGTTTCCTTTGCACCTATAGATAGTGATTGCAATATACATGGAATGAAACTATTACATTTTACATTAATCTTTCAATTACAGTGCATGCTTGGAAGTTTCTTGCATAGCGAAGCTGAGCAGGTAGTCTGTCTTGTTATTAATGTACATCTGGTGAATCATAACATAGTATCACTTATAATTTATACAATGTATTCACAACAATGAAAAAGCTGAGAAATCTTTTCTATTTAGGTGTTTAAAGAGAGACATGTTGGAATGGGTATATCTAAGATAGATACATTTTGCTAATGAATGTTTTGACTTATTACATTAACAGGCTCTGTTTTTGTAGTACAAGGGAAATCTTGTACTGCATTTAAATAAGATCCACTATGCTCATTCAGGTGGACATTAATACATAATTTTACTTTTCAGACTTATATTTTTATTTTATTTTTATTTTTATTTTACATTTGTTGACCGGGCTAGTCTAGCTGAATATATGTCCATTTTCAGTAGAGGCCCGGGGAGAAAAGCTCCACAAAGTTTAAACAATGTTAACATAAACAACAAAAAAGAAAAAAAAACATATTTATACATTTTAAACATTCGGGCGGCCACGGTGGTGCAGTGGTTAGCATTGCCGCCTCACAGCAAGAGGTTCTCCGGTTCGATCCTCGGCTGGGGTGCCTTCTGTGCGGAGTCTGCATGTCCTCCCTGTGGTCGCGTGGGTTTCCTCCGGGTGCTCCGGTTTCCTCCCACATCCCAAAGACATGCTGCAGGTGGATTGGACACTCTAAATTGGCCCTAGGTGTGCGTGTGAGTGTGCCTTCTGTGGAAGGTTGGGCGCCGGGCTGGCAACTCGACACCGTAAAACTCCTCTGCCATTCAATGTGCGGACAAGGTGATCCGCTGTGGCGACCCCTAACCGGGAAAAGCCAAAAGAAGAAGAAGACTAACAGGGAGTCTGTCACTTATGAGTACATAATGAAAGTAATGTATAATTTTAATAGGCTTAGAATAGTTAATAAGAAGGTACATTTATGTGTTGCTAAAGAGTATTAGTTGAAAGAAAGAAGTTAGTAAAAGTGTTGATATAGATAATAAAGGAAGATAATGAAAATATATGGAGGGGTTGTTAGGTAATGTGTGTAGTAGTGATATGAGTCACTTTAAAAAAAAAATGCAGTACTAGTAAGGAGTGTGAGGAGAGGAAGCATGGTAGTATCTAGAAAAAAATAGAAATAAAGAAATATGGATAAGATAAGTTAGTGAAAGAGTGGGTTCAGAGATGAGAATTTTAGATGAGTAAGTCAACAGTAGATAGGTTGGTCAGTCTGGTTTAGAACAGGGGCACATCCAGTGTGTTTTTAGGTGGAGTTTAAGCCTATTTTTAAACAGAGTAATTGAGGGAATTGTGGTCAGTTCAGATGGAAGTTGATTCCATGTTTTTCCAATGGAAACAGAAAATAGAGAGTCTCCTGCTCTATTATTTGATTTGTTGATGTGTATAAGAGATTTTTGTGATGATCTTAGGGATTTAAGGTTTACATAGGGGTGGATAAGATTTGTTAGGATGGGTGTTTTTTCAGGTTGATGCAGAATTTTTTGGATGATGGTAAGTTGATTATATTTCAGATGCTGTTGAAGTTCAAGCCATCCAAGGAGCTTAAGATTAATACAGTGATGAGTTCTGTAAGGGCTGCCTGTGGCAAATCTGGCTATGTTATTAAATGAGTTTTCTAGTTTTTTAAGGTTATTTTTTGACAGATTGGTAAATATGGGTGAAGCATAAAGAAGGGTGGACATAAGGTGAGTGTGGGCAATGGTAATTCTAGTTGCAGGAGTAAGGAAGGATTTGATCCTATAGAGAGAGCCTATTTTTTTATTGGTAGTTTTCAGAATGTTGTTGATATGGGCATCAAAGTTTAGGTTATTATCTATGGTGATACCTAGCAGTTTGGTAGTTTGATCTTGGGTTATTAGTGTACCGTCATGAGATGATAGAGAGAAGTCTATAGGTGGAGATTTACTGGTAGGTGTGAAAAGGAGAAGTTTGTTTTTTGGGGGGTTTAGTAAGAGGCAGAGTTTTGTAAACCATAGTTCTACAGAATTAAATGTGTCTTGAGATAGGGAGTGAAGATGAGATACAGATGACGCAGTGCATATTAGTGTAGAGTCATCTGCGTATTGGATGCATGTGGCTTGGGGAATTACTTGGTGTAGATCATTAATGAATATAGAGAACAGAAGAGGGCCCAGTATGGAGCCTTGAGGAACTCCAATGTTAACTGGTAGCTGAGTAGAGAGTGTTTTTCCATAGTACAGCTTGATGTCTGTTATTTAAGTAGGAATGGAACCATTTAATGGCTAGTGTGTCGAGAGATAGAGATTTAAGAATGTTAATGAGAATAGTGTGATTTACCATGTCGAAAGCTTTAGATAGGTCTATGAAAAGAGCAGAGGAGAGCATGTTAAGGTTCCGGTTGTTATTTATACTGTCAATAAAGGAGAGGAGGGCAGTAGTAGTGCTATGGGAGGGTCAGAAGCCATGTTGGGTGTTGGAAAGTAAGTTGTTATGGAGAAGGTGGTCTAGCAATTGCCTATGTATACATCTTTCCATGATCTTAGATAGAGGGGATAGTAGGGATATGGGACGATAGTTAGAGAATTCAGTGGAGTCTCCTCCTTTGTGAAGGGGAATAATGTGAGAGACTTTCCAGAGTTTAGGGATATATCCTTCAGTGATGGTTCTATTAATGAGGATGGAGATGGGGTAGGCAATAGATTTGGCTGCTAACTGTAGATATTCAGATTGTAGTTGGTCAGCAGAAGGAGTACATGGTTTCAGTTTTTGGAGAAGGGTGAGAATAAATGATGTGGGGACAGGTTGGAAGAGAAAAGCTGGAGGTGTGTTATAGTTAGAAATGAATGTTATGTCGTGGGGAGAGTTGACAAGCAAGATCTTGAATTGCTTTGATAAAGAAAGTATTTAAGGTGTTTGCAGTTTGTTCAGGATTGTCTTTGTCAGTGCCTTGAGGGTTAGGTGTGAATGATTGACTTGGGTGTAATAGCTGATTAATACTTGACCAGAATTGTTGGGGTTTATTATGGTGGGTATGTTGAAATTGTAAATAGTAGTTTTTTTTTGTCAGTCACTATGGCTTTTTTGTCTCATTTCTCAGTTGTTTAAAGTTTTGGATGTCAGTATGTTTTTTAGTTAAGCGTGATTTATTTCAGCATTTATTTCTGAGATGGATTTTTTGTTTGGTTTCCCTAGTAAGCCATGGAGCAGATTTAGTTCTAATTCTAATAGAGCGGGTAGGAGCATGATGGTTAAGTATGTCAAGAAAATTATTATTGAAGTAATCAACAGCTTCATCAAGGGAAAGGTGTTTTAGTGGAGACCAATTACATGTTTTCAGTTCAGTAAGGAATAATTCTGAGTTAAAGTTTTTCTTGTTTCTAATATCCCTATATATGGGTTGAAAGGGTGGGTTGGTTTTTAGTCGGATGATGTAGGTTAGGGAGTGGTCGCTTATGTCGTCAGGGAGGGTTCCGGTTTCATAATTCTGTGGTTGACTATTAATAAGTATCCAATCTAAGGTGCTTTCTTTCTTGGTAAGTTTATTCAGTCTAGTAGGGGAGGTAATAGTTTGGGTGAACCCATGAAGATTAATATGGTTTGTGGGGCAGTTATTATTGCAAGAGTTCCAGTCTATGTTAAAGTCACCTAGGATTATGGTTTCTTGGGGGAGGTTTAGAGATAACCAGGGAAGTATGTTTTCTATGGTAGTGATGTTGTTTCCTGGGGGAACATAGATAGTAATAATATAGATAGATTTAGCTGGGTTTAGCTGAAATTTGGTAATAAGTATTTCAGCATTAGAGTCTTGGAGAGGTTTATGTTTAAAGTTGGTTATTTCAAGGCAAGATTTGAATAGTACAGCTACTCCACCACCTTTCTTTTTAACGCGGTCCAGGCGTATGATGTTATAACCAGGTGGTAAAATTTCATTATCTTTTGTTGCTGGTTTTAGCCAGGTTTCTGTTAGACATATGATATCAAATGAGTAGAGTTCCAATAGAGCATGGAGTTGTGTTATTTTATTGTTAATGCTTTGTGTGTTAACGTGAGCTATTAAGAGTGAGTTTGGAGATTTTATGAGTGGGTGAGAGATAGAAGGGTTTGGGTTGTTGAGTAGTTTGGTATTTGTGGTGTTTGGGCCTGGATTTGGGTGAATGTCTCCTTCTTTTGAGGATTGGAGTATTGTTAGATATAATTTCTTTGTGAGTTTGCAAATAAGTGGTGGATATCTTTTGAGGTTAGGGGAGTTATATCTAATGTGAACTGTTCTATGGTATTTAGGTGATAGATCTTTGGGTGTGGAAGTGATGTTGAAGTGGTTAATATCATGATGCAACTAATTCCTGAGCAACAGTTTAAATGTTTAAAATGTTAATTATGTGTAGCAACTGTAAATATATTCCTTATGCTAGAAATAATAGATTGCAAACGGGGAAGGGAGAAGGAGATTAAAAAAAAGGAAGGAAGGGAATGAAAAGTGAAGAAAGAGGGTGACAGAAGAGAAGTCTATAGAATGGAGACAGAGTAAAAGAGAAGCATGTGAATGATGAAAATAGTAAGTGAGTGAGGATAGAGGATGAGTTATGAGGGAGAGGAATAAGGAGAAAAGACTGACTGGAAGAAAAGAAAAGTAAAAAGAGATGCATGAACATTTAAACAGCAAATGTGTAATGGAGTAGAGGATTTGATACTGAAATATTTATTTAGAATAAGTTTTATCCAAACAATATTAAAATATATAAATATATATACAATGTTCCTTTTTCTAACAAAGAATATCAAACATATGCTTTTTTACTAATATTAACAAGTCTTCCATTATTATTTCTAATTTCTAAGTCAAATTCTAGTCAGAAATCTATCCCATATAGTGTACTACTACACAAAAGTTAAATGATAAGGTGTTTGCCTTACAACCACAAGGTACAGAGTTTGAGTCTCACAAGTGATAATTGGCTAGGCTTAAAATGGCTTGCAAGGGCAGTTAGCCTAGTACTAATCTATGAACCTATGATATAAAAGAAGTGAAAGGTGTGTGAGAAAAAGGAGTGTAAAGTAGAAATAAGAATACATTCTGGTAGACGCACAATGATGATAAGGAATGAGAAAAGAACAGATGTGAAGATGAAGATGAGGGGTAGTAAGAATGAGTGGACAGAAAAAGAATAGGTTAAAATACAAATGGAATAATATTTTCAGTCATCATATACATATTCGGATATCTCACTTTTATTTACTCAATATATTAAGGCTTTGTTTCACATATAAACGTGACTTTAAACATCTTTCATGTAAATATAAAGTTGTATTACAAAATTATATAATTAATAATTTAGAAAACTTTCTCTCAAATATTATAGAATTTTTATTTTAGTATTTCACCATTTGATATATTTCAAAAATTGTTGAGAGAAAGAGAGAAGAGAAAATGAAATAAACAGATGGGAGGGAAGAGAATGGAAAGAGAAAGTAGTAGATAGGGGAGGAATGAAGTGGAAGAAGTAAACTCATTTATTAGTAAATCCATATGTTTATATTTTTAAAATTTTATTCTCCAAGATATAACTAGCATTAACTATTGAAATCTGATCCCATTTTTTTACATTCCTCATATTATGGGCTTTGAGGGATAGTTAGAGAAGGGTAGTCTTCTGGGTTGGTTTCTACTAGACTAAAAGCATAGTATAATTCTATGAGTGTTGTTTTAGCTGGGCTATATTGCTTTATGATGCACTTTTACTTAAAGCATGTTGGCATGTCAGAAACATTCCTCCTGTTTTATCTGCATAATGAGTGATGTACAATAATTTTATTGATTATCAAACCTCATTTAATTTTTCATGTATTGTCTTTTTTCTTTTTTTTTCTTACTCTAATCTGTGGATTTGGCTTTGATATCTTTAAATGTTAATAGTTTGAACAATGAGATGAAAAAGGGATGGTAACCAAAATATCAGCAATGTACATAACATATTTTTTTTCAATAAACTACTATAAGGTCTATAGACAGAAACATTTGGGAACCAAATCATTATACAAATTCAATTCAATCATTCTTTAAAAGTTGATATAGAGGAGTCATGATTTTATGGGGAAAAAAGCAAAATGGTGTGCCTGATCATTAATAAATATGAAGATAAAGACTGTTCAAAAAATCCAACAGCAGAATCTGGATATTAGTTAAAGTATACTGGTTTCTAGGGGACAGAAATCAAGCTAGCTAAAAAAAAAAAAAAAAAAAAAAAAACACCAATATTTTATTCTTAATGATTCACAGGGCAACCTAATAATATGAGGAAATTTCAACTATGTATTATTTAATGCTTTAATGCACAACCGAGTAGTACCAGAAATGTAAAATGACTTTTCTGGCTAAAGATCTTAATAGATGGACTAATTTACCTTTTTTCACAGACTAATGAAGGAGGCTAGAAGGAGTGCGGGACTGAGAACCCAAAAGTTTTTAACTCGCAACAAGGTAACTGTGGGTCTATACATAATAGTCGAGAGACTTTTACGGAATGGGAATTTTCATGGCTTGATTTTAAATCCTTTAATGGATTTAATAGTGTTGACGAGTGTGATAGAGAAAAGGGAGGTGTGGTTGAGTCCGATACTTTCAGAAATTCCCTAAACAAACTTTCTGGGTTGTTACTTAGATTTAAATCATTACAAATTGACAATGAATACTTAAATGAATGTTTAAAAAAAAGAAATTGTACCTAAAGGGCTTAGGGTTTTCAAATACCCTAACAATGTTATAAAAGGGTCTGATTTACATAAAGAATTATTAGAAATATTTAATAAATGTGGACTGAATATTGTTAGGGTTACTATCAAACAAAACAAAGCCAGTATGGTGATTTTACATGAGGGGATTGATTTGCTTAACAAACATATTACTTCGGACCTTTTGTTTACTGCTGAGGCTGAAAAAAATCATTATTTTCAGGTCTTAGAGAACATTGATAACAAATGTAACAAATGTAAAGAGAAACATAAAAAAAACTGGAAAGGGATATTAAAGAATATAGGGACAAAACATGTTACCCGGATCCCAAAGGGATTGTTAGGCAATCACCATGGTTTGAAGACCAGCAGAGGGAGGGTATGGAAGTAGAACATTATGCTGAGGTGGGTGACGGGTATTATCAAATGGACAATTTTGGAGAGAACCCTTTAGAGATACCCTCCCCTTGTTGCTCCGAGAGGAGTTTGAACCAGAAAGTTTTATACTTCCCCCCACAATCTGGTGCCTGTGATGTTTGTTATACCTAAAGTACACAAAGATCCTGATAACCATCCCTGAGACCTATAGTAGCAGCCAATGGATCTAAAGTGGCACCTCTGGCTAAATTCCTTGATGTCAAACTTAAAGCATTATTGGGTACCAACACCCAGATTCTTAAAGATTCCAGGTAATTTTTAAAGGGCATTAATCCCAATGAAAACTATTCACTAGTGACCTTTGTAACCATTTACATTAAGGATCTTTTTACTGTTATCCTCCACATTATCGGACTTCAGTGGTTAGAGGAATTTCTGATTGAGAGATGTAAGGTTTCGACCTATGATTTGCACCTGATACTTTATCTAATGGAGCTAGTGTTATATAACAATTTTATATACTTTCGGTGAGAATTTTTATATCAGCTTAAGGGCATAGCAATGGGGGCCAACTGTGCCCCCACCTACGCTAAGGTTGTATTGGCTTGGGTGGGAGCAGAAATTCATCCTTGATTCCGAATTTAAAGAATACTGGATAAATATGTAAGATTCTTGGATGATATCTGTTTTGGGTGGGGCCAGATAAAAAGTTACAAGATTTTTAGCTTATATAGAGTACACCACCGATTTTTGCATTTTACTTACAATATTTCCAAGAATATCTTACAGGGTCTAGACATTCAAATTGATACAACAGAAAATGGTAATATTAAATCTAGAATTTTTAGAAAAAGTACCTATTCCAATTCTTTTTTACATTTTAACAGCTCACACCCCCTATTTCAGAAAAAGAGTTTGGTAAGGGGGAAATAAATCCATTCTAGTAGGATGACTTCCAAAGACATTGATTATGAACTAGAATGTGATTTTTTTTAGATGCTCTGTTTAGAGAAATAGGATATCCTTATAACTTTTTGGTTAACATCAGACAGGATATGTCAGTTCCAACAGGGGAAAAAATTTTGCCCGGTGCTTGGGTTGATATTTAATGACAAACATGAACTGACTGAAAAAGAAAATTTGAACAAAGATGACAATTATGGTAAGTTCAATACTGAATTCAATACTGACATTTTGTATTGTAACCATATTGTAAGAAATGAATGGAACAAGTTTTTGAACTCAAGGATTTACCGCTTGAAAAGAATATACCCCTAAAATTTACTTACAAGAAGGGGAAGAACTTAAAAAAATTATTAGAGGATCATGGTAGACCTAGGAAAGGGGGTGGCAAACCCAAGGGAACATATTGCTGTGGGGCTTGCTCTCATTGTCAATACATTGTGCACACTGAATGTGTTTACCTTCCTAGTATAGACAGTGAGAGAGTAGTATATATGGCTAGGTGCTCCATCTGTAATGCATTTTACATACGAAAGACTGAGCAAAACATTTGTAGGCGTATCTACGAACACATGTATGAAATTAAGTCAAAAAATTGTAATAATGCCTTATACAAACACACTGTAGATTGTCAACAGGCCACTTTCACCTTTTATTTTCTTGAACAAGTACAGGTGGACATAAGAGGTGCAGATTGGGAAAACCTGCTAGAATACAAACAACTTTACTGGCAGGTTACCCTGGATGCAGCAAGATACCCAGGATTCAATGAGCATATTAATATCGCTCCACTTTTAAAATAAAGGGCTGCCAAACTTTGAGATGAATTTAATCAGTTAGAAGTGTTTAATTTTAGAAGGATTAACACATTGTACACATTTTATTTAGTATTATACAACATGAATCTTTAGGGTTTACATTCTTAATGATACTTCTTGGCCAGTAGGGGGTACTGGGTACACACATGTATACCTTGAAAGTCTGCATATTTTAATGAATTATTTTAATGAATTTTATGAATTGTAGAAGTCTATTTAATAATATACATTTTAGAAAGGATTACTTAGATAGACGTGGGTAGATTTTTTATGAAACTTTAAAGGTTTAGTTGTATAAGTTTCAAAATTAAATTTTTTAACTAAATGTGTTTTGTATTTTTCAGGGGATGGTGATTTTTCAAGTCATTTATGGATTAATTAGGGGATGTTGATTGGTGTTTTGAATAATTGAACGTATTTAAGTAAAAGATTTTTGTTAATGGATGTTTTTTCTGATGGTCTTTCTTAGATGAAAACGTGTGAACTCAGCAGCGTTAGTGTTTTTTGGACTCTCACAGTGCTGGCTTTCCTTTTCATTGTGTTCCTCTTTTGCTTTTAATTACTTCAATAATTACATCATTAGAAAGCCAAGAACTTCTTAAATTGAGAATTGCATTGACAGAACAAAAGTTAAATGAACATAAGTATTATCACATGAATATAACTTACACTCCAAAGATCGGGACATTTTATAAAGCCTCAGGGGACACACACAAAATAAAATTTTCTCATACACAAACTAATTATAAAAAGACATTCAAAGTACTAAGTTATTTTTATGACATTTTGTACAATAATTTTAATACTCTGAGCTTAACTTCTTATCTCTATGGAATTCTTACTCCATATAATATTGATTTAGATAACTAGTTTGGGAAATTTCTAACAGTGAGTAACACACAAAAAAGAGACATAATCTTCGATAAGAATAAAATATGTATTTTAAAATCATGACAAAATTTTTACTTGGAGATTCCTATATAAAGCCTTTTTAACCCATGATAAGTTAACAAGACTTTCTATAGATAAGTATTTACGATGTTCTCAAAATTGCTAAGGTGATTCATTACATATTCTTATGAGTGCCTTTCTATATCATCTTATTTGAATTTAATAACTGTTTTTTTTCAGGCATTAAGGACAGAGAAATTGTTTCTGGATTTCCTAAAAAGGAAGAGAAAGTACAGTTTTGTACCTACCATAAATGTAGATGTCCGATAGGTATGCATCTGCAGTCATAACATATGGGTTGTCCTGCCTCAGGCAGCCCTTCGGTCGGCCAGATTCCAAAGTCTGGGTCTGGCCTCGGCTGATGTCGCACTTTCCCCGATGTCAGAGCATCTGGGGCATAAAAGCATCAGCCGACGCCATTTTCCTCAGTTTTTCTTGCCCCAGATGCCAGGTGCCCTCTAGGAAGGCTAAATTTGGAGAAATGCAATAGAATTCCAAACATTTGCAAAATTATAGATATATATACAAGTATATACAAACAAATACACCATAATAGATTCCCCCAGCTAGCTAAAAGAGGGGTAAACACCCTAGGAATACCACAGAGGGGTAGGAGGGAGGGTAAACCTGACTGCAGATGCATACCTATCGGACATCTACATTTATAGTAGGTACAAAACTGTACTATGTCCTTCAAGGATGCATCTGCAGTCATAACATATGGGTAGAATACCATAGCTAATCTGGGGGAGGAGGCACTAAGAAAAGGATGGTGTAGTTAAGATCCCCTGCAGGACTGCAGTAGCAAAACCTGCTCTGGATCTGGAGTATAAAGGTAGATTGTAATGTTTGGTAAATGTATGCATGGAGCTCCAAGTAGCAGCTTCTAAAATGTCCTTGGTAGCCACCCCTCATAGGAAGGCTGTAGTGGTGGCCGTGGCCCTTGTGGAATGAGGCCTGATGTTTGCAGGAACTGACTTTCCATGAAAGGAGTAACAAAATCAAATGCAATTTCCTATCCATTTTGAAATTTTCTGTTTGGAAATTGCTTTTCCGTGCACCCCAGCAGCATATGCTACCAATAGTTGGTCAGTTTCTCTGCTACTTTTAGTTCTCTCCAAGTAGTAGCGTAGTTGTCTGTGTATATCCAGGGTGTGCAGAAGTTTTTCCCCTCTATTCTGTGGAGTTGGGAAGAACATAGGCAAGTGAATAGCTTGGTTCAAGGATACCCTAGATACCACCTTTGGCATAAAAGTAGGATTAGTTCTTAGTGTAACTCTGTCCTGATGGAAGATAAGAAATGGCTGTACTGCCATTAATGCTTGTAACTCAGATACTCTTCTTGCTGAAGTTATTGCCAGAAGGAATGCAGTTTTCCAAGACAGAAACTGGAGATCCGCTGATGCTGCTGGTTCAAAGGGAGGAAGTGTTAGTTTCTCCAAGACAAAGTTGAAATCCCAAGCAGGTAAAGGGGGTTTTCTTGGAGGTTTGATATTTTTGATCCCTCTCAGAAATTGCTTGAGTAGAGGGTGTGAGAAGATAGGTGGATCCAAATTGTATTCTGCTGAAATTGCTGAGGCATGAATCTTAATGGAAGAATAGGAAAGGCCATTGTGGAACAGTTCTGCTAAGTATTCCAGAATATGTGTCATGTTTGCCACTGTCACATCTAAGCCTTTTGATGTGTTCCAGATGAAAAATCTTTTCCATTTAGCTGAGTATGTCTTTCTTGTGGAAGGCCGGTGAGCTTCCATGATAATGTCCTTCACTGTCTGTGATAAAACATTTTGTTTTGGTTTTAAGGGATTTTCCAGGCAGTTAGCTGCAATGTTTTTAAGTTGGGATGCATGATCTTGAAATTGTTCTGCGTCAGAAGAAGAGGCCATAGGGGGAGAGGCCATGGTTTTGCCTGTGACATGCTCCTCAATAGTGGATACCAGTGTTGCCTTGGCCAGTCTGGAGCTATCAGAATCACTCTTGGCTGTTCCTCCCTGATCTTCAGTAGAACCTTGTACATTAAAGGGAGAGGTGGGAAGGCATATACTTTTAGAGCTTTCCAGCTGAGAGAGAGAGAGTCCACCCTCCATGCTTGTGGGTGGTATGTCCTTGAGCAGAATGTCTTCAGTTGATGGTTGAGGGGGGATGCAAATAGATCTATCTCCGGTGTTCCCCACACCTTTGTTATGAGTTGGAAGATGTTTGGGTGCAGCATCCATTCGTGTGCATCCATGGTAGTTCTGCTTAAGCTGTCTGCCAGTGTATTTTCCTTTCCTGGTACGAACTGGGACTGCAGTTGGATATTGAGTTTCAGGCATAACTCCCATAGATTCATAGCCAGCCGGCATAGAGGGTAGGAGTGTGTGCCTCCCTGCTTGTTTATGTACCACATGACCGTGGTGTTGTCTGTCCTTATTAACAGGTGGCCTTGATGGAGGAAGGGTTTGAAAGCCTCGATTGCATGCATCACTGCCAGCATTTCCTTTTGGTTTATGTGCATGTGTAGCTGTCTTTGAGACCATAGGCCTTGGATACATTTGCCCTCCATGTGTGCTCCCCATCCTCAGTCTGAAGCGTCCATGGTGATGGTTTGTTTTGTTTTTGGTTTGTTGAAAGGCAACCCTCTGTTGGACTGGCAGGCCTGAGCCCACCACAGGAATTCCTTTTGAAGGCAAGGAATGATTGGTATCAAAGTTTCCAAACTGTGACTGTGTTGAGACCATACACTCCTTAGATACCATTGTAATTTTCTCATATGCCGCCTGGCCTGTGGTATCAGAATTATGCAGGATGCCATGAAACCCAGGGCCTACAGGATTTTCATGAAGTAATCTGGAAGTTGTTTTTGTTTTTCTTCTGTGAGAAAGGCCATTTGGGTGGTTGTGTCTAGATTCGCACTCAGAAAGGTTATCCTTTGGGATGGAACCAGTCTTGACTTTTGGATGTTGACTGTGTATCCCAATGCCCGTAGTAGGCGGCTGGCATAGGCCAAGTCTTTTATCAAATTTACCTTGTTGTCCGCTTGTATAAGGCAGTCGTCCAGATAAGGGTAGATTTGAATCCCCTAAAGTCTGCAGTGTGCAATTACTGATGCCAGGCATTTCGTGAATACTCTGGGTGCAGTAGATAAGCCAAAGGGCAATGCTGAGAATTGATAATGCTCTGATCCTGCAAGAAATCTGAGGTGTCTTCTGCAGTTTGGTCGAATAGGGACGTGCAGGTATGCCTCCTTGAGATCTAGAGTCACCAGCCAAGACTCCTTGCCCAACGTGGGAAGAAGTTGCTGTAGGGTCAGCATCTTGAATTCTGGCACAATGAGGAAAGTATGCAGTGCGGACAGGTCGAGAATAGGCCTCCATTGATTTTCTTTTCTTGGTACAAGGAATAGTCTGGAGTAAAATCCTTGGCCTTGTTCTGAAAGTGGTACTTTTTCTATGGCTTTCATTTGAAGCAAGTTGTTGATCTGCTTTAAAGCCTCTGTCCTCTGATTTGGTGGTAGGTTTGGCATTCCGTTTCTTTTTGGCAAAGTGTGGAAGTGGAACCTGTATCCTTTGTCTATTATTTGCAGTGTCCATGTGTCCCTTGTAATATAATGCCAATTTTTTGAGAATAAAGCAAGCTTTCCGCCCAAGGGTGCTTCCAGTTGAGCCCTGGTGGGCGGAATCAGAGTAAAGTCATTGAGCCTGTCCTGGTGTAGAAGTTGTTGTTATTGCTGCTGTTGCACTACCTCTCTGGTTGGCAGGTTGCCACTGACGGCCTCTGTAAGAGCCCCTAGATTGGCCTCTGCCTCTGGGGTGTCTGTTCCTGCCTCTCTGGGCTCTGTCCGAGTCTGGAAAGGACCAATTCTTAGTAGGCCAGTTTCTGCTAAATCTCGGTGGTTGTACTTGTAGGAAATCCTTAACTGTTTGCACAGATTTTGCCTTTTCATACTTTTTTAAAACCTCCTGAGCAGAGGAGCCATATAAATTTTGTTTCTCCATTGGAGCATCCAGGAGTTTAGCTTTAACATGGTCTGGCAAAGATTGTTCCTTCAGCCAGGCATGCCTGCGAATAACTGCCCCAGTCATAGCTGACCTAAATGAAGCCTCCAATGCATCATAACCACACTTTAAGAAATGATTACTAACCTGCTGTGAGTTGTGTACCAAATCCTGAAGGGATTTACGGTCAAGGGGCTCAGGAGAAGAAAGCTTCTTGTTCAGTTCATCTAACAAATACTCCTGGTACTGTATCATATGAAATTGACAATTTAGAGCCCTGACGGAAAGAGTTGCAGAGGTATATACCTTCTTTCCCCATCTCTTTAAAGCTCTAGACTCTCTTTCAGAAGGTAGAGGATTTTTGGCAGTGGCAGCCGCAACCCCTTTAGGGCCCAGAGTAATAGTTTCTGGGTCGGCAGAATGGGCTTTATACAGATGGAAATGAGAATCCGGGACCCTGTAGTATCTATCAGGTTTGGCAGGGGCTGTACTGACATCATTGTACACATCATCAATTACATTCAAAACAGGAGGTATAGCTAAGGGCCTATGCTGAGGCAAATGTAAAAAGGTCCTTAATCTTTTTCTAGAATCAGAGAATTCCTGACCTTGCCATTGAAAATGCTCTCTCATGGAGTGTAGAGTCTCACCAAAGGAAAACTCTTCAGGAGGGGAGGCCGAAGGGATAGATTCTTCAGCATCAGAATCCTCATATGGCGAATAAGCCTCCTCCTGGTGGTCTGACAACTCAGAACCATCCGTGGACTCATCTGAAGAGTGTGGGTCAGAAGGCTCAGTCCTGGGCCTTTTGTCTGGTGGAGGGTGAGAGGCCCTGTCCGGGTGAGGTTGTGAACCTCTAATTAAAGAAATAAGGTCCTCTGCAAGGCTGAGGATCTGTGTACTAGAGGAAGGCCTCTGGGAGGTAGTCTTGGGAGGCAAAGCCTTAGAAAGTTTAGCAGCTTTAGCCCTGGAGAAGGCCTTAATGTACATGGAAGCAGGGGGCCTAGCTGCCCCACGTGCAGGAGTAGATATGTCCAAAGGAATGGTGTCGGACATATCCTGGACACTGGTTTCGGTAGGTAGCTCGGTAGCCGACTCAGCCGGGGCCTCCCGGGCTGCGGTGGTCGGTTGAGAGGATTCGGATGAAGGAATCTCCGAGGACTTGGTTTCGGCCGAAACCGAGACACTCGCGGTAGGCTTTACCGTGGTTTCAGCCGAAACCGCGGGCCGCGAGTGTCGGTCCTTGTCCTTCCGTTTTTTCACTAAATGTGATGTCGGAGTCTCCGACGGCATTTTATATGCAAAACTAGCCCCAAAAAATTCCTCTGCAAACTCCGACCGACGTCTAAGAGTTCGTCGGTTGAAGGAAGCACAGGCTGAACAGGACGATACGTCGTGGTCTGGGCCTAAGCAAGGAAGGCAGTAGGAATAGAAATCCTTATGAAGTATTTGTTTCCCACAAGTTAAACAATTATTTACTTTATCTGACATCGGCTGAGGCAAGAAAGAGTCCCCAACGGGGTACTTAGCTTTTTCGAAGTCTTCGGTAGCTGAAATCACTGGATCTGACTGACCGGCACTTGCGAACAGCTTCTGCTTCGGGCACTGCGCGGCAAGAAAGACTGAGGAAAATGGCGTCGGCTGATGCTTTTATACCCCAGACGCTCTGACGTCGGGGAAAGTGTGACATCAGCCGAGGCCAGACCCAGACTTTGGAATCCGGCCGACCGAAGGGCTGCCTGAGACAGGACAACCCATATGTTATGACTGCAGATGCATCCTTGAAGGACATCTCCTATCTTCTCTGGACAATGTTAGCAGTGGTGACAAGAACTGTAAACAAAGGATGGAAGAAAACTACTCCTCCACATTTTCAATAATTCTTGTCATTGCTACAAGTAGTAATTGATAAAGAGGTGGCAATCAAAAAAAATATATATTCCCAAAGCTATTAACAAAGAACCTTTGTTATAAAATTAATTAATTAATAGTCTTTTATCTGGAAAAGTATATACTATCTGTTTCAATGACTAAAATGGTTTTGCATTCAAATAGTTTATATCTCTTATCCTGACCTTTGTTTAATTCTAAATGAAAAACAGCAAAGATGAAAAAACATACAGGGTAAAGCGCCTCTCTAAGAGAAGTAGCAAATTGGTAAAAGAACAAAAAGAGGCACACCACGACAATCGAAGTAAGCCCTTTCACGTCACTAAGGACGCTTCATCAGACTTTCAACAACACAATGTTACAAACTCCTTAAATAGTAATTCAAAAACTATCAAGCCAATGAAATTCCACATAAAAACAAGTAGCTCATTAATACTTGAGATACGTACCAGGAAAAAAAAAAAAAAAAAAAATATATATATATATATATATGTATATATGGGTCCCCTTGACTTGATCGACACGCCGAAACACTGACGCTAAGAAGACCGACTCGAGAAGACCGACGACACAGATGATCGACAAGGTGAAATCCTGATCGTTGAAAAACCGACATGGGCAATGTGTGAGCGTGAGTCGGTAAGTGTGCAATAGTGAGGGATTTAACATTAGGGAGTGGACAGGTAAGTGTGAGATAGTGTGGGATTTAGGGTTAGGGTGCGGGAAAGGTGAGTGTGTGGTAGTGTCGGACTTAGGGTGTGGGTAAGGTAAGTGTGCGATAGTGATGGACTTTAGGTGTAGTGCTAGGTTAAGTGAGTTAGGGTTAGGGTGCAGGTAGGGTAAGTGTGCAGTAGAGTCAGACCTTAGGGTTAGGGTTTGGGTTACAGTTAGTGAATGTATATTGTGTGTAATGTGTAGTTTACGTTTTGTGTGTCAGTGTTTTGGGTGTCGGTGTTATGCGTTTTCGGTGTTTTGGTGGCAGTGTTTTGCGTGTCGGGTTTGTGGCATGTCAGTGTTGTGATAGGGATCTATATATATATATATTTATATATATATATATATATATATATATATATATATATATATATATATATATATATATATATATATATATATATACACACACACACACACATATAAAAATATATTCAGTTATAATCAAAAACGCTTATTACCATTTCATATAAATAACATATATAACTCCACTTCTAAATTTCATAATCAGGGGCTTTATCATAAATAAGTTTATTAAAACATTTTAAAAAATTCTTAAAATTTTTTCTAAGAAAAGTTTTAAATAATTTTGTACAAAATATGTCTTAAAAGCAGTGCCTAATAATCTAAACCTTAACACAAACCACATAGATCATCATTATGCTAATGAGACAAAGGGAGATCTGCTAAAAATGTTTTTAATGAGATCCTGTCATTCAGACCATGACCGTTGTCCGCTTGTAACTTGATTATACATCTACCTTCCTGTTTTTCAATATCAGTCTTAATATTACCTAATCTCACTGTTCTGGATACTATTTCCAATACCAGAAATGTAAATGTATGGCTTGTGCCATATTGAACCACGTCTTGCTAAAGCATTTCTCTCATCTAATTTACTAATGGCATATATATGTTCCCTGATTCTCTCTCTGTGTCCTATTTGTTTTACCCACATAGAAGCATGTGCAGGTCTGGCAAATTGCTAAATACACTAAATCTCTTGATTTACAATCTGTATAGTGATTAGAAGTGTATGTTTGTGTTGTGTCAAATCTACAGTCAAAATAGATGCCCCAGAAAAAAATGAATATGTATGAGCAAATGCTGGAATTAGTAATGAAAAATAACTTTATTATATTTGAGAGGGAATATTATCTGCAAAATGAAGGAATAGCTATGGGCTCCTGTTGTGGAGGCCTACATGCAAATATAATAATGTTCGAATGGGAGAAAAGATTTTTAAGAACTTCCCTATTCTTCATTTATTGTATACATATATACGTTACCTGGATGACATCTTTATTTTATGGAAAGGGCCAAAGGAGTTGAGTTAACAGCTTCTTTTGTGGAATATATTAATGGTACAATGGACTGTTTAAAATTCACTTGTACTGTTGATGAAGATAAAATCCCATATTTGGACATTTTATTAAAAAATAACTGTGTGAACGAAAGATTTCAAGCTGAAATTTTCCGTAAGAAGACATATTCTAACAGCTTTCTTCATTTTAACAGTTTCAACCCATGACACTAAAAAGAGCTGTCCTAAAAGGGCAGTTTGTGCGAGCAGCAGGAATGTTCACTAAAAGAGGTTACCCTATGGAACTAATAGATAAAATAATGGATTAAGTTATGACAAAAAGGAAAAATGGGCATCTTGTTCCCATTTTGAATGCAAAAACTAGACCAGGACAAGGAAATGTAAATATAGAAGAATCAGTGGAAATAGGAAGACAAAATAACATAGAACAAATCGCACATCTAATTGTAGAGCGACAAACTGTTGCTACTAACAATGAACAAATAATGACACCTTACCAGTCCAGTTTTTTAACAAATTTTTATAGGGATGCAGTTGTTATTAAAATTATTTTAATGAAAAACTGAAACTTAAGTAATGAAAAACATATGAGGGGATTATTAGGTGAGAAACTTATCTGTGTATACAGGAAGGGAGCTACAATAAAAAAACTACTAGAACAAAAGGAAAATAACAAGAAGGAAGGGTGACTGTTTAAATGTGGCACATGTAAGTTTTGCCATTACATTTTGGAGGTTAGTAGGTTCAAAATAAATGGGATCTGCATAAATATCAAGGAGAGATCTAACTGTAGTAGTGAAAGGGTAGCTTATTGTGCTATATGTGAAAATTACCAGTGTTTTTACATGGGAAAAATGGAACGGAAATTGAAGAACAGGATAGGTGAACACCTAAGAAATATAAGGGATTGGTGTGAATTTAATGACCTAGCTAAACATAATTCTGTAAATCCTAGCCACGGGTTCAAATTTATAGTCCTGGAATCCTTAAAAATATCTGAAAGAGGAGGTGCTTGCCCATACTTGTTGGAAAAAATATGGCAATTACATTTAAATGCCCTAAATTGGCCAGGACTAAATGACAGTGTGTCCATTAGTAGCCTTCTTAAACTAATGGCATTAAGAAGATGATGCCATTTACTAAGAAAGGAATGTTTATGTCATCAGAACTGTTAATATTTTAACTTGTTTAGGGGGAGAAATATGATTTTAAAAGTGTAATATGGAAATGCTTGTGTACTGCGGTGGTGGTGCAGCGGTAGAGTTGTTGCCTCACAGTATGATGCTGTCTTGTGAAATTCTCAGCTAGAGCATCTTCTGTGTAGAGACATGCGTGAATGGGTGTACCTTCATTGAAGGTTACGCGTCAGGGCCGGCAACTCCACATAAAAATCTACTGCCAATCATTAGCAGACCGCAGTTCCGCTGTGGTGACCCCTAACCGGGAAAAGCCGAAAGACACAACAACATTATGGAAATGCTTGTAAAGTAGTATGTTAGAAGAACTTGTTTTGAAGGTTTTATAAGCACAGGTACTTTAGTTATTTTTATGTTGTAAATAAATTGAAATTCAGGTTATATATATGTATTTAATTGTATGTCTATTTTGTATTTATCAGTTTTTAATTTTATGATTTATGAAATTTATTGTCAAATGTACACATAAGGTTGAAATAAGCTTGTACACATGATATACATTAGATGTACTGTTGGACTATAAGAGCAGTAGGATGTGATGTCATGGCTTTGAAGTGATTTAAACTACTGTGACAGGAAACACTGTAAATCTGATGAAGTTCCTAACACATTAAGCTCTGGATGAAAGTGCTTATTTGTTTTACTAATAAAATCAGTCGTGCGATCTGGTACTTTTTTTATTTTTTGATACTGCCAACACTCAAAGTTCCTAGCCTCACTCCCACACTCCTAACTTTCCTCCTCTCCTCCTGCCTCCAGCCATGCCTAACCCCTCTTCTTCTCCTTCAGTCAACAGTAGCCCAATTTCCACCTGCATCCTGTTGGCTAATGGTACTGGAAACAGTTGTCGTTAACCCTTGCCTCAACAGATCCGAAATGAAAGTCTGAATTGTTGTCCGCATATTCGCTCTGGCAAAAATTTTACACCAGATGCCTTTCCTGAAGTAACCCTCCCCATTTATATGGGCTTGGGACTAGCACATAAAAATACACTAGCCTGTGCATTCCCCAGTGGCTGGGTGTCTCCTTTCTGTTATTAAAGTTCCCCTCTTTTGTTCTGGCTTGAGTCATTATTCTCATATGTGCTGTACCTGCCATGTATTTATGCTATCGATGTGTACAAACAACATAGCTAGGAGGACGTTACTACCACTGAACCTGTATTCATTTCAAAATATAGGACTAAAACCCTAGCGGACTTGTTGCAGATTTCAATTGGTCTGTTTTTTTGTAATTAGTTGTGCAGTAGTTCCACAAGGACTCGGTACAGATTTAAATTGGTCTGTTTTGTTATAATTACATATTTTGCAACCTGACTTATTGTGATGTGATTTCTATGCATCTGTATTTACAATTCTATGTTTCATTTTAATCTCATTCATTGGATTTCTTCTCCTATCAGCTGGCATTTATATAAGTGTTATAGTGCCCATTCATTCTTCATTAGAAATAAATGATAGACTACCAGAGGTGTGTGTGTGAATAAAGTAGGGGTACAGCAAAATGTGGCTAGCAGAAGGCAACACAGATGGTAAAGGCACAAAAGTTGGGAATTGAATGTTAATGAACACAAGGATCAAGAAGGGACACAGAGCCTATTTAAGATGCATAGAAGATAGAAGGAAGGTTGTTCAGAACTGGCTAGGTTAACAAAAGATGAGAGAAATCACTGAAGACTGTGAAAAGCTGAGGCACTGAATAAATATGATGCAACATCTTTCACAATGGAAAGCTGGGATGTATGACTAGAAAATTGGACTGTCCAAGGTAGAGACTGGATAGTCAGAAAGAGAGAGAATTGACTACCATTTGAAAGGATAAAGCATATGGAGAAGGTGTGCTACCTTCAACAGTAGTCAGAAATCTAGCCAGTGTGTTGTCAAACATCTAGAAGAAGATCTTCACCACACCATTGTGTAATACAGACATGTCAGATAACTGCAACACAAGAGTTGCCATATTGGTATACAAAAGAACTCCACAGGAAAAACCTGGATAAGTATAAATATATTTGCTTTACAGCATTGCCAAGATACAAATCATAATGAAAATCCTGAAGAGAAGTCTTTCTGGAGGGCAATGACCTTAAATACATAAACCAACATGGATTTGTGGTCAGAAGGAGTTGTCAGTCAAACCTTATCCAGTTTTATGACTGTGTTTCAGGGGAACTTGATTGATGAGGGCCACTAAATGTAGTCTACTGGGTCATTAGTGAGGCATTTGAGTGAGCAACATACCAGTCTTATCTTCCCATCTTTAGCTTTTCTAGTTTTCTAAAGACTGAGCAACTGGACAGCTGTATGGGTGAACTGCAAGATGCAGGGGGTTGTGGCAGTGGGAAGAGTGGTGTACAAGAAGTTTCATTCCTCGGTCCATTTTTCTGTATTTGTAAAATTCTCATACATATCTGAGGAAATAAAGAGCAGGCTAACATCTTTGTTGATGATGCTAAGATATGTATAGCAGATGGAAAGGAGGGAAAAGTTTATACATTTTATTATTTATTTTAGTTTGCTTTTGTTTGTTTATTTTGATTTTCATTAGGTATCGCAGTGGTGGTGCTGCGGTAGCATTGTCGCCTCACAGTAAGACGTCCTTTTCGATTCTCAGCTAAAGCATCTTCTGTGTGGAGACATGCATGAATGGGTGTACCTTCGTTGGAGGTTGTGCACCAGGGCTGGCAACTCAGCATGTACAAATCTACTGCCAATCATTAGGGGACCGGAGTTCCGCTGTGGCGACGCCTAACCGGGAAAAGCCGAAAGACACAACAACAACATTTTGATTTTCATTATGTTTTGTCCAACTGGGTTTAGTAAAACCCCATTTTCAGAAGAGGCCCAGGGAAAAAAGCTCCAACACATTGCAGACATTTTTAAACAGACATTCAATAATAGGTACGGCAGAAAGTGTTAGCATTGTAGTCAAGAAGTGGTGTATAAAGCAGATTCATAGATAATTATATAAATGGCATGAAAGTTATACTAGAGGTATAGTGGTGTGGGGTTAGTGATGTCACAAAAAATGTATTTGGCTGGGAGATGCTAGTGCAACTGTTCAGGTACTGGTGAATACAAGTTGAATGGCATAGGATTACAAATGAAGACAAATGGTTTGACGATGTGGCATGCTAAAGATAACAGTGGCATTAATCCTGGAAATATACAACAGCAGATGCATTCATTTGACAGGAGAAGATTTGTGTATTAAATATTTTTCCATTCAGAATGCAATGGTATTGGGATGTGGTTCTATAGTATAACTAACCTATTTGAATATAGAGTCACATGCACTATTAGATGATTTGGTTATAGTGACTGGTGATTTTTCTTTAGAGCATAAAATGTTATTGGGTTAGTAAAGTTGTATTAAATATTTAAGAGCTAGGTAATTTTCTGTCCTGTGGAGAAGTCTGTGTATTGTAGCTACTTGAGAGCGCGTTACATGTTGTAGTAGATCTAGACAGTTTAATTCTCTGAGGACCAGGCAGTAGTATGTTCTGTTAGAATTTACAGTAAATTTGGTTATTTTATTATATCATTGCTTAAGTGTGGACATGTTTGAGGCCTTGAATGTTAGTGATGACTGGGGAAACATGGCATAGATGGCAGTAAGAAAGTAGGGGCTGTATATCTTCTGGCTATGTCAGTGGGGTAGGTTTTTACTCTCTATAATACACCTAGTTTGTGATTAGTTTTTTTAACCATGTGTAATGTGTTGTGGTCAGATGTCAACTGTCCATCTATCATTACACTCGGTAATTTTTTGTGGTTTACTTGTTCTGTTATGCTGTTGTTGTCACAAACAATAGTGAACACTGTTCTAGTAGAGATGTGTTTTGGAGTAAAGAATAATTTAGATTTTGAGAGGGGTTAATAGTAGTTTGTGAATTATTTAGCAATGTTTCAGTCAATAAGAAGCATTGTTTAAGGTATTTTCGTTCAGAGAGTGATTTGGCAAAACAGTTTAGGGTCGTATTATCAACATATTAAACTAGGGTGGAATTTCTTGTAACAGTGTAGAGGTCATTGTTGAATATGTTGAAAAGTATGGGCCCTAGTATAGATCTGTGTGGGACACCAATAGTTACAGGCAAGAATATGGAGAAATAATTTTTCCATTTCACTACTAGTGCTCAGTTTGAGAGGTAACAATAAAACCATCACAGTGAAGAATTGGTAAGCCCTAAAGATGAAAGTTTACTTAAGAGTTTCTGATAAGAGATAGTATCACAAGCTTTTCATAAGTCTAGGAAGATGCTGGACACTAGATTTCTGGTATTTGAGTGATGACAGTATTAACAAAATTCAGCAAAGCAGTAATTGTGCTGTGATGAGGACATAAGCCATGCTGGGATAAAGGCAGAAGCTTGTTTTCTATTAGAAGCTGAGTATGAATACATTTTTCTAATATTTTTGATAGAGGTGGTAAGATCACAGGTGGCATATAGTATGATAGATCTATATTGATTCCATGCTTGTGCAATGGAATAATAAATTAATTTTTCCATAGCAAGTGGACGTTATTTAAAGATATAGATTGTTTTTTTCAGAAATTAAACTGTAAACGCAAGAGCTTTAGCTGCTGTTTTAAGATATTCACCAGGTAGTCTGTGTGGGAAAGATGGAGTAAGCTTTATATTCTTGACTTATTTTTGATGGTATCTATGGGAACCGGTTGGAAGGAGAAATGGAGGTCATTTGATCGAGTAGGATCATCAAGAGCCTGAATAGTCATCTGGTTGTTTAATGACTGGACAGCCTGTATACAGTTGTTACTGAATTGGTTGGCTTTTTGTGTATTTGGTGTCAGATGTGTAGATTGTCCTTGATTTAACAGTTTATTGATGAGGGCCAGAATGGCTTTGGATTATTACTTTGTATGTTTTGATTGGTTGAGTAATAAGCTTTCTTATCTTTGGTGATAAGACGTTAGGATTCTTAGTTTTCTAATGAGCTAATAATGCCCCTCAATATAAATTGTCTCTGGAAGCTCCTCCTAGTCTCATCTCATGTCATTTCATCTCATCTGCTTGAATGCTGGGATCCAGTAGGTGGAAGTGGAAGTTCCCCTCCCCCCTTAGTCTGCTTAAATTCAAGTTACCCTTCTACAAAAGAGAAGGAAACACACACTATTTTTATATTGTATTGCATTTTCTGTTAGCATTGCAGTCATCTGTACATTTACACAGGGTTTTCATGTTGACTGATTTATTATCTCTTTTCAGGAAAAAGATGCTTGCCCTGCTCTTTAACTTAACTGGTACTACAATATTGTGCCTAGAGTCTCAGCAGTGAAAGTGTTGAGTTTATAGCAAATTCTGTGCATTTTCCCTGCACTTATTGTCCTTTTTCATGAAAACGTTGTTGCTCTACATTTTCGGCATGCCTGTACTACAGTATTGTGCCTAGAGTTTTAGTGGTGGGATTGTTTGTGCATTTTTTAAACTTTGGAGTAGCTTGTAGAGTAAATATCTGCATTGTAAGAGTACCTGACTGTCTGAAGTCTTGATTTTTGGTACAACTGTGGCAGTGTTGTGGTTCTTCTGATACGGTTCTGTCTCCATTAGTTACATATCACTTCAACTGTGTAAAATTGTTGTATATAATTATTTATTGCGTTTATCTGCATTTTAAGACTGAAAAGTTCATTTGTTTTCCAGTGTCCTTGCTGCTGGATTATGTTTGAAAATGACAGTAAATATGTCCTTGAATTGGTTTCTATAAGTGTCTCACTTTTAGCTAATCTTTGTATGTTTTGACATTAAGAAGACTTGGTATTAGTCATCTAGTGCAGTCGAGGGTCTGTCTCAGCTGGTAAACACACCTAAAGGATTAAAGTGAGGTTAGTTTATTGACCAGAGAGCTGTTGGCATTTAGCATGCCCTTCTAATGATGCAGGTCCTCAGGAACTCAGTTTTTCATATAAAACTACCTCTGAAACTATACCCAGAAGCTCAGTTCCACAAAGAACAACAAGTTTGTGCTGTGAGGAGCACTGTCCCATGAATCTACTCTTACATAACTTACTTTATGCTTCTAGCCTCAAAAATACCCGAGCTAGCCTTCTATTAACTTGTCTTGTACCACATCCTTACCTAGAAGAACCTGACATCATAGATTTGCAGTTTCCCAATTTACATGTTGCCACTCTGGTCGATATGGACATGTTGAGACAAAGAAGCAGCAGTTTCATTCTTGCTGACAGACACCTAAATCCATAGAGAAACTGATACAGTCTGTGAGAGATGTAATTACACAGTGTCACTGGAGACAAAACTTTCTCATAAAAGCACTCAAAATAATCAGATTTTCTGTAATACATGCACTACACCCAGCCAATATAGTATGCATCTGACACATTGTACCAACATGTGCTGAGGAACTAAAAAACAATCTTCTTAAACCCTCAGAGCTTCCCACATAATCAACCCACATCACTTGTCATCACCAAATGTAAAACCACTCTACCAAAACAACACCCAACTCCACACATACAACCACACCTCTTGGAACCTCATGTGCAAAGCCCATAAGGTGAGCCAGTGCACTACCCAGTAGTCTAGTGATAGGAGACTCCATTGTGAGACGTACAGGTACCCCACTGACCAGGCTGAGGAAGGAGAAGGTCATGGTCAGTTACTTATCAGGGTCCAGGATCTGCCAAGTCACTCATGCACTCAGGTCACTAAACCACAAGTACAAGTATAATTCACTTATAGGCCACATGGGTGTAAATGACCAGAGATGTACCTTCTTGGACTATATGAAGAGAGACATTATGGAGTTCTCACCCCATGTGTCACAGGCTGGTATGAGCCTAGCATTGAGCAGCATTCTACCTTCACCAAGGATAATGCTACTATATTTTTATTTATTTATTTATTTGGGTGGCCACACTGGTGCAGTGGTTAGCATTGCCACCTCACAGTGAGAGGTTCTCCGGTTTGATTCTTGGATGGGGTGCCTTCTGTGTGGAGTCTGCATGTCCTCCCTATGGTCGCATGTTTTTTCTCCAGGTGGTCTGGTTTCCTTCCACATCCCAAAGACATGCTGTAGGTAGATTGGACATTCTAAATTGGCCATAGGTGAGTGATCATGTGTGTGTGACTTCTGTGGAAGGTTGGGCACTGGGCTGGCAACTGAACACTGTAAAACTCCACTGCCAATTATTCTGCGGACTGTTGTTACACTGTGGTGATCCCTAATCAGGAAAAGCCAAAAGAAGAAGAAAAAGATTTATTTATTTATTTGACATTTGCTGACTGGGATAGTCTGACTAAGCTATTGCCATTTTTCAGCAGATGCCTGGGGAGAAAAACTTCACACACATGCAAACACAAGAAAAATAAAACAATATTTCAAACAGAAGTTACAGTTATTTTAACACAAAGTAGGTGATGAATTTAGATTTCCAATTAAGCAGTAAAACAACAATGATTACATGATAATTTCAATTATACCGAATAGAAGAAAGATTTGTTTAGTATACTTTTTATACAGACAGTGGAAGCACTGACATGTGAGCTTTTTGGGGGAAAGTAGCAGTTTGATTGTTCTATGTACAACAATTAGGAGTGCCAGAGGTTTTAATAAAAGTAGTCAGGAGAGATGTGTAAATAGAAAAGGAGGTTAACAGGGAAGGCTGGAATTGGGAGGGTAGGAATAAGAGAGAGGAGGGAGGTACAGATAAGTAAGAGAGAAAGATGTGTTACTAGAGAGGAAATGTAGTGAGGTTTGTGGTAGTAGTGATGTTTGGTCAGCAGGGTTTATGAAAGATCACCTTGGGTGATTACAATGGGAGGTCCAGGTGCTAGTCAGATGGTTTTTGAGAGCTGTTTTGAATTGTTTTTCATTGATAATGCTTCTAATTCACAGGGGAAGTTTGTCCAAATATACTTAGGTTTGTAGATTTGTAAAAGATTTTGGTCAGTGCTTCTGAGAGTCCTGGGTGATTATAGAGGGAGATAAGGGAGGATATCTCACGACAGAGGGATTTATTATTTAGGATGGAATGCATGATCTTCAGTTGAGAGAGAAGTTGTTGCACAAATTCTAACCAATTTAAGGTGTTTAGGGAAAGGCATTGGTGGGATTTAATGGTAGGGTTGGCAGCGAATCTAGCAACTTTATTATAGGTTGTTTCTAGTTTATTTTTAAGAGGGTCGTCTGAAGGTTAGTCAGAATTTGTGAGCTGTAAAAGAAGCAGGGGAGGAAGTAGGAGAAACATTTTTGACTCATTCATAAGGAATTATTTGTTTCTTTATAGTATACAAAGTTTTTGATGAGTTTTCTTGATGCAACTGAGTACATGAAGTCAAATATGAGGTGGTTATCTATGATGAACCCCAGCAGTTTAGTACGGGATTCAGCTGTGATAGTAGTATTGTTACGGGATGTGATAGTGAAAGAGGATTTGAGGTGGTTGAGTGATTTAGGTAGGAACAGTAGGAGTTTAGTTTTACTTGGGTTTAACATTAGCTGGTTACTGGATAGCCAGTTTTCAATTGCATTTAGGTAATTTTGGTTTAAGGTGTTCAGGTCAGAGAGGTTATCAACAATGGTGATGGCCGTGGAGTCATCTGTTTATTATATAAGAGAAGATTGTGGGCATGATGAATGTAGGAGGTTGATAAAGATATTGAATAGTAATGGACCAAGTACTAATCCTTGGGGCACTCCCATCTTGATAGGGAGAGCAGAAGATGGACTGGAAAGCCATTTAACTGATTGCTGTCTGTCTGTGAGAAAGCTGGCAAACTAGGGGATAGTTGAAAGTGAGAGATAGTGTCACATACTTTGGTGAGGTAAAGAAAAAGACAGGATACCAGTTTGTTGTTTTCTCTGGCTAGAGAGATGGTATTGGTGAATGAGATGAGGGCAGTAGAGGTGCTGTTTGGGGTGAAAGCCATGGTGTGTGGAGGTAAGCATTTGGTCGTATTAGGCAGTTCAGGATTTATTTGTGTACACATTTCTCCAGAATTTTGGAGAGAGGGGATAGAATTGTTATAGGCCTAAACTTTGAAAGTTTAATGGAGTTACTGCCTTTGTGAATGGATATGGTATAGAACTGTTTCCAGATAGATCGTACTTAGGATTCAGTTAGAGTGGTTCATAAGGAGAGAGATGGGCAGGGCTAGATCGTTAGCAGCTAGGAAGAGTGGGGGAAGGTTATCAGCTGAAGGTGAGCAAAGTCTCAGTTTGAGATGAAGGTGTTTTATGTAACTAGTTGGTATTGGTTTAAGAGAGGAAGTGATATTGGGTTTGAAGGAGGTAGGGATTTCAGGAGAGTTGATGGGGTTGGAAGACTGCATCACGTTGCTAATAGTGTATGAAGTAGGTATTAAATATGGATGCTGTTTCTTGGGGGATATTGTTAGGGCAGAGGTTAGGAGTTGATGGTTTTCCAGAGCGAAGTATTTGATTTATGGAGTTCCAGAATTTTTTAGGCTTGGTTTTTTTGTTGGTTTGGCATATGTTGTAGAAGATTTTTGTCTTTCTTGATGTGTTTTTTGGTGAAGTTGTATAGTTCTTTATAAGTTTGTATGTAGGAGGGGGATTTAGTTTTGGTCCAGGTTTTCAATGCATTGTCTCTCTTAAGCATCCATAGTGAGATAACCATGGGACACTGAATAATTTAACGCTAATGGGAGGTGTAAAGGGAGTTAAGGATGTTTAGAAATATGGTGTTGAATGTATGTACTGCCTCATCTAGAGGTAGATGGGATAGGATGGACCAGTTAATGGATGACAGAAGATTATTAAAGGTATCTGTGTTGAAGCTGGAGAGTTTGTAGCATTCTATGAACTTGTGTGGTCAGGAGTTGTGTGGTGAGACTCTAAGCACTTTATTTGGGGAGTGGTTGCTTAGTGAGTCAGGTAATGATTTAAGGCAGTGACATTTGCTTGAACTGGAGATGAGTATCCAGACAATGAGTGAGGTGGATTTAGTAGATTTGCTTATATGAGTAGGTGTGGAGATTAGTTGGGAGAAGCCATGCAAGTTAATGCATTTGCTTGGAGTATTAGTAGTTAGTGGAAACCAATTAAGGTCCATGCCTCCAAGGAGAATTTTTTTCATTGGAATATTGAGTAAACCAGGGGAGGACTTGTTCTTGTACTGAGTGGTTGTCACCTGGTGGAATATATATAGCAGCTATTGTACTTAGTGGTTGTCACCTGGTGGAATATATATAGCAGCTATTGTACTGAGTGGTTGTCACCTGGTGGAATATATATAGCAGCTATAGTAAGGGTATTGTGGTCATGTAGTTTGCAGATGATGAATGAACTTAATAATTGGCTTAGATTCTGATGTCATTCAAAGGGGGTACAATATGTGTCAGTATGGGAGGATATAGTCAGCATACCATGTTGCTTTCCAAGGATGGTCTGAAACAGTTTCTGCTAGTGTTTCGAATATTGGCTAAAACATTGTCCTTCCCTGTAGTGCCTTTTTAGGCAATGTCAAACTTTGTAACTGAGCAAAATCAACCCAAAGGTGTTACTGCTCAATGCTAGAAGCCTAAACAAGAAACTCCACTCCCTGGAAGCTCTCCTCACCCTGGAAAATGTAGACATCTCTGCAGATACTGATTTGGGGTAAAGCTGTGGAAGACACTGCGGCAGATCAGCAATACAATGCTTTCTGCACATTTAGGCCAGCTACTGCACAGGCGGGGACTAAAGCTGGATGTGTCATTGTTGACGTCAAAAACAAACATACCTCAAGGTTGGTCAAATCTGGTGATGTTCTTGAGCTTCTCCTTGAACAAATAACATGGTCGAGTGAATATTGTATCCTTGCAAGCCATAGAATGCTCTATACATCCCACAAAACCCATAGCTCATGCTCTGACCTACTGGAAACACTTACCATTTCACCCAATACAGTATTCATGGTGGACCGTAACTACCACATCTATAAACTGGGAACCCAACACAACCCTAAATTTGCAGGCTCAGAGATTGCTGCACTTTCTTAGCTCTAACACCATGGAGCAGTTAGTTTATTTGCTTATTATGCACGCAAATCTACTGGATCTAGTACTCACAGATATGGGTGAATGCTGCACCCCCATTGTGGTACTCTCTGGTAAGGTCAGGCCGTAAAGCCGTCTCCTTTGAAATAAAAATCAATAATGTGACTCCAGCAAACCCTAAAACATTTAGGAGCTACTCTAAGGCAAACTACCAATTATTAAGCGATTACCTGACAAAATGTCAAGCTCATCCAAACCCAGAAAATGCAACTGCCTATGCACAGTTGTGCATAGAAACTCTGTACAGTGACAGTCATGATACCAGATGCATAGAGACAAGCCCAAAACAAACTTAAAAACTGAACAACCCATGTAGAATCCAAACATAATACAGATTATACAACAAAAGGAAAAAATCATAGCTAAAATTAGAAAGTGCAATGCCCAGCAGGATAAAAACTCTCTCATCAGGCTACAAAAGGGCAGATAAAATCTACCAAAGCCAATTCTGTCATAAAGATAGATTCCCAGGTCAAAGACATCCAAAAGGCTTTCTTCAGCTATGTCTGAAACCTCAAAGGCAGTACACAACAGTGTGCAGAACAGGAAATAAAATGAAAACTCCAACCAAACACAGCTGTAAAATAAATAAGTTTAATAAAATATAACAAACCACTAAAAACACCTACCATAGAAGTAGTAGATAGGTAAGTGCTTTCACGACTATTACCGCTTCTTCAGACCAGACATAAAACGACTCAACAGAAGGCATTTAAATACAAAGAAACCCACTAAACCTAGTTAATCAATGATGTAATGCACGCAATCTCAGTACCGGTCATAGAGAGACATTCTCATTTAGACCGGGAGCTCTATTAGCTCTTATTGTTAAAATACAACTTAGTTCCCATCCCTCTGTTTTGTTCCCTACATCCCTTCCTCTTAAATCTTGATCCATAAGCTCAAAAAGTAAAAACTTAAAAGTATGAGTGTCATCTTTATTGGAACAATGTTTAGCAAGAGTATTAGTCTGTTTCCATTTCCTGTTATCTGCAATATGCTCAAGAATTGTTTAGTTTAAATTTCAGTTTTTGCACTGTAAAAGACAGAGCATGCAGTACATTACGTACTTGTGTAGCATAACCTAGTTGGACATCTGGAGTCACTATTTATTCTAAGCCTCCAGCATGCAGTGCATTATGTACTTGTGTAGCATAACCTAGTTGGACATCTGGAGTCACTATTTATTCTAAGCCTCCAGCATGCAGTACATTATACACTTTTGTAGCATAACCTAGTTGGAGATCTGGAGTCACTAATTATTCTAAGCCTCCAGCATGCAGTACATTATACACTTTTGTAGCATAACCTAGTTGCACATCTGGAGTCACTATTTATTCTAAGCCTCCAGCATGCAGTACATTATGTACTTGTGTAGCATACCCTAGTTGGACATCTGGAGTCACTATTTATTCTAAGCCTCCAGACAAGCATTATGCCACATACATTGAGAACTGCAGTAGCCATCCCTCTGCACTAGGGCATTCCATCAAGGGATCATGAGAACTTTCGACTCATAAGGCTGACTACTCAGTTCTGCAAAAACATGAAAAGAATTATTATGGATATGATGATAAATAACAGAAAACCTTGAGACACTGGATCTAACCCAGTTTGTGTTCATCAAAGGCAGATCATGTCTACTCAGCTTGGTGGACACCATTGAAAAAGTTAGCAAGGTAATGGATTAGGGCAAAACAATGCATGTTGCCTACCTTAACCCAGCCAAGGCACGTGATATAAACCAACTCTCAGAATTATGCATTTAACCCTGTGTTACATCCTGGATACCTAAATGGCTCTCAGATACATACATACATACATACAAATAGTTCAAGCATGGGAATTAATGCCCTTCTAGCCTGCCAATATACCAAAACAGTTTTTCCCACAATAAGTGTCGAGACTGTTCTTAAAAATATCTGTACTCGTGCTTGCTTAATGTAGTTTGGTAGTCTGTTTTGTACATCAGCTGCTCTCTCAGACAGCCATTTAGTACACTTCTCATTCATGTAGAATTTTCTACATAGGTTGTCTGGTTATTCTCTACTACTTTTTGATAACCCAAAACATTCCCATATGTAGTTGTCTCCAAATGTGCTATATAACTGAATAAGATCTCCTCTTAAATATTTATAAGAGACACAGTGTATGTTCAGATATTTTAGTGTTTCATAATAACTTACATTTTCATGTCCATGGATGCCCTTGGTATATTTCAGCTATACTCTTTGCATTTTACTCATGCTTGTTTTCTTATAAGGCTTCCATATTATTTATTCCATACTCAAATTTGGGTCTATTGTAGTTAATGATCAGTGGCTTCATCATTTCTGATTTTCTAGACTTTATAAATCTTTTTATACAACCATTAGTTCTATAACTATCATTAGACCAACTGGTTGCTCTGATTAGAAAAAACTCAAAGCTGGATCTGCTCATAAACCCAGATCCCTAAATGAACATACAGTGTACTGTATTAAATATTCATGTTTCAGTTTGTCTCCCAAATCTCATATGCTTACTTTTTGATGTATTTATTAGAGTATTCTTCTCCTGTGCCCAAATGGTCAAGTTCTTTTGCAGACACTCCCTATCTGTAACACGTGTAATAAGTCTAGCAATTTCAGGTTATCTGCATATAGACTGTAGAACACCTGACATGAAAAGAATAGATCTGAAAGATACAATATAAACAAGTAAGGACCTAGGACAAGCCTGGTGGGACACACTGACTGTAACTAAGAATTTCACCTGTCCAATTGTCGTATGACATTTGTCATGTCCAATTTGTAAGCCATGCAGCTATCTCTCTTATCAAGAGTAAATCAATATCTATTTGTTCTAATTTATTTACCAGCATTTTGTGTATCACCCTACAAAACGCTGAAATTAAATCTATACAAACTACATCCACAGCACAACTTTTCATTCATAGCTGTTGTTACATTGTTATAGAACATCATGTTACAGGTGGTAATAAATCTGTTTTCACTACATGCATTCTGATATATGGTTTCATGTCCCAGCGTTTCCACTTTTGACAATAACTTATTCAATATTATCTTCTCCATTATTTTTCCATAACATGAAATTAGACTTAAGGGTCTATATGGCCTGTGTTTGTCCTACTCCTCTTTCCCTTAAAGACAGGTTTAATAAGTACATGTCTCCATTTTTAAGGAATCTCCCCATATTTATATGAACTAGTGAATAATAGATACAATGGTACTGTAATTTCTTGCTGAAGTGTTCTCATGTCATTGTTACCAATTCCATCTCCTCCCTGTGCTTTGTTTGGATCCAGTTTGCAAAGTTCTTTTTCAATATAATCTAATTTGATTCCAGTATCTGAGGTTACCTGGATATTACCAGAACAATTTGACATCCCCTTTGTGGCTTCAAACTATTTTGCATATGATTTTGCAAATATATCTATAATTTGTTGAGTCTGAGAATAAATTTTAGAATCTACACAGTCTCTCAATTTGTATGTCTTTACTCCTTCCACATCTTATGTATCTATACATTGGTTTCCTATTATGCTCAATATCTTTATATAAATTTTATTGATCTTGCCTCACACTATGCTTAATTTGTTTGTCCTGCTTGTTTATTTCAGTTTTCAAAGTTGTAGTTCAACCTCTTTTCCATTTCTTATATTTTTAGTCTTTCACCTTAATCAGGAATCTTGTTCTTATGGAAATATACCCCCCTGAAATTGTATGCCTAGATCCTGATGTTAAACATTTTTTTTTTAATTTTTGCACTCAACCAATTCTTCTTTCAAAACGTTATACATTTCTTCTGCAGTTTTTCCACTGAATTCATCACTCCAATTAGTTTCACATGGTGACTGTTTTGCTTCCCTATAATCTCTAATTAATCTTATAGGTTCATAGGTAGGTACTAGGCTATCTGCCCAAGGGCATTTATAAGCCTAGCCAATGTATGTCACCTATCGCCGCCCCACTGATTAATTAACTGATCCTCTGTCAAGCAGAGCCAATGAAGTGATCCCAGGGGTGTATTTTCTGTTACCCATCCACTCATCAAGGTTTCTCTTGAAGAGTGTCAGTGAGGGGCTCCGCCTAATGTAGTTTGAAATTTTGTTACAAAGAATGGGGAGTCTCTGTGACAGGAATCTATCCCTCCAGCATGTTCTATTTATTGTTGTGGCAAGGTTTAGCTCACTAGAGTGCGTGGCTCACAATGACTTGGATTTCTTTAGGTGGAGCATGTCCATCAGTTCTGAGTTGGACATGGCTTTGTAAGTCAGGCAGAGATCACCTCTGAGTAAGTGATATGCCACTGAGTACAGCCAGAGTTTTTTTAGGCAGGCTGCATAGGACATATGTTTGAGGCCAGTAATCCTTTTGGTGAGGTACTTGATCTCTCCAGCAGTTGGAAGTGTCTTGTGAGGTACATCCCAAATAGGGCATTGTCCTCTATGATGGGTCTGATGAGTGATGAGTAGAGGGGCACTATAACCTCTTTATTTCTAGATGCAAACCCTTTAGTAATTAGATGGGCCACATAGAAGGATTTCCTAACTACTTTGGCAATATTATTGTCAAAGGAGAGATTACTATCTACCTGGGTCCCCAGATCTTTTATTACCTCTTCTGTATTAAGGGGGCTGCCACCTATGTGGTAATTCATGGGTGTTTTGTTTTTCCCAAATGGGATGACCATGCATTTTTTGGCATTTAGCTTGAGGCCATGACTTTGACACCAGGTGTTCGTCTCAGTAAGGCCCTTTTGGAGAATGTCCGTGTCAGCTGGAGAGTCAGTTATGGCTCCCAGTTTGCAGTCATCGGCGAACTTGATTAGCCATAGTCCTCCTGTGTTTGCCTGTACTTCTGAGAAGTATATGCCAAACAGTAGAGGTCCCAGGACCGAGCCTTGTGAGATACCACTTGTTACTGGTTTAGAGTCAGACCTGAAGCCCGCTATTCTTACTGTGTGAGTACTGTCTGTAAGCCAGTTGGCAACCCATCTCATGATGTAGGGGTTTATGTTCAGGCTGGTGAGTTTTTCTGTAATACCCAAGTGGGGAATGGTGTCAAAAGCCTTAGCGAAGTCAAGGTAGGCTGTGTGAACAACCTTTCCCTCATCTATAGCCTTGGTGACTATCTTGAAGAAGTCAACCTGGTTTAGTAGGCATGATCTGCCCCTAACAAAGCCGAACTGGGTCAGGTCAAGTGTTTGGATTTTTCGAAATGTCTTTGTTAATGAGTTCCATGATGATGCGCTCCATAGCCTTGCAGACCAGGCTAGTCAGGCTTATGGGGCAATAGTTACCAGGGTCAGTTGTGGCCCCTCCTTTGTGGAGTGGAATAACTGTTGCTGTGCACCATTCTATGGGCACATAGCCTGTGGAGAGGCTGAGGTTGAACAGTGTGTTTAGGTGGGGGGTTAGTTTGTTCTGCATTTCATGCAAGACGCAGCCTGGGACACCATCTGGCCCCATTGATGCTGTGTTTTTGGCTTTTGAAAGGGCTATTTTCACCTGTGCGTCTTTGATTTCCAGGACACTACACTTTTCTGGTATTGTTGTGTGCCATTTTGGGGGTGAGAGGGGGGTTAAGTTTGCATTGAATCTATCTGCCAGGATGTTGGCAATATCAGTAGGTTCAGTATATTTTGTGCTATTTTGCACTATTTCAGTGCATGTCTGCAATATCTTCTGTGCATTGGTTTAGATTTCAATTTGGCAGAATTATCTAGCAACAAATTAACCTTTATAAACCCATGATCACTGCACATTAACACTGGTAAAACTTGACATGAAGTAAAAGTAATTTCTTTAGGAACACAAGCAATGTGTAGTATGTATATTTCCCTGGTAGGTCTTTACAATCTGAAGAAATTGCTGCTCCTGAACATGCATTGTGCATAATTTCCTTACTTAATGTTGTTGAATCAATATTAGTCCAGTGTGTTTCTAGTAAATTGAAGTCCCCAACTAATATTATTATTACCTCCTGTGTTTCATGTAAGAAATGTGTGAATTCTTCTAAGTCATCAGCACTTGACTTTTTGATATATGCACTGACAATTGTTATATGCTCCAGGGTTGTCTTTATCGTCACAGTTACACAGTTTCTAGTATTGCTATCATTGAACATGTAATAATCACAGGTCCCATAACTCTTTAATCCCCGTCTTGCATAACACTTCACCTGTTTTATTTATTTATTTATTTATTTTTGTTAGAATGCCTATTATAGTAAAAACATTTATACCCTGATGAACTGGTTTCCAGTCTTTGTTCTTTAACTATGTTTTACAGACAGTAACATCAGTCTTTTGGGAATGTAAAACATTTGCTGTTAAAAAAAAAAAAAAAAAAAAAAAAACTTTATTATTAGTCTTTCTAGTATTAACAACCATCACTAGTGCAGCAAATGTTACTATTTTTCACCTGGCAAAAATCCTGCTCTGTATTTGTCAAACATTACAAAATATTTGCTGCAAAAATTCTCTTCCCTGATCTTCATGAACGCACACTATCCTGTCTGACCACATCCATCCACAACCCCTTTTTCCCATTTTTGCACATGGGGTACGTGTGTCACTTCAACACACACAGTCATCTAGAGCCAAGGTTTATATGCCAGTTGCCTAGCACTGCCATGGTAGTTTTTCCACACCACCCACTCACAGACACAGTCACACGTATGGCCAGTTTAGAGTATCGAATCTACTTTGGAATGTGGGAGGAAACCCACTCAAATACGGGGAGGACATGCAGACTTTGCACAGAAGGCACCCCAATAAAGAATTAAACCACTAAACCCACTTGCTGTGAGGCAACAATGCTGTCCACTGTGCCAGTGAGCCACCTGTCTGAACGGATTCACTATGTAATTTCAAGATACTGAAATCCCGAATTTCAGTATTTCGAAATTACATAGCCGAAGACACAAAACACAGAAACCCTAAAACTGCGAAATTCAAAATCCCGATGCTACACTACAGATACAGCACACACAAACACATACACACTTCCCCCCAACTCAGATATAATATCCTACACTACAGATAAGCAGGGGAGCAACCCCCCCCCCCACACACAAGCAACTCACTCCCACACATTATACACACCCTGGTACACACACATCACAGTCAAAACACACACTGGCAGACACTAAAGCCCGTAATCAACAGATATACACATACATACATACCCAAACTCACATCTTACCATTCACACATCACAACACCAGAAATGCTAATTCAGAATTTTCGTACTTCGGGATTTTGAATTTCGTCTGGTATGCCATTATTTCAAGACTTTGGTATTTTAATTTCGAAATACTGAAATTTGGGATTTCAGTATTTTGAAATTAAAAAGGGAACCCGCCTGAACACATGTGCCCAAAATAAGGCTCAGATGCTGTACGCATTTCTACTTTTTAAATTGGGACATTTTTTTCTCATGTAGGTATTTACCCAAAAAATCTTTTCATTCAGAGTGACCTCACTTTCCTTTCTATATGTGATTTATGAAAAATATGTCCTAACAACAGTACAAGCTATACTATCTGAAAGGGATGTAAGGTCCTTACTAACAATCCAAGAGTCATTGCGGATGAGATCATTTGTACCAACATGAATAAAAATAAATCTGCACTTCCTTACATTAAGGTATTCTAAGGTTTGCCTTATATTTTCTATTTTTGTTCCTGGCCAGCATAACACTTCTCAAGTGTTCATTATCTTCTGTGCAAATGTAAGTATCAGTTCTTCAAATAATTGAATCTCGAATTACACCTATATTTTTTCTGACCAGATATAAAGAATCTTCAACTTCTAATTCAATAATATCTGCTCTATCAAATGTTACAAAGGAATGATCTTCCTCACCATTAGTCTTATTAATCCCACTGAAAGAGCTTCTATTAAACCGAAACTGAGACAGCGTAGGAATGTTAGATAATTTATATATATATGTATATATTTATGATTTTATATGTTTTTACACAGATTCTCATGCATTTTCATGTTCTTTAGCTTTTTAACACACACATATATATATATATATATATATATATATATATATATATATATATATATATATATACATATTTTTTATATGTTTTAAATTTTTATTATATTTGTTACATTTCTCTTTAAGACTTGATTAATTGATTTAACTATGTGTGTATATATACTTCAGTCTATGCCTATCCGATTTGTATTAGATCTGATGAAGCTTATATATTGAAAGCGCTTATCTGTGGATATCTACCTTTGAATAAATTCGTTTGAATTGATTTGGAGTATATTGGAAATTTATGTCAATTCTTGCTTCGTTTATATCCCATCACGTCTTTATTCATTATTCTTTTGTTTCTCTGGGATAAAAAGTGTTTACTTGATTCAGCAGCGGTTGTGGTATCTTTTATACATTTATTAATCCCACTGTTTTAATTGCATATTACATTAGCAAACATACAATTCTCATCCAGCTGGCTTTGAATATCCACAGCTTGAACCATGTTGTCACTGTCTGTCTTTCTCATCTTTTTTTTGTACTGTAATGTTCTTCAGTCATTCCGCATTCAGTTTTAATTTCTTCCTTTTTACCTACTCGTTGCCTCTTTTTTCTACCTTTTCTTTTGTAAAAAAATGTTGCTTTTTCCATAGACTTAAGTTTTTTTGATAGAAAAATGTTATCATCCCTTGTAAGCTGTATCTTGCATCACAAAAAGTGTCCTTTTTAGTATATATTCTCTTTACCAACATATATCAGTTTGTTTTTCTTCCATGTTATTTGTTGATAAATCCTTCCATTCTTTTTTCTATTTCCTTCTAAACATTCTGAATCCTCACATTGCTAAATACTTGTATCCAAAATTCAAAAGTTGTCGGGGGCATCATCTTGTTTAATAGGGAGTGAATGCTCTTTACAGAAAATAGACACATCCTTTCCTTCATGTGTTTTATTTGCTCTTTGGCTGACATTTATTTCACCAGTCCAGTCATTAAAATATGTAACAACAGTTCTCCAAGCTGTGCCAGTTACACAAGTGCAATCATCATCAATAAGTCTAGATTTGCTATGAATAATGGTAAGCAAATCATCCAGCTTTTCACATTAGGAACACAGATCACCAGTGTTATCAGATGTTACCTTTAAATATATATATATCATTTATTACACTGTACAAGATATTTGTGTTTTAGCAAATCATTAATGGTATACTCATTTAAGGAATCCATATTCAGTTTCAAATTAATAAAAAAATATGAGAGAAAAATAATCAAAATCAGTTACCACAGAATTGAAAGAGAACTTCAAACAACTTCTATGGGAAAAATCAAACAAGCAATATACAACTAAATACTAAATTAAGTACAGTAAAGTTGTTGCTCCGGCTGTACAAGTTCTGGAATTTCTTTACATCTCACTATCCCTTACATTCACACATCTTTTTAATAGTAAAGATGAATAAATCACAATCCAAGACAGGATTGCTTATATAAGTTCCGGATTGTCCTGTCTGCAGTCTGTAACTTTATAGCTAGCTAGGTCCCTTAGGATGCCTAGAGTTTTGTTGTCTGGAACATATACTTCATAACAATAAGCAGCAGAAATTAAAGGAAAAAACAGGAAAATATAAATCAAAGTAAATCTTGTTTATAAGCTATCCCTTCCTTCCTATAAATATTGAAGCACAGTGTTAAGAAATACAATAAAAAATTCAAATAAAACTACGCTTACCAGGCAACTGCACAGTCACAAACCAAAACAGGATTGTTTAGGTAAACTGTGGAAAATAGGACCCAGGATGTTAGGATCAGGGAGATGACCTCCACAAAGAGGTTTATCTCTAGCTGGGTCTCTCAGGTGTATGTGCTGGACAAACTCCTTTTTAACATTTACTCTTTGGAAGTCAAAGCCAATGTCAAAAGCCTCTGGCTGACCAAGTCTTCAGATGACTTGAAACTAGGAGCAGTCATAGAATCCCACTAAGCACTATAAATCATTCTACAGGAAGGACTAAGACAGACAAATGACTGTTGTCAAAGCCACAACTTAAAACTCAATGCCAAGAAATACATAGTAGTTCCCTCTTGGAAGTTTTCCACCTTAGGAAATCATCATCACCATCAATCCTCCTTTTTACCATTTACTACATTGGGTCGAGGTGTCATGTCAACTGTTGACATTTCTCTTTATTCAATGCCACTCTCCTACCTTCCTTGACTGTCATGCCTGACTGTCGCAAGTCTTCTCTCACACACACCACCCATCTCATTGCTGGATACCCTGATTTCCTCTTGCCTACTTCCTGTCTATTCCAAATCTCCTTCACCAGGTTGCCTTCTGCTTTTCTGCACATGTGCCCAAATTATCATAATCTGTTCTCTTTCAACTTCTCTGCAATTGGAGATACTTTGGCTTTTATTCTGATGTCCTCATTTTTTTATATTTCCTATAGTATGCATTCTACCACCTGTTTCAGGCATCACTTCTAGCTTCCTCAACTGCTCTACTTTTACTGCCCGGGTATCTCTACTATACAGTAGTACTGTTTGCACTACTGTTGTATACACTTCACTTTTCAGCTTGTTTGGTATTCTTCTGTCATAAACT
Organism: Protopterus annectens; assembly: GCF_019279795.1. NCBI lineage: Eukaryota > Metazoa > Chordata > Ceratodontiformes > Protopteridae > Protopterus > Protopterus annectens. The sequence goes on from NC_056750.1 coordinate 694,579,988, forward strand.
ACCCTTGACACTCTATGCCAGTTAGTTGTAGCTCTTCTGATTTTAGCTTTGAACTCCTCACTCAGACTTCTCTTCTTTTCAACCACCCCTCCTAACTACTTGAAGCTATTGACCTGTTCCAGTATATTCTCTTCTGTCTCATTTCTCATCTTCTTCTGATTTCCGTCATTTGCTGTTATTACAACTGTCTTATCTGTATTCAGTTTTATCCTATATGCCTTCAGTTTTGTATTCCACTCTTCTATCCTCTACTGAAGTTATTCTTTAGAGTCTGCCTGTAATGACACATTGTCTGCATACAGCAATGTTGGTGAGCTGTATCCTCTAACCTATTTGCTAAGTGTACTCCTTCACCAGAATGATCAGCAGTGGACTGTGAGATGAAACCTGATGCACACTCACTTCCACTGGGAACCCCTCTGTGAGACCAAACACTATCTGTACTTGAGTCATTGGGTCCTTGTACATAGCATGCACTAATTCTACCAATGTTTATGGGACTACCCAAATCAGCTTTCCTGGGACATTGTCATATGCTTTCTCCAAGTCTAGGAATGGCCAGTTGGACTTTCTCATATTTTTTCTCAACTATCTGTCTGACTGCAAACATCTGATCTGTTATGCTGCATTCTTATCTAATTCCGAAGTTCTTGTTTCCCATCTTGTTTTTCTACCGCTGTGCATATTTGCTTATCAATCACCCTCTCCAGAATTTTCATGCAGTGTGACAGGAGTTTGATTCCTCTGTACTGCTCACAGTTGTGGATGTCCCCTTTGTTCTTGTTCACTGGCACTAGTATGCTTATTCATCAGTCATCCAGGATACATGTTTCTCTCCATACTGCTATGAGTACCCTCAGGAGCCATTTCTTCCTTATATAACCCAACATCTTGAGTATATCTGCTTTGACCTCATCTGAGCCCACTGCTTTCCTTGATTTCATTTTCCTTAGTGTTGTCTTACTTCTTCTAAGGAGGGCTCCTCCACTCCTTTCATCATAGGCTATGTCTGGGGTGATACAGCTTCTGCGGGGTTTTCTTCATTCAGAAACTTCTGGAACTACTCCCTCCATCTGCCTTTGATGCCCTGTGGACTGGCAAGCAAGTTCTTGCAGGCATTCATTATGAAGGGTATCTGACCATCTTCTTTATCTGTCTCTCTTTGCCTTGGCACCTGGCAGAGTTTATTTGCTCATCTATTGAGTCACTTTCCAGAAGCTGGTGGACTGTCTCTGGTGCCTTGTTCTTTGTTATTGCAACTCTACTCTTACCTCTTTGTTAGCCAGCTAATATTCCTTCTTAGCATGGTCTATCTGTTTTCCCTCCCACTGTTTTCCTGCACTCCTCTTTTCTTTTTGATGACTTCCTGGACTTCAGCGTTCCACTAACAGATTTCTTTTTGTACCTTATTTCAGACCTGTTTTGAGACATGGCCATTCTTCTTCAATTCCACCTGTTTCATCTTGTTCCTGAGGTGCTAGAGCTCTGAGTAATTCCTTAAACTCCAAAGCTTTCTCCAATCAACTTACAGATCTTTAGCCTAGTGTCTGTTGACCTTAGAGTCTTCCCTGATCATTGTTTGTTGCTGATTGCAGCAGCCAGTGTTTATACTGTGGGTCAACTTTTGACTGGAGATGAGTTTACAATTATTTATTCTACGCCAGTGTTCTTGTCTTAGTAGGTGGAAGTGTACTTGAGTTGTATGTGATCTTGTGACTGTCTCTCTCTTGCTGAACCATATGTTGGCTACCATCAAGCCATTTGAGAGACAAAGGTCTAGAATGGCCTCTCTTTCTTTATTCCCAGTGCCCCACCCATATTAATGTGACCCACGATGATTGTTTCCAGGAGAGGCGATATAAGATAGTATCAAAACCACACCAAGGTACTGAAGGATAAAACAAATGGCTAAGAACTGTTATGTATATGTTTAGGCAACAGTACACACACAGTATCCTTTAGCTGTTTTAGTACTTTAAAGTGTTGTGCATTTTACTATTGCTTGCTGATTTTGATTAGCTGTTGCTAAACACATGATTGTGTCTTACTTTTTAAAGCGAGGTTGAAAATCTAATAACAGTTTTGCTAAAGTCCATTTATTGCTATGAGACAGAGGAGCTCAACTATTTTTGAAATAAACACATTTACTTGTGAAAACAAGTGGATAAGTTCCTTTGGTTCTTAGATAATAAAAGCTACCCAGGATAAAATATCTTCGTGTGGCAATGTTGCTATTGAATATAGAGACCAATAATGCATGCAGTGCTCTGGTTATTTAGTTTTTTTATTTTATATTTTTTCTTGTAGGTTCAGCTACCCTGTATGTGTACAGTCCAGCACACATTTTAACAGTCATTAACCTAAATGAACAGGTGAGATGCAAGATGTGCACTCATCAGAAACACTCTTCCACCTACTGAATGCTGAATAATCACCTGACTCCTTGCATTACAGGTAATGCCTTCTTAAAGCTATAGCTACAATTTCGTTATTATCTCACCTATGTTTCATGATTTCATTTGCTTTATGAATGACAACTTTTCCCACAGTTCTTCCACTGATTTCTGTTATGCTACAGCAGATAGACGTGCTTTTGTGCACCTCTTTTGTTTTGTGTTCTTTGTTGTATTAATGGGAGCAACTTAGTTCAAGTGGTTAATTATGCAAAGCAGAGACCTAAAGGATTGATAAGGTAATAAACCTACCAGTCATCTAAAGTTACTGCTGAATATTTATAGCAGAGTTTTATATTTGCACTCCGTCAGTGTAAACAGTAATTTCAAGAGCTATAGTTGATGGTTTATCTGTTACTATGTTCATCTTCAGTCTTTGTACTGCTAGTGCTTGTCTAGCTTATCTTACCACCACTAGAGATAAGCATCATCTTTAAGGGATCTCACAACAGCTGGACCATTTGCTATGGATCTGTGTCCCACTCAGTCTCTTTGCCCTTGTCTGTTTTAGCCTCTCAATAAGAGATGCTCTAAAAAGATAACTACCCTGCAAAACTGGAAGAAAGAAGGGTGAGTGCTTTTCCTATGTGAGCTTGAAAATGTATTCTAACAGAAATAGTTTACTGACTTTTCTTTTTTTGAAGAAATTATGTATTGAAAAAAACTGAAACAATAAAAATTAAAAAAAAAAAAGTGTTTTTGCACTGGGCCAACCCCCCCCCCCCCCACACACACACACACACACACACTCCTTGGATTACTATGTCTCCTCAGACACAAGAGTGGTGGGAAGTGGCAATAATTACCAACAGTGCAGTGGTCAGTCAAATACAGTATGACAACTGAGAAAAAAACTCCCATCAGTTTTTTGAATAGTCAGATTATAAAAAAGTATGATAAAAAGATTCTCCTAAAAAGAAAACTTCATTGATCAGAACAAAAGAGAGGAGATTATGGCATGTGCATGATCATTCATGCTGCTCAAACTTTTATCTGTGCATACTAACCAATCTTCTGATCATACTTCTCAACCTGGAAACATCAAAAATCTGGAAAAGGCCAATGAAAAATAGGTACAAGTCTATACACTGATTAACATAAAGTTTGCATGCATAATTATGTAGCCCCGCCCACTCCAATGAAATTATGGGATACCAACTTTTAATTGCAAACTGAAGAACAGACAACCAAAATATGATCATGAAACACAAAATAATAGGAAGAATAGTGTTTATTTATATTAATATTTGAACTTGTGCAAAACTAAAATACAGTATTTTTTTATAAAAATAACATTAAATGGCTGGATTACATGCATGTTCTTCTAACACATACAACTTCTATTTTACTTTTGAAAGGAAAAACACAAAACTCTGATGTGTTTGGTTGCATCTTTGTGTGTGTGCGTGAATGTGCCCCTCTGTGCAAATGTGCCAAGAGGAAGCTGCTCCAGTTTATATAGTCAGACGCTCATTAGTGTTCAACTGCCAAACAATCAGCAGCCATTGCTTATCATCATGACTTCAGTTTTACCACCAGAGCTTGTGACACTGGTACGCATTTCAGCACATGCCTAGACTTCTAGATGTTAACTCTCAGTCTGTCATAAATAGTCATTCCTTTTTCTACCATCTTACCTTGTCTTGGCTTTGAAAAGTACTCATTATGCCTGCATCAAGTGAGGAAATATACTTGACATTGGGAAAGGTGCTGTAAATGTTTATGAAAAAGTTGGTGTATAATCAGTTTGTTTTACACAGTACTTAGGTGGTACTTCTGGCAGTTCCTTTGATAATTTGTAGAAGAAAAATTAATCAACTTCCTCTTGTATTTTTTAGATGTTTCATTGCCTGCAAATGATGCATTTTGGAATGATAGTCATTGAAATGTGATAACAGAAACTTTATTTGTATTTGCGGCTTATATTTCCTTAGGCAGGTTCATAGCAAATCTGCATATGATTTGGCTGGATGCAAAGTACAAAGCAAAGATAAATGGCACAGCCTCACAATGTAATTCCAGTAAAACTTGACAAATATTCTGAAATGTAGTATGTTCTTTTTGTAAGGTTACCTTCAGCATTGCTGTCAATGATTTACAGATGTCCAAAAGTGGATTGAGATGAAAAATGTATTAGCAATCTGCTGAACTCAGTTTACTGAAACTGCTTTCCTTAATTGCCTAGTCACCAGTAATTCTCTCCATGGAAATTTGAAGTAGTTACAGATCAGGACAGTTTATAAGTGGTATGAGGATGCGGAGATCTACACTCACATGAAGATGATCCCAGATCCCAGATTGGAAATTTCAGTTCAGATACTGTTCTGTAAAACAGGTTCTCTCAATCACAGAGCAGCACATTGATGAAGCAGTTAGCATTTGTGCCTCAAACTGCTTGGTCATCCATTTTTTTATCCTGGCTATATGTCTCCTGTGTGGAGTTTTTATACCTTGAGTCAATATGGATTTCTTTGATGGTCATTCCTACAGGCATGCAGATAGGAGATGAGATGGTCATCCAAACTGACCTTGGGGATGTGCATGGTACATATATGAGTGAGTATGAATCATACAATAGCGACACTTTGCAGCCAGGACTCTCTGAATCCTCTACAATCCCCCCACTTGCTGGTATAGGCTCTGCCTCCCACTGTCTTTACATGGCTATAATGCACGTATTTGAAAATAAATGAAGAATGAATGCTTTACCAAACTATGTTTCAGTTGTCTGTAATAGACCAATACTAGCACCATTTGTAAAGGGATATATTTTAGTCAATGTGGCTATGGGATATCTGCAAAACATTATACAACCTAACGGTAATATATTCCTCTTTAACCATATGCATTCAGTAGTAAATATGAAGCTAGAAATATAGATGGATTTTGGAGGTTGGTTTAGAATTTGAATTCTCATTTTAAGATTTCTATAAAACACATGGCCAGAAGCAATTTCTTTGAGCATTACACTTCCTGTTATATTACATATCTCATATACAGCAGTAATGTGGATTCATGAAAGAAGAAATGCTAGTATTTACCTTGCAATGGGTAAGAACTACCACACCAGAATTTTTATAATTCCTTTTCTTTGCTTTGTACTTGGGATTAATGCAATTCCATTGTACCTGGAGAGAAGAAAACATAGAGAAAACTGTAATTGATGACAATGCTGCTACATGCTGCTATTGTAATCAGTAATACTATGCTACTTCTGCTAGTATTAATAGTACTAATGGTACTAGATTGTCAGTCATATTATTTGCCAGGATATAAACAACTCACTTAAAGATAAATATACGTTATCCCTCTTGTGAAATTGTAGACATCATATTACTTCTCTGACACAGCATTTATAAATTTAAAAAATAATAATGAAATATGTTCTTGTTATGTTATGAAGCCTTGATTTAGTTAACATAACTATCTATTATAGCAATAACCAATGACTGGTTGTGGTGTATTGAAGATTTAACTATGGATGGAGTGGTTTAATCACAAGGGCGAAACCCAAGTCATTAAACAAAGGCAACTGTGGGTAAATCTTCAATATATCACACCCAGGAGTTGGTTACTGCTATTATACAATGACATTATTTAAGAAAGAAATTACCTTTCTTAAATAATGTCTTTGTATAATGGGGCCCTGGTGGCGGTCTGCTTTGTCTCCATATACTGTGCAGGTGTATGGGGCTTACGTTGGCATGCTTACGCAGTATAGCCGTGTTTTGCAAAGAAAACAATGGTGGAAGGGAAATCCCCGTTGCTTCTTTTTTTTTTTTAAAAAAAGCTAAGTTTGAAATTCAGAAAGTTCAGAGGAACGAGAGAAACAGGACAGAAATACAAGGAAAAATTAGGTACGTTTCTTTAGTTTTGTGCAATGTACCTGATTTTCCTTGTATTTTCTCTACCAACAGACATACCTCTCAACCACTTACCTCAAGAAAACTGGAAAGCCATAGCATATATTAATAGAAGAAAGTCTGGGTGACTGAACATTTCTAGTGGTTTATGAATGATTTACAACAGGCACGCTGGTTAGGCTGACCAATCAGCATGCACATTTTTGAATGTTAATGACCTGTCATTGTATAATATTTGGTAAACAGCACCTGACCTGTATTATTGACTTAAAATAGTACTGACAGCAACAGGTGTGGTTAGATTAACAGTGATCGTCCTTCATCAAAGCTGTACAAATAAGTGTTCCTATACACTGTCCAAAACTATAATTGTAAGAGTGGGTAGTTATCTGGGAATGCATTTTCTCATTAAGTAGCTTACCTGGCAGAACTAGGTACTATCCCATTAACTGCTGCTTTCCAATAGGTTGTATTTATTTGTCTGATTTAGTTTCAGTTTTGCTTCACATTCAAGGCAGCAACACATTATGAGGTGAAGCGAACCACTGAAAGTGTTTATAGCTTACCTCTAGGTGTTAAGGGGGTGGATGGAAGAATTGCCTACATAAAATCTTTATGAAAGTGCCAACTTACTCAATCTGTCTGTCTGATCATGTTCTCCTAAAAGTAAAGCCAGATAGATAAGCTATGACAGTGGTGGGTCAGCAGTGGTCACTCCCAACCCTCATGAATGTGCCCACAGGGGCTTGGGCCACTGCTTAAGTCTGGTTTGTCTGGGCCACAGTCAAGCATTAACCCATCTGACATGGTGCCAGCTCTCCCATTGCTAACTTAACTTTATGTCGTTGAGTATGACTTCTCAATACCCTTCCATTTAGTTGGTAGGCCATTTCACTGCTTATGTATTCCAGTCATGAGCTTTTGATTCTTAGACACGTTCTGTTGCACTTGCTTTTGCATGAAGCTTTAGTTGCCATTTTTGAAGCATCGCACCATCTATACCAACCCCTCTTTCATCTCTGTCTTTTTTTTTCCACATAAAAACTGTTGCATACTTTCTTTTGTATAGTGACAGGTCAAGAGGGCAACACATTATAAGGTGAAGTTCAAGAAAAGTTTTTTAAGCTAAGGTAATGTGAAATCCCAAAGACATATATTTCTCTCAGCTTTTCCTTTAATATTCCCTTCTATAATTGAAATATTTATATAAAGTCTGCGATTTAAAAACTATACAATCTGCATTCCTCTTAGTGTACATCATCCATCATCTGTATTGCATATTCAGTTGGAAATAAGCTATGTCTCTTCAGGGAAGTTTGTAAGATTAACCATTTCAGATGATGTCACGATTATTTCACTGATCATGTCATGAGTATGATATTGCAGAATGCAATGCAATTGTAGAAAAAGAGATCTTCAGTATGTCACAGAAGTATGCATAACAAGGTAGGAGAGACTTATAAAATGTGTTTCCTAACAGACAATGAAATGTAGGTGGCTTTAGAAAAAGGGTATTTTAGTATTCAAACTGCTCTTAATGAATCTGTGTTGAATATTGGGGTCTCTATTAGAACACCGAACTATCAAAATTTCGAGTGTTCTAATATCGAACCCTATTAATCAAAAATTTAAAACATCGAACGCACAGAACATCGAAAAAACATATGCACACAACACACGCACACCAAACAAACAGCAATCCGCACACATACACCTAAACTCTTACACCTAACCCTACACTAAACTATACATATACCACTAACTATCCACTTACCTTAACCCAAACCCTAACGTCTCTCACTATCGCACAGTCACCTCACCCGCCCCCTAACCCTAACTCACCTACCCCGCCCTAACCCCCATGTCCACACAATCGCACACTTACCTGAATCCGACCTGTAACTTTCCACCACAGCACTGAAAATACCGAAGCAACAGAAACAGACAACCAAATTCTTTCCCTAGGAAAAAAATTTGGTTTTCTGTTTCTTCGATATTTTCAGCATTCGCTGAAAACGGGTCGATATTAGAACACTCTAAATTTTGAAAGTTCGGTGTTCGAATATAGACTCCAATATTGACAGCAAAGAGTGTTTTATAATGGGTTGTCTTGGATAATCCATTTTAAATCCTGCAAACTCATTCCTGTTTTCCCTATATTTTGTATTCCTATTGCTGTCCAAAGCATATTTTCTCTCTCTCGGAGATGTTATGTGAGGTGAACTCTATTCCAATCATTCTACTCTATCCTACTCCCTCGTTACATCTAGTCTTGAAGGCTATTTTCTATGCACTGTTGCACTACTGTCATCCATGGGTTAACTACATCCAACTGGTTGAGAGGAAAGTTTTCCAAATTTCTCTCTTTTTTTTTTCCCTGATCTGCTCCTCAACCACGGAGCCTTCTCCTAGCCATTCAGCAGACCTAGTCATTTCTACTCAAGCAAGTGGAGAGCAATGCTGGAGTGGTGCTGCCATCCATGAATAGAACTATGTTCCTGGCCCTAAAACTCCAAGAATAGCAAGTGGGTATTCTCCCTGCAGAGGATGCAGTAAGTGTGATGGATATCATCCAGTGAACTACTCTAGGATCAGAAGGATAGTTTTCGGTGTTGACCTCATGCTTGTTGTTCAAAAAGTGGTGTCCTGCTGGATCAGGTACAATACTACCTTCCTCCTTGAATTACTTCAGAATCATATAGATGTGTAGATGACAGCACCGGAGTACTAGCTGTGATTTCTAGACAGGCCTGTAATGATGAATTGTTGTGCTTTTCAGTTTTTGCTGTTAGGTTTATGATGTATTTATTTATTATTTTTTTAATTTGTGATTCATATTTCCTACTGTAAATAGAGAGGAGTTGTGGTATTGTATGAGGAAGTCGGGAGTGTCAGAGAAGCATGTAAGAGTGGTATAGGATATGTATGAGGGTAGTGTGACAGCGGTGAGGTCTGCGGTGGGAGTGACGGATGCATTTAAGGTGGAGGTGGGATTACATCAAGGATCAGCTCTGAGCCCTTTCTTATTTGCAATGGTGATGGACAGGTTGACAGACGAGATCAGACAGGAGTCCCCGTGGACTATGATGTTTGCAGATGACATTGTGATCTGTAGTGAGAGTAGGGAACAGGTGGAGACGACCCTGGAGAAGTGGAAATATGCTCTAGAGAGAAGAGGAATGAAGGTCAGCAGGACTAAGACAGAATATATGTGTGTGAATAAGAGGGAGGATAGAGGAATTGTGAGGATGCAGGGAGTAGAGGTGGTAAAGGTGGATGAGTTTAAGTACTTGGGATCAGCAGTTCAGAGTAATGGTGAGTGTGGAAGAGAGGTGAAGAAGAGAGTACAGGCAGGATGGAGTGGGTGGAGAAGAGTGTCAGGAGTGATTTGTGACAGACGAGTACCAGTAAGAGTGAAAGGGAAGGTCTACAAGAGGGTAGTGAGACCAGCTATGTTATATGGGTTGGAGACAGTGGCATTGATAAAAAGGCAGGAGTCAGAGCTTGAAGTGGCAAAGTTGAAGATGTTAAGATTTGCACTGGGTGTGACGAGGATGGACAGGATTAGGAATAAATATATTAGAGAGTCAGCCCAGGTTGGAAGGTTTGGAGACAAAGCCAGAGGCAAGATTACGTTAGTTTGGACATGTGCTGAGGAGGGATGCAGAGTATATTGGGAAAAAGATGCAAAGGATGAAGCTGCTAGGTAACAGGAAATGAGGAAGGCCTAAGATAAGGTTTATGGATGTGGTGAGAGAGGACATGCAGGTGGTTGGTATGACAGAGCAAGATGCAGAGGACAGGAAGAAATGGAAACAGTTGATCTACTGTGGTGACCCCTAACAGGAGCAGCCGAAAGAAGAAGAAGAAGACTGTAAATTTGTCCTTGAAATGACGAATACTACCATTCTGTTTTTGATAGCATGGGCTGATTATCTTTAAAAGGGATTCCTCAGTCCTTTGTTAGGGAGGAGGTACTGGGTACCTTCACTGAATTCAGTAAAGGTCCAAACCACAAGATTTGTTTAGTTGAATGTCTCTTTAAAGAAAAGACAGAAACTAAACATGCAGTGTCTGCTGCCAGGAATCCTCAAATGGAATAGCAGGACTTCACTCAGGGCTTGTTCCATGTTTTGATAGAATTGAAGCCTCCTCAGGGGGTTTCAGTTCCTCCACCCCTTGGTCCTCTACCCCCAAAGGAGTAAGGGACCCTGTATCCTCAGCTGAGGATTCTGACTCAGATGAGAGCTGTCATTTTGGCTTTTCAGGCTTTGCACTCACTCTGGGTGTCAGGCCCCTTGAAGGCTTTTACAGACAAGCCCACAGTCATGTGGTACATCAACAACCAAGGGGGCATGATATCTTACCTTCTTTGCAGACTAGCACTTCAAGCCTGTGAAACAGCCATCAATCTGCAGATGACTTGACAGGCAGCCGACGTATCTTCATAGTACAACCCTGTGGCAGATTCTCTCAGAAGGTCCAGGACACAGCCTCATGAATGGATGCTTCACAGAGATGTGTTTCTGGACATAGTTCATTTGTGGGTATTCCTCAAGTGGATCTCTTTGTCTCCCCTCTGAACAGACAGCTCTCTCAGTTTTGTTCCAGAGTCTCAAGTACTTTGGCTTGGAAAGTGGATGCCATGTCATTTTCTTGGAAGGGAATGTTCCTTTATGCCTATTCTTCCCTTCTTCACAAAGTCAAGAAAAACAATCCAAACATCTTGTTGGTGACTCCCATTGGCCCAGACAGTAGTGACCACCTCTTATTCAATCTGGCCAGGGGCAGTCATTGCACACAGGACAATGGATCTCTCCTCCACTCTGACTTGTCCACTCTTCAACTGACTGTTTAGGATGGGGTTTTGATTCCTTTCTGACATAACCTTTCTAAGACTGTGCTTAGGTTTCTGCAGGAGGCCAGGAAACCCAGTACAAAAAGACATACAAGTCCAAGTCTGTTTGATGTCTTCAGTACCACCAGGATCCCTTTTCAGTGGGGGTCTCCTTGGCTCCTTCCTATATGTGTGAGTTGTTGCATTCTGGCTGCCCATATTCTTCAGTGAGCACTCACTTATCAGCTATTTCTGCCTGGCAATTTCTAAAAGGTGTCATTCATATCAGACCACCATGAAAGCCCATTCCTCCTTCTTGGGATCTTAATTTTGTCCTTGAAAAACTGATCCAGGTTCTTTTTGAGCATACTAACTACTCTTCTTTGCACCATAGCACATAGAAGGCTTGTTTTATTTGTTGCTTTAACCTCTGCCAGAAGGGTTTCTGAACTTCAGGCCTTGATGGCAGTCCCTCCCTTTTTGGTTTTCATAGAGGCAGGGTTCCTATCCATATTAATCCATCTTTTGTGCCCAAGGTGGTTAATGAACTGTCCCTTAATCAGTCTATCCAGCTTCCTTCTTTTTTTCCCCTCTACTGCGTTCTGCTACTGAAAAGATTCTTCATACCTTGAACTTGCACAGACCACTCTGATATCATTTAGACAAAGAAAAGGCCTTTTGTAAATCTGATCATCTTTTTGTTTATTTTCCAGGACCATTTCTTTTTTTTTATTCTTTTCATAGGAAATGTGTCTGTTTTTGTTAGGGCTTATTCTAGTACAGTATTTGCTTCCTTGAGAGCTTTCCTCAAGGGTTTAGACACCAACTCCATCCCTGGAGCTGCTGCTTGGTCTTCTGTTCACTCATCCTCCAAGTATTACAGATTGGATATCATGTCCAGGGCCAGGGCAGGTTTCACCAAGGCTATCCTGCATGGGTTTGTAGAGGGCTCCTCCCTTACCTTCCCCCCTACCTTCTCAGTAGCTTTTGTACTGTCCCAGAGGTGATGACTAGTGCAGCAGTGATATGTGAGGATATAGCACAGGTGTGTAAAATCTTGTAACGGTAGATGCCCTTTTTTTCACTGATGCAGTATTTTCTCTTGCCCTCTTACCATCTTTTCTTCTTTTACCATGGGTGGTATTTTCTTTCTTGTGAGAATTTCTATTTCTTGCCTTCCTATTTCTGGATGTACATATTCTCCCTTCCACTGGGGGGCTTGGTTCTCCTGGAGCACTTCATTTCTGGATTGAAAGACTACATATGTCACCTTTATGCCCCATGCTTGTGTGAGGACCATAAATCTGAAGTAAGATGCTCCTAAGTAAGAAAGGCTTTCGTATACTGGCTGGATTTTGGACTATCCTTGACAAGAGATCCTAGAGGTATCTCAAATCTCCACTTATCAAGCAAAGGGCTGCAGTTGGCTTGTTGGCTCAAAGGACACACGTAATGCTGAGGAAGATGGGAGAATTTTTGCTTGCTGCTCCATCTTTGTGGAACTCTGACAGTGACTGCCAATTAAAAGATAGACCAATCAGGATATTCTTTTCTAGAAAGACCCAGTTATTATTTTATTCAGCTACACCTGGTGTTGCCATCAGCAAATACAGTACATTCTGTTTAAGTTTGTGTGTGCATGTGTGTGTGTGTGTGTGTATATATATGTGTGTGTGTGTGTGTGTATGTATATATATATGTATATATATATATATATATATATATATATATTTATGGGTCTACTGAAAAAGACCAAAAATCCACTTGTTTGAAAATGAACAGTGGATTCTCGGTTACGTGAAACTGCGAAGAACGGTTCAACAAACCATTAAGGAACACACGTGCCGAAGCACACTACAGTGGGGAAAGGGAATTTCTGTTTCCCCACTGTAGTGTGATCTCGGAGTTGGTATATTTAAGTAGGGGGTGTGTGGGGGGCACAGCCACCTACATGGGTGGTGCAGGGGGGCTTGCCCCCCTTCAAAAACAATGTTACTGTGTTCTTTATCGTCGATGTTCACGGAAGTGCACTTTGCGTAACCGGGGGACTACTGTTTATATTTGAAGAAGTGAGTTTTCAAATATATACAGTAGACCCACACACACACACACACACACACACACACACACATATATGATATAGCTATACAGATAGATATACAGATACATAGATATAGCTATAGATATCTATATCTATATCTCTCTGTATGTATATATATATATATATATATATATATATATATATATATATATATACACACACACACACATGCATACATATATATGCATCTATATTTTTTTTACCTGGTTAATACTTTGTGTTATAAGATATTTTGAAATTCTGAAATGCAAGGAACATTTAAGATCTGGATTGAACTGAATGTCTTGAAGCAATGGCTGATACAGCTTTGCTAAAATGGTAAGTAGTTACTCAGGCATATTTTTCTTTGTTTCCTTTTTTAGTGTAAATATTCTGTCAACAAAGTAATAAGCCTTAGTCAAATATACATGCTACAATCTCTCACAGCCATCATATTGCTGAACTCTTCTGGTAAAAAATGAACAAGCTAACAAGCAGTATATTTGTCAGATGAGTATAAGCAAATTATTTCTCAAGGGACACTACATCTGGCCGCTGATATATAAAAGAAAAAAACGTGATGATAGGACAAATAAATGACTGCCAGATCCAAAAAGTGTAGTTTAGTGCTTTCATTTAATTTAATACAACGGACTTCTTCAGAACTTGACAACAATTTCAAAATCCACCATTTAAATACATCTTAATTGATTAATTCTTCAGTCAAAGTTGATATATGTTGTGCTCTCCCTTGTTACTTTGTGTAACCTGTTTGTAATTTCACAGTTGTGCAGTGACAGTTCCTGATGGATTGCCAGTTTCCTTTTGTATGATGTGGTACATTTAGATTACCACATAGTATAGCAGTGTGACTAGATCTCACAGAAGCCCTTTTCCATACACACAACATACTGCCATAAAAGAAAAAAACTTATAATGAACATGAGAAACGTATGAAATAAACCTGAAATCTGGTTGCTTTACAAACATGTCTGCATTATACTTCTCATATGTTTATCAAATGATTCCATCCAACGCAACACTGTGTGCTTTGTGATATAGAAGTGAAACCCCTGTTTAGAATTGAAGTTTAACATCTATTGTCTGCTCAAAAGAGTGATAATGTTCTATACATTTTTACAAATTATGCAAGCACTGTACATACAAATGCTGTGGTAAATATTTTCGACATTGCTTTCAGTACACAATGACTAGATGCTTCTAACAATTCAAGTACTTTATTTCAGCAATGTCAGAAGTGAAAAAAAGAGTTATGTGGAGCGTGATCATGTATAAAGTTTTATGGCACCAGTTTTAACAATATTCAGTCTATCAAACTGATAGTGAGCCAGTCATATTCCAACATTTCCTGCTCATAAACCTTGGAGGGGAGTGGGGGTGGCATTTCTATTTGAAATTAGAGGAAGTTATCCGAAGCAAGACTACAGATACAGAATAATGAAAACCAAACGTGGGACACTAACATTGTAGACCCAAACTTGCTAGAAGAAATACTGTTGGGTTACTTATAAAAATGACACAATATAAGTTAAAACAGTTAGATCTGAATTAATATTCAATAAATTGAAGTCTAAAGCACATAAGGGCAAATGAAAATTTGAATATAATTGGCAAAATGTACACGGGAAAGTACAAAATCCTGTTACAGACACATGATAAACTATTCAGATACTAACATGAATAAGTACCTTTTTGACAAGAGATACTAACCAAAGGTATATTATTAACATATATCCAGTTGATCCCTGTCACTTTATCGAAGTTCCAAAACTCTGAAGACCATATGTCTGAAGTTTTGGAACTCCAAGCACTTTACATTGAGATCGCTGTATAGCGCGGAACTCGGGATATGCCATTTTCTTCGCTATACTATGATCTCAGAGTTGGTATATTTAAGTAGCAGGAGTTGTGGGGAGCTGTAAAAACATACAGGTAAGTTGTTTTATTTTGAAATACGACTGTAGAACACCAAACTAATACATGACAAAAGGCCAGATCCAAAAGGAAACCATATACTGAAAAACTGTTTAATAAAACAAAACTAGGCACAAAAACAAAACTCTTTTCTAGTGCTTCGGCAGTAAATGCCTTCTAGTACAACATCAAGTGAAATTAGTGCAAATAAATATACTCAAAGAAATTGCCATAAATTAATCAATTAACCTATTACATAGTCAAACTATTATCTTAAAATGAGCCCATTATAAAACATTAAAATGGAAATTCACAAAAAGAAAAAAAACTAAATCAAAAGTTTCCATGTGCATTCTGCATTGACCCATTAGGGCTTACGCTACCATATTTAAAAATATAAATACTTTCTTTATGCAAAAGCCTGTTTTATTGTTTACATTAGAATCACCAACATAACAGATAATTTGTTCTAAAATGCTTGCTTTTAGAAGCTCAGGGTTATTACAGATTACAGATATTATTGGTCATAGTAAGTTTGTTAGACCTGTAGATAATTTATGTAAAGCTATGACTATGCTGGGAACTAGTGCTTGTACTTGATGTTTGGTATGTAGGTATTTGGTTAGTTTTTTAGACATATTAATTTTATTCCTTTTAGTCCTAAGGGACATTTTTGCTGTTTATCATCCAATGTTATGTATGTTCTTGGATGCTCCTGCAGTATCTTTTATATAGGGGAAACTAAAAGAGTTTTCAAATTGAGACTGCAGTAGCACATTAGGGACATTAAATCAGAAAAGATTCAAAGTCCAATTTTTATGCATTTTAAAGCATTTCATAATAGTAACCCTGAGCTTCTAAAAGCAAGCATTTTAGAAAAAAATATCTGTTATGTTGGTGATTCTGATGTAAACAATAAGAACAGGCTTTTGTATATAGAGAGTATTTATATTTTACAATATGGTACCGTAAGCCCTAATGGGCTTAATTCAGAATGTACATGGAAACTTTTGATTTAGCTTTTTTTGTGTGAATTTCCATTTTAATGTATTATAATGGGCTTATTTTAAGATAATAGTTTGACTGTGTAATAGGTTAATTAATTGATTAAAGCATGGTAATTGGAGTATATTTATTTGTACTAATTTCACTTGATGTACTCCTAGAAGGCATTTACTGCAAAAGCGCTAGAGAAGAGCATTGTTTTTTGTGCCTATTTTTTTTTTTTTTTTTTATTAAACAGTTTTTCAGTGTATGGTTTCCTTTTGGATTTGGCCTTTTGTCATCTATTATGTTGTTTTATTTTATTTTTTGTGTGTTTTTTATTGTTTTAAAGTTCCAAAACTTCGGACATATATGGTCTTCGGAGTTTTGGAACTTTGGTAAAGTGATAGGGATCCATTTCCAACACATGAGCAAGCATTAGACTTTTGTCTAATGCCTTTTATGAAATAGCCTTTGGATGTACAAAGTGCCCTATAATAAGAGATGAGTGTGTTGCTGATTGTTTACATAAAATAAAAACAAAATCATCAGCAGTGCTCTCTGTTTAGCCCACTTATTCTAACAGACATTAGAAAAGTATTATAGGCCATTATGTTGGAAGCCTCAAATGTTGCAGGAGTTGTCAAGTGAGATGACCTAGGAAATTCTTGGAAATATATATTTTGATTAGTTGTCTTGCATTTTAGGAAAATGCTTTGAGAGATCACTTCTCAGAGGTATCGCACAAAGTGTTTTTCTGTTAATGGATATTAATCTGTGCGTCTGTAGTTAGGGTTGGCCCTGCCTTTGAAATTTGATACATTTCTGTATAACAGATATCGATGCCGTAGACGAAACTATTTCTATTGACATCATATTTATTAACTTGGCAAATGTTTTTGGTATTGCCCCAAATACACTAATTTTATAAACTTTGCATTCCAGGGCTATAAATGCACATATAATGAGTTGGATCCAGACTTGGTTGAGGAACAGACACCTTTATATAAAAATCAGATAAATTCTTGAGTTTCATTAGCAGCTTAGGTGTCTAAAAGTGTTGGCCAGGTAGGATGGGATCGAGTAGCTTTTGACATTTTTTTCCATCCGGGGGGGGGGGGTGTTGAAACAGCACAGGCTCACCTCTTAAATTGTACCCACTGAATAAAAGTCTGCAAGCATGTGCTGTCTATATACTTATGCACACAGCTGACAGAGAATGCAAAGACATTCTCCCTGCAGGAGTCCTCCACTGCAGATCTCTGACAGCTTCTGTGCAGGGTGGGGGGGGGATCTTCTTGGGAGGGTAGGCTATTCCACATTCCAAAATGCTGTCCTACTCCCTTATATCTGACTATTGCTGTTGAGATGTGAAAGGACAAATTCTGCATCTTTGACAGACATGAATGGGACATAAGGCCGTTTACTTTCATGGGTGTACCCACTTTAGCTCCATAGAAAGAATGGGCCATTTGGGTAAAGGCAGAGGTACCATCAAGCTGGTTTTGCAAACAATCTGATCAGTTTCCACTTTTCTTTCTATTCTGATGGGAGTGCCTTAGGATTTGGTGTTAGTCCTGTTATTATTTAATACCTTTTTCACCACCATACTGCCACCTAGTCATTGGTCATATTTATGCTGAAAACTTTGTGGATAATGCCAAGGTAACTACTTTGGTTGCATTTGTAAATATATATGGAAAGATGTAGGAGGGCTATATCAGCTACACAAGTAGGCAGAAAACAGTGATATTAAATTTAATTAGAACAAATGCAGTATTTTACACCTGGGTTTGCATAACCATTAGCATCTGTATGCCATTTGATAATGACTTGTTACATGTAGGTACTTAGGTTACAGACTTCGGAAATAGACTACAAATGACCTGAGCTGCAATGTTAATGCCAAATTAAATGTTAAGAATGCTTTATTTATCATCAGGACAGTACTATGAAGAGTTTTGTGCTTTGATTCCCATTTACATCTTAACTTTGGTTAAAAAAGATGTTTATCAAATTTATCACTGCTGCTGCAGCTTTATCTGTATGGGTTATGTGTTGCTAAGAATATAATAGCTGGCCAACTTCAAAAGCTTAATGGCACCTTCTGCCCTCCCAAACAGTTATTCAGCTCAAGCATAGCTGATGAAAAGTAATGCTTTGAGCAACAGTCCCTTCACAGCTTTCCTGCTACTGAAGTTCACTTCTCTTTTTGGATTTTGAGGCTCAACAGTCAGTTAATGCCATTCCACTGCTGGACCCGTCAGGTAAAAAGCCTTACACTTTTTAATTTTATGACAGAATCTGAACTTATTCTGTGAAATGTATAATTTTAAGCTAGGAAAAATGGTGTTGGAGTATGTCACGTGACTTTTAATAATGTTTATTCAGGAGTGTTATTTTTACTAACTTGTGGGCAAAAAGTTGTTAAAACTATGTTTTGTTTTGTTTTTTGAAATACCTTTATTGAATTATCACTTGTCACATAGACAAATTTATATTCATATAAAAGTAATCACACTATAATTAATATAAACATTTTACTTCACATATATTGCTATATTTCATATTAGCTAAGCAACATTACATAAATTATTCAATTACTGACTTTTTTTAAACAAGAAACATCTTTATTAAACCATCACTTACTACATAGTCAATCATACATTTATACAAATGAAAACAAGCCACACTAACACAATCCCAGTCACAAGCATTTTACATCACAAACCATATTGACACACTCCCAGTTATAAACATTATAAATCCCTTATAATCTACCCCATCTTTTTCAGTCGACCATTACATAGCTCATTTAAGTCCTGCTGCCTTTTAAACCTCATTCCTCCCTTGTATGTATTGTTCCCACAATTCCCATTTTTCCTATGTAGTTTTCTCTTATCCTTTTCTAAAGATGTCAATTCCAGTTGTTTTATCTCTGTTACTATAATGACTACTTGTAGTATAGTTGGTTTAGATTTTGATTTCCATTTTCTAGTAATTGCATTTTTGGCAGCCACCATTATTAGACACAGCAAGGCTTTACCATGCCTAGGCAAGTCTGATTCTGTATCTTAGCTCAGCAAAATCATCTCCTTCATCAGACTAATTTTCCCACCCAGCATCTCTGACGGTGCATCCCACAGGGAATCCTTAAAGTCTTCCAATTCACCGGACTTCCAGAAAACATGTTTCCAATTATCTCCTTCTTCCCTGTGACACCTCCAACATTTGCTGTCTGCCTGAGGAAAAATTCTCTGGAGTCTACTTGGGGTATAGAAATATCTCTGCAGACATTTCCATACAAAAGTTCTAAATCTTCTAGATTTTGTTGCATAGTTGGGAGACATAGATATGTCCTCCCATTGTTTATTTGTGAATTGCTAATCCAGTCTCTCTTACCAATGCTTTCTAACCTCCTCTCATTGATTCTTAAGGCTATCATGTAATATTTTATATGCTCTACTAATTATTCCTTTTTAATGGTAGCTTCTGTTCTAGATTCTACTAAAAACTCTACCAAGGTTGGTCTTTCAGTTAGGACCCCCCCTATATTTCTTTCTCTTTGCCTATACTCTGACATCAGTCCTTGATAGGGAAGGCAATCTCTAACCTGCAGTCCAAATAAATTCTTGGTGTCTTCCCATTCTGCCATATTTACCTCTCTAGTTATTTGCTGCCAATGTCTTGGTTTCTTTACCAGTTTTTCCAATAAATTCCAGCCCTGCCTTGCCTATTGTCTGTATCACTAATTGCAGTCATCCCTATTGGCAGAATCCCCTTTCTCCAATCCTGTGTTGGCTTACTTCTTACAATACTTTCTTATACTTTATGGATATAATATTCTGTATGATTATTGTTATTCTCCTTAAAGGCCTGCATCCATAATCCCAATGTCTCCTTGTTTCTTGAGCACCCCCCATTTCATCATCATCCCTTTCCATTTTGAAATCTAGTTTTCTAGTTGTGCTATGTATTGAGTCTTAACTGTGTAGCTCTGAAATACTCCTTCAAATTGGGAAAACCCAATCTACCATGTTCTACTTGAAGAATCAGCTTATCCACTTGACTCTTGCTGTCTTCCCCTCCCAAATAAAGTTCTTCAGCCCTTTATTAATCGCTGTCCACAACTTCTCCTCTGGTTGATAAAAATATGCCTGACCTGTGTATAAGACTAAATGGACTAAAAATATTTTAATTGATTGTATCTCATTATTCATATCCTTGTAATAAAGCTTCATTTTTTCAATTTTTGTATTATCTTTTGTTTAGTCTCTTCCCACTTATCCTTAGCTGCCACACTATAATCATTTTCAGCCATATTCCTAAATACTTAATTTTATCATGTCCCCATAAATATGGATATTCCTGAACCAGCTTGTGTGTGTGTACATAATTTACTGCTGTTGCCTTTGTTTTAACTTAGTTATTTTTTTTTATCCTGAAAAGATCTGAAACTGTCTCAAAATGTTCCACTATGTTTCTTTGGTAAAAGTTGTTGTTTTTCTTTTGGGGCTGCGCTAAGTGCTTAAAATGATTTTCACAGTTTTTTTATAGAAAAATTTACTTTTTTAGTATTTACCAGTTTTACCACCAACTGCTGCAAGGCTTACATGGGAATCCAGCATCTTGTTTGGCTTTACTATGGAGCAACCTACCAGTTCCTTGATTATTCCATTTTCCATCCAAAAAAGAATAAAAAAATAACAAACAGCCTTTGCCACTTCACTGGGCTACCAAAGTGCCCCAGCCACAGGTGTCATGGCCTTTTCTGACTCCTTAGACCATTCATCTTTTTCATTGTTTCCCTCTGAAGCCACCATGGACCCAGGGGTTAGACACAATGTCTACAGCTGTTGGAGTACCTTATGTGGGCAAGGAAGAGCCACTCTTGTTGATCTTGGAAGGAGGAGCAGGGAATATCTATCTAGTCAGACTAGAATGTCTGTCCCTAGACAGGTTTTTACATGTCAGAAGTAAATCTGCTTCTTCAGAAATTCCTATCAAAAAGAAATAGAAAATTAGAGACACATCTTCCCCTGTCTCATTTACTTCTGACAGGAGTGCTTTATCGAGCTTAGCTGAGGTTTTAGTTCAAGCTATTGATACTTGCAGTTGTTATGTTTCTGTTAAAAGAAAGGAGGATTCTTTATTTTCTGTAGATATTCAAGAACTCTTTAATCTTGTAAAACCTTTAGCTAATTACATTAGACAAATACTTATATTAAGAGATACACTATTAATAATGACCTATCCCCAAAGATACAACTTTTTGCCGATCTATTATTAACCAGTGGTGATATTGAGTCATCTTTAGACCATTTACTTAATACAATAGCTTTATTTGAAAGCCTATCAGGTTTAAAATGTAATCACAATAAAACCCAAACCCTTTTAATAAACTAGAAAGTCACCAGCAAAATGAGAAACTACAAACACTTTAACTGGGACACAACACAAATTAAATACTTGGGTATCTTTATTAACTAATATTTTAATGATACAATCTCCATAAATTATAAAAAACTTAAACACAATTACAAATCTCATAGATAACTGGAATAGATTTTTTACATGTGAAGATAGATTAATTTTAATTAAAATTATATTATTACCCAAAAATCCTATATAGTAGTCAGTCCTTGATTATCCCCCAACTTAAAAAATATACTCCAAATTAACACTATTTTATTAAAATTTCTTTGGTATCCAAAAAAACCCAGAATATCCTTACAATGACATACTGCAAGCTGGGAAGAAGGAGGCATTAGTTTCCCAAATTTTGAATTTTATTTAAATGCAGTTATCTTTAACGTGGTTTTCTTATGGGTAAGTCCCTCTTACTCTTCATATTGGAAAATAATGCATGAAACAATATTTTCTGATAACAAAACACTATTTGGACCTCTTATTAAACTAAATAGAAATATTTTTATATGGTCTTTAAAAATATATACACAAGGTAACAAACATAAACTAAAATCCTTCTCTTTAGATAATCATATACTAATGAACTTTAAAAGATTCACCCAATCTAATCACTCAGTCAAAAACATATTAATATCCATCTTTTCAAATTCTTATACTAATGAATGCTTAATCTCCTTTGACCCCAATAAAATGTATGACTTTAAAGAGAGGAACTTACTCTATTGGAATCAGTTTTTGTCTATAAATAAAGTTCATTCATCTAAATATCTAATTGCCAGATATAGCTTAAATAACAGTAATTGGCTTAACATACAGGCCTGTAGGGATTTTTTTTTTTTTTACAATAAAATTATTTTATCAGACACTCAAGGTAATACACCAAAGCTTTGGAAATAATATATAATATTAGTCAGGTCACTGCTGAAAAAGGGCACCAGCCCAGCCAGTCTAACCCGGTCAACAAATGTAAAATAAATAAAGTAAATAAATATTATAAATGGCTCTCTAAGAGGTACCTCATTCACACATTTGATTTATAAAACTATCAGATCTGATTTTAACTTCATACATGCCTCTTACTGGAACTACTCCACAAAAATTAATAATGAAGATTCTTCAGAAAAACAACAATCTCCCCCTATTTGAAGATATACACCTGAAAAGTGTTTCATAGATACTATTTAATACCACAAAAAAATTAGCACAATAGCAAAAAAATTATACAAAAAGCTGAAAATGTAATGAAAAAAATGCTCATTGGTATCATATGATTGTTAAATGTAAAATGTTATCTTTATTTTGCATTGGATTTAGAAATTTCTGTTGTGCACTGTGGAATAACAAATGTATAATTTCTGATTCACTCATTTTATTTAAAGTACCGATTCCAGAAGTTATACCCAAAACTCAAATACATATATTATGGTGAATACTTGTAGCAAGAAAATTGGCAAAACAACTCTCCTGTTTCCTTTAATCGTGAGTTTGTTTATTTAGCCAAGTCTTTGTATGAAAAAGAAATTTTAAACATAAAGCTCAGAACAAAAAATTCAATGCGTATATTAATTGCTTGGGAAAAGTTGCATTCTTTACTGCTAAAACTTTAATTGATTTCCTGTATGTATATAGAAATGTATTATTTTGTTATGGACTTTATACATAGTTTCTTTTGTTACAATTGTAAATATAATGTTGCTTTATTGTTCTTATTAAAATGAAATATATTGTTAGAAAAAAAAAAAAAGATTTTAAACCACAAAATGATTGTGAAGTGATGACTTCTGTTTTTACTCCTTAGGTTTCTGATTCTGAAGTAAGTGCTGCTTATGCCAGTCATTTTCAAAGATTGCCTTTTTCTGAGGCTAATTCTAGAAATAAATTAGTTGTTTCAGTGGGAACATGATGGCATTCCACTGTCTTTTATGAATTTGTATGCTTTACACCAACTGGAATTTCCTGAACCTATGCCATTTTCTCTTGTTCTTCCAGCCTGACAGCCATCCTGCTTCCCCTATGAAAGCAGAAAGATTGCATAAAATACCAGAATAGTATAAGTTTTTTATATTCTAACTCCAGTTCAGACCCACAAGTGATGTTTCTGGTAATCCAAGCTGCTGTTAAACATCTGGATAATGCAAGTTCATCCCCTTTTGATAAGGATTGGAAAGCTTTTGATAAATTTGGGGCAAAAAGTGTATGCTTCTGCAACACATGTTAAAGTTTATATGTGCCACCTTTGAGAACATGAGAAACATTATGGTATAGATTTGCCTTTCTCTGGGGGAAAAACATCTTTGTATAACCCAATTGCTTATGTCTCAGTTGACTACCAACTCTTAAAAATGTACTTCAGATTAGGCTAAAGCCATTTTCAGTATTGCTTGGTTGTTTACTCAAAACCTTCATGAGAATGTTAAAGCTAAAATTTTCAGTTAGTTTTGGGCCATCTACTGTAGAAGACCTGAAATATGTAATATGAGAGGCAAACTAATTCACGGAATTTCAAAGATTCCAAGAGAACAGCCAAGGACCGGGGAATATAAATATTTAATCCAACTGCAGCCCAATCGAAGATAAACAATCGCACAGTCCACAAAATACAATTTTTTTTGGCTGTGGTCTCTTTTTTTTTGTGGTTTTTGAATTTCAAAGATTTCTCATCCTACTTTCTCCAAGTTTGTATCTGGGTTTAATGCTGCTTCCACAACATTTTACAAAAAAAAAAAATGAGCAGGCACAGCATGTTGCTGGTAAACAACCTTTTAAAAGGCAATCTCACTGATGTTACAAGAAGAAGAAAGGAATACTCCAGAATAAAGATCAGTCTAGCATCTCTGATTGACTATATCCAACCCCTTACCACTTCCCAGCACATTAAGCCTTCAGTCCTTCCCAAAAATCTGAACCTCAATTCTTCTCTTTAGCAACACTTAGTTTCAGACGTACAGGTTCCAAAAGGGACTCATTGTGGACACAAAAGGTACTGGAATCTCTCTCTACTTTTCCAGGTATTTTCCTCATCCACCAGCTCAAACATCTCTATTATTTTCTCTCCTGTCATTCAGCATCTGCTGACTCAGTAGATGACCCAAAGAAAAGTGGTTCTCTCTTCTATTGTAAATGGTGAACAGCAATTACCACAATCTTTCTCACAGACTGGACCTATTCACACAAGACAGGAGGTGTGTGATGTATCACAACTCCAAACAACTACAGCTAACTGCCTGGGTTTTAGCTTTAATACCTTTTATACAGCTATTTTCTAGGGATGTGCTGCAGGTATTAAATGAGGTAAGAAAATCTACTTCTAGAAAATTATATATTAGAAAATGAAATGGTATTCCAGTTAGTGCCAAAACAATAACCAGGACCTTTTAAGGCTAGTGATTTTCTGGTCTTACATCTATGTGAATTGCAATCCCCTGACCTACCTTAGTCTACCATCAATGTATATTTGTCAGCCATTTCAGGATGTCTGTCAACGGTCCCACCTCTTTAAATGTAATCTCACATGAAAGTATTTTTGATCCATACCAAGCCTCCTTGGGATCTTAATTTTGTCTTATTAAAATACCTTCTTGTGCCATTTGAATGAGTTCATCAGATGGACCTGAGGTCATTAGCACATGAAAACAGTTTACTGATTGATCTAACATCTGCAAGAAAAGTATTTGAGTTGCAAGCTCTTATGGTGGATCAGTTTTATCTAATTTTCCACAAAGATAAAATTTCCTGAAGAAGTAATCCTTCATTTATCCCTAAAGTGGTATCTGAGTTTACTTTGAGCAAACCAATCCATATCCTTGTCTTCTTTCTAGAACCTAAAAATGAAGAAGGGATATCCCATACCTTGGATGTCTACAGACAACTCTGATATTGTCTTGACAGAACTAAAACTTTTAGGAATTCTGATCAGTTATTCATTTTTTGTGAAGATAATCAAAAGGACAACTGTATCAAAGACGACTATTTCCAGATAGTTGCCTCATAATAACCTTTTGTTATACCCAACTAAACAAGACGATTCTATGCCAGGCCATGGCACATTCTACCAGAACCTTAGCTTCCGCTGCAGCTTTTAGAAAAGTGTTGGATTCCAGAAGTATTCTAGAAGCAGCTACTTGTTCCTCTTTATGTACATTTAAAAACCTCTACAGCAAAGTTCTTTCTCCAGATCTAGAGCAGGTTTTGGTAGAACCATTCACCAGGTGCTCCTTTATCTTCGTCCTTCAAACCATGTAGGTAAGGACACTGCAGCAGTAATGTAAGTAAAAAAAAAAAAAAACAGAGAAACTAGTGGTCTTAAAACTCTGTCAATGAGCCGAGTCACAATAATTCCCAAAAATCATGAAACCCAGGTAGTGTTTCTAAGCAACAAGCCTTTATTCATCACAGACAAGCAATCTTCAGCAACAAAAATCAGAAATATTTTACATTGTTAAATGTTGCAGCTTTTAAACACATAGAAGTAGGTGTGGAAAATATACATATTGTTTAATTTTAAACTGGTCTATTCATGGCAAACAATTTATGCAGGGTCTCTACATTCAGTCTCAAGAGTCAAAATAATTTCCTTTGTGGCGTCCTGTTTTTCTTTGTTGTGTTTTATAAGCAAGTCTATTAGTTTGAAACTAACTTCCTTAAGAATGTCTGTCCATTCCTGCACTAGTCCTTCATGCACATTGTTCCACATTCACCTTTTATTAAGTCTCAGTCCCCTAGGTAATCTTCTTTTATCTCTTCTCTGTTCTAAATATATTTTCTGTGAGAACTGACCTTGTAGCAGTTTAAGTTGGTTTACTAGCTTTACAAAATTATCAGAGTTCATATTCACATTATTACCTTGTGGGTTGTCATTCATAGTAATGTTGGGGTGCTGACCTTTGTCATCCCATACTGGCACAGCCATTAGGTCTCAAAACTGTGTATTCTCCATGTTGAGAAGAGCCAATGAAGTGGATTCCTAATCACAGGATCATAGGAGATTACAAGGCTATCAACCCGGAGGTCATTTCAAGCCTAAGCATTTCATCCCAGTGTAATATCATAGAAATGCTAGTCAGTACCCAAGATTGCATTTAGTAATGACTGCCATGTCCAGGAGGGTTGTGCGCACTATCCCCGGTAAGAATTTACAGTGTCCCATCCACTCATCCAGGTTACTCTTAAACAGTGTCCTAGAGGTGCTCTGATTCACATGAATTTGTAGCCTGTTCCAAAGACACAGCAGTCACTGGAAAATAAATTTGTCCCTCAGGCATGTTCTATTTAAGTTTCAGGCATTATTCAAGTCCATGAAATGGGTAGCCTTAGTCCTGTTTGATTTATAGATATGCAGCAAGTTCATTAGGTTTGGGTCTGAGATTGCTCTGTAAGTCAGGCATAAGTCTGCCTTAAGAAGTTTATATTATACAGAGTATAGTGACAGGGACTTGGGTCGATCTGTGTAAGGCATTTTCTGGAGTCCCTTGATCTTCTTTGTTAGAAACCTCTGAGGTCTCTCCAATTGCTGCAGGTGCTTTGTATGGTACATGCCAAATAGTGTGTTATACTGAGTTATGGGCCAGATTAGTACAGAATATAAAGGGGTTATAACCTCTTCTGCTCTTGAAGTGATGCCTTTACTAATCAAGTGTGCTGTATAGAAAGCCTTCCTTACTACAGCAGACATGTGGTGGTCAAAGTTAAGGTCGCGGTCAGCTTGTGATCCCATGTCCCTTACCACTTCTTGGGTACTTAGGATATTGTTGTAGATTTGATAGTGTGAGGGAACATTGTTTGTGCTGAAGGGAATGATGATGCATTTATTTGCCTTCAGTTTGAGACTGTGACTAAGACACCAGTCGTTGGTCTGTGTGAGACCCTCCTGAAGTAAACAGACATTATTTGGGGATTCAATAATAACACCCGGTTTGCAGTCATCCACAGACTTGGTCAGCCCCAATCCCCTTAGTTTTGACATTAACTTCTGAGAAGTATGTACCAAACAGTAAGGGGGCCAGCACTGAACCCTGTGGTACCCTACTAGTAATAGGTCTGCTGGCTGATGTGGAGTCATCCACTTTGATAGTGTGTGTCTTGTTTATGAGCCAATTGGCAACCCATTGTACAACAAAGGGGATTACATTCAATTTGCTATGTTTATCGGTATTGCCTGAGTGTGGGATTGTGTTGAAATCCTTTGCCAAGATGAGGTATGCTTTGTGCACATATTTGCCTTAGTCAATGGCCCTGGTCACATTTTCACAGAAATACACCAGATTTAACAGGCAGGATCTGCCATTGACGAAGACTAAATGAGTAAGATCCAGGATTTGGAGGCCATCTATGTCTTTATGTATGAGGTCCATAATGATACGTTTAATGGCCTTACAGATGAGGCTAGTCAGGCTTATGGGTCTGTAATTCCCCCAGGTCTGTTGCTAGGCCACCTTTGTGGAGGGGAATAACTGTTGCTGTTCTCCATTCCACAGGAACAAAGCCTATGGTTAGACTATGATTGAAAAGGGTACTTTAAGGTGATCATAGCTCTCAACCTGTTAGTGAAAAAATCTGGACAAAGCCTGACAGAATGGGGGACAAAGGCTCAAAAATAGGGACAGATTTTAAATATTGCTCTTATAAACTTAGAAAGTTGCTAGAATGGGATTTGTCATAGCGTGCATTTTTCTGATGGGTATGAAGTCATAAACACAAATGTATATCATTATTTAGTGATGTCAAGTCCTCAGATCATCCCAATAGTTTGCCAGATTTGTTGTCAGATTTAACTAATGAGGGACCAACAGTTGCAGAAGTACATCTGTTTGACATCTTAGTGAGGGCCAGATCAAGTTTGTCTGTTCATCTTGTCGGCGGTATGCACAATTTGTTCCAGGGCATTTGAATTAAATTCAATGAATTTTTGCACTAGTGAGTTAGGGATAGCATAAGTTTTACAGTTGTTGGTGGGATAATTGAAATCCCCTGTGATGATAGGAGGTACTGCCAGCCATGCTGGGAAGAGTAGGACAGTGGATGTGTAACATATGCCAGCACAGCTAGCTGGAGTTCTGTAAGGAATTGTATGTCATTTGTATATCAAACTGATTTATACATATGCTTGTGTTTATAAAAGTATTTGTAAAGTTGCTTCTGTTAAAATATCTTAACAGTGGGCCCTGCTGGAAAGAAAAGAAATGTACATTTATTATTGAAACTGAATTAAATGTATATGTTTTAACAGAGGATACTGGGAGAGAAGAAGTTAGTCGCAATCCAGCTGAATCAAACTTTGAAAATAGTAAGAAATTAAAAATTACTGGGCCTTGGCCATAAAGATATTATCTCACAGTTTTGAATGAAGCCAGAAACACACGGTTTCTAGGAAGTATGGCTTAGTAGCTCTCTAGGAGTAGAAGTCTTAACATGGTTTTATGACTGGCAGAAGCAGATCTGAGGAAAGCTCTATCTGTGTGTATAGTGACACATAGGTGCTAAACCATGGCAGCTTTTAGAAGTGGGAGTGAATGGGAACCAGAAGTCGCATGACCCAATGTATATGATGGCATTCAGTGCAGAAATAATGTTTTAGTATTAGAGGAGACTGAAGTCTCCACAGCATTCTGTTCTTGGAACCTGGCAAAGGAGGAAGACCACGCACCCACTTCATCTTGCCTTGCGCTAGTAAGTGATCAGGAACTAATACTCTTTAGATTAGTCAGGAAAATATCTGTGTGAATCATTTCAGATGTGTTATTTTTAATATTTACTGTGATTGAAACTACTGTAACTAGATATTTAGTATTTTTATGTCCATTTATTTATTACTAAGTATATTTAAACTTGTCATTGTGGCTAGTCCTTTTAGAAAAATATTTACATTTTGAGAGAATTTGCATATATTTATTTGGTGGTAACTCTGGCCACTCCTGAAAGACTTGCTGTTTGTCACCATTACCATTTATAATAATATTAATTTCACTCAGTATAACTGGATACCATTTCAAGAGCCTTATAGTAACTGACTTGTGGCAGTGACTCGACCTTATAGTCTAGCAAAGTTGGCAGAGTGGGTAATCTGTGCCAGCCTTTCCCAGGTGTGTGTGTGTGTATGTGAAAATTAAATCTCAAAGGGTGTGTGTGTGTCAGCTACTTGGAGCAGGGACATGAAGCACTGGTTTTACCTAGAGGGTGCTGAACACATCTGTGCCAGTGGACAGTCATATTGTGGACCTAGGGAAAGACAGATATAGAGAAATCCAGACTCTGTGCTGAGTGTGTGCCCTGTGTGCTCTTAAGGGAAATTGTGCTTGATGCAAAGGGGTCTGCATCTGGAAATAGTTAATGTATACATTTGCATTCCAAGCGAACGTCCTCTCCAGTGTCATTGGTGAGGATTCAGGTTACTTGATTGCTGGCCCAGAGTGGGGCCATAACATCCCCATAACCTGAGTGTTCAGTAATATTTGGATTGTCTCCAGTTTAGTCAAGTAAGCTTTGTGCTTGTCATGACCGATGGAAGGGGATATATATCTTCCTATGACTTGAATGCGGTCTTACCCACCGTAACTTGAACTCGGCATAACTCCATGGAGTTGTCCAGTCTAACTAAACAGGAGGTGAATTTATCTCGAATGTAGATAGAAAGACCTCCTCTTTTGGTTATCACATGTTCATTTTGCAGTCTCAGGTGTGGAAGGCACTGGAGCCTTGCAAGGCCGGTGTTTCCTCTAAGGCCTTGAACCATGTACCAGAGCAAATACTTGTGCACAAAACCGTAGATCACAAATATAAAAATAATGCACAAGCACAGGAATCTGTCTAGTTCCAACCTTACCCCCATTAGTGTTGAGAAAAAAAACCAGAGAAACTAGTGGTCTTAAAACTTCATTGATAAGATCAGTCACAACAATTCCCATAAATTATAAAACCCAGGTAGTGTTCCAAAGCAACAAGCCTTTATTCATCACAGATAAGCAATCCTCAGTAACAAAATAAGAAATATTTTACAGTGCTAAACATACTAACTTTTATACACTTAGACATAGATGTGGGAATATATATATATATATATATATATATATATATATATATTATTTAATTTTAAACCAGCCTGTTCATGGCAAACAATATAACCAGGGCTGTAAAAAGTAAATTTTACAACAGCAAGTACCCACCCCAACACACTACTACTGATTAGATCAAACTAAATCCTAGTTAAGGAGAACACTGTCTATATATTTGCAGCCCACATTCCCAAATCAGGTACTAAGAAAAGCATAAGATATATATATAAAAAATTACTTTTAACTAAAATCACTTTTGGCTAACTAATCTTCATCAGGTCTATAACAAGAGCTAAAATCATATACAGAGGTAGATTAGCAAAAATAGTTAACTTGACTGACAAAAGCAATACCACATAGCCATTTAACCATATATATATATATATATATATATATATATATATATATATATATTTAACTAGAACACTATAAATATGAATATAAATAGATATATATCTAATAATACCTGATATGTATTATTGTGCATAAAAATTATTTAGAAAAAATATTTTATTTACAGCTCAGAAAAAAATGTCAGTGTTTTTGTATATAAACTTAACATGACAGTAGATGTTTGAATGATCACTGCTGCAGTAGCCACTCATTTCCTCTGCACCCCTTATTTTGTTTTTTTGTTGTTACCAAGGTGACGACCTTTGTGCTTGTATTGCACTCATTGACCTTTTTAGCCTTCCCTCCAACACACACACACCTCTTCAGTTGGCATGAAAGCCGGTACTCAAGCCACTCTTTTTCTACAGCTCTGGTTGAGGTAATTAATGGTTTAGTTCTATAGAATGTACCCTGAAGCTTTGGAAGCTGGCCAGTTGTTATATCCTTAGCAAGATATAAACTATTTAGCTAAGGCTACTGCAGCAGTGATCAGTCAAATATCTACCATCGTGGTGTGTTTACTTCCACAGCTATACGTTTTGTTCATACTCTGCTAAAAGATCAAATAACGTTTGTGAGAGTACTGTCGTATATCTATCTTGAGTGCTTGATGATGCTTTTCTCCAACTGAAAATATTGAAATACATGCCTGTACAGAAATGGGCTTAAGCTTTTCATGTGTGCTAGGTTGTAGCAAGCAGTTTGCAACTGTGTTTAAAGCCAAGAAAGAGATTTTGTGTGTGTGTGTGTGTGTGTGTGTGTGTGTGTGTGTGTGTGTGTGTGTGTGTGTGTGTGTGTGTGTGTGTCAGCTGAGGTACATTTGAAAGGAAAAACTGACTGAGGAACAGCATCTGTCACTAGATGAATCAGCTAAAGCTGTGATTGGAACCCACATATTAGCAGTACAATGAACAGTTTAAGTACAATGTGAATACTTCAAAACATTATTTTCTAAGCTGTAGATCTTTTAGAATTGCTTATTTTTTATTGTCAGTGTGTGTGTGAATGCACATTGGTTGAGTCACAATCAGGAGTAATCTAAGCAGCTGAGTGATTGGCTAAGGTGAGAAAGCATAGTCAGATACACATGGAAAACTATGTTTTGAAAGCATTATACCCCTCAGCAACATCTTTTACATTGTTCTGTTTTCCACAATATTATTAGAATATTATTAATGTATTCATATTCCCAAGGGAAAAAAAGTTATTGAAAATAACAATGCATTCTGGTCTTAACAATGTTTGCTTTCACATAGAGCTATTGTCACTTGTCAGCTGTCACGTGTGTGTGTGTGTGTGTGTGTGTGTGTAGATACAGTACAGATGAGGCACACATATTGTCAATAATATCATCCCACTTCTGATTTTGAGGCTGTCCTTATGATTTCAAATGAAATGTCACTTTGTGGTACAAAATCAAAATATTTTTAGGTCAACATCAGATGGATGGGATGTAGGATGTCTTTTGCTTATATTTCTCAATTTAATTCTTTTTAGCATTTCAAGATTATTCAGAACCTAAATGCTTCAGTAAAATGTATTTTAAATACAAGAAAGTGTCAAATTCTAATTCATCATTTCAAAACTTTGACAGCTTAACTCTGTTGCATTAGAACAGAGGAGATACTAGGGCAGATTGTTTGTAAAATGAAGAAAATATATGGATCTCATGGGGTTTAGCTATGGCAGATTTAAATGCAATCATCACTTTTAACTGTGAACATTTCCCCTAACAGCTTATACCCAAGTATTTTTAAATGCTATTTTTATACAGTAAATTAAATACTGTTGAATATATAAAAATTTAAACTAAATATTATCTAATATTGCAAACAACTGAAAATAAGTATTGTGGTAATTATTTAAGATAGAACATGAAATTGAATATATTCTTTATGCCTTCATCTACTTTTCCTTCATATGATCTAGCACATCTGCATACATCTCAGCTGTACAGATTTTCGCAGAATGTCCAGATTTTGCCTCAAATATTTGGTATGTTCCTCATAAAATATATGGTGTTCTGGCAAATCGCAGAGGATTGAAGTCAATAAATAATGAACAAATTACATATATTTAAATTTTAGGGTTTACTATCAAATTGCTGAGGGCAATTTCGGTGACCACATGTTGTCGAATGTTATTTTGCTGACCCGTGTTGTGAATCCACCTCTTGTGCGAAGTTTAAGTGAATGCCTGGTGCATTCGCAAGCATGAGTTTGGTCATTGACCTAAAGAGCGCAGTGCAGTGGGGATCAGGAACTGTACCCTTTTCCCCACTGTAGTGCGATCTTGAAGTTAGAATATATATTATGCAGAGGGTGTGGGGGGTGCAGGGGGGCTTCCTCCCTACAAAATCTTAAATTGATGTATGGTGCAGTGTAGGACTGCATGTTATTCATGTTGACTAATGTCAAATTCGCATATTGATATGCAGATTCGACATTAGAGGCTTCAGTATACATGATTATGATTTGTTATATGCATATTTCAATGGAATGCATTTCAGAGTTTAGATAGTAAACCAAATTTCAGACTTCATTTCCTTCAGAAAATGCATGCTAACATAAATCCTGTTATTTTATCAGCTTTCTAAGTTTATAAGAACAATATTTAAAATCTGTCCCTATTTTGGGTCCTTTGTCCCCCCCATTATTTTAGTCTCTGTCCAGATTTCTTGCATTACAGGGTTGACAGGTCTGCATATCTGTCTTTGTTATTGCTTATTATTGATTAATTTCTAGAAGCTGGAGTTCCGCTGTGGCGACCTCTAACCGGGAAAAGCCGAAAGACACAAACAAGCATTTTCTAGAAGCTTTTTATTTTTAAATAAGTGCTTTCTGCCTCTGGCCAGTTCATTTTCTAAGTTAAATTTCACTATTCTATTCAAAATTCAGAAAACTTCTGTTTACGATTGTGTACAACAAATGATCCTACACAGCTTCTAGAAGGATGTTTTCTGGTGTACTGAGAAGTTTGCATAGCTCCATAAAAGCAAATACATGAATACTTGTAACTCTACATGTGCAGTACAGTCAGTGTGTGCTTAGTCTGGTCTGTGCAGCCATTACAGTGGTTTCAGGCATTCTGCTGTCTATGTTTATGTTTCTTCAAAGTAAAGCACAAGAAAGAACAAGGTGATGACATTCTAATTATACTGCTGTACTTGTATATTTGACCCCTTAATGCTCTCTCCCTTTAAATTTTAACTCAACTATTTTTTTCTTTTCTGTATATGTTCCAACTGTACCTGTTTTCGTCCATATTCTTATTTTTATCTATGATATAGAATTACATTTTGTTTGCTTGCTCCCTTTACATTTGCAACACTTTGTCTTTGTAACTCTGGAGGCTTGGCAAGCTATTTAAGGTTATTTTTGTATCTCCAGGCTGAGACTGAAATTGGTACACTGGGATCAGAGCTCTTCCCCAGTGCCTAAACTGAATGATGAATGAATAAATAAAGAAATAAATGGCTCATTTGGGAAGAATCCTAAGGCTTTAAACTAGTGGTGGTGTTTTGGTCTGCATAACTGTTTACATAAGAGAGATGTCTGGCTATTCAGAATGGAACCCAGTGTTAGTGATAGGAGCTGAAGTAAAAGGGGACAGTTTGTACAATGTTTGGAACTGCTACTCAGAGCTGTGTTAGCCTCAATGAGGAAAGATCTCATTATCAGCTAATTTGCATGTCTCTGAATTGGCCTTAACTACAGCAAGTGCAAATCAGCGCTTTCCTATGAAAGGTAATACTAGTACACACACACACACACACACACACACACACACACACACCAAACAACATGCCCCTTACCTGTCCCTGCATTGTCAGAATACCTCTATTTATGTTTTTACCCCTACCCACATACATCATGGATATTTACAGTTAGTCATTAATGCTGGATGTGCAGCATGATGCTACAGCATTTGCTCTATTAACTTTTTAAATGAGTCCAAGTAATACAGTAAAAATTCTGTCTTGTGTCATCTAGTGTTCCTACTGACTTT
Source organism: Protopterus annectens (assembly GCF_019279795.1). Classification (NCBI taxonomy): domain Eukaryota; kingdom Metazoa; phylum Chordata; order Ceratodontiformes; family Protopteridae; genus Protopterus; species Protopterus annectens. The sequence continues at coordinate 694,615,018 of NC_056750.1, forward strand.
GTACTAAAGTCTTCCCCTACACAGACACAGTGTTTTGCCACTACCTCTTATATGTACCCTTTCTCACATAACTCATGGATCATTTCAGTCATTGACTAATGCTGGTGTTTTGTACTTTTATTATGTAAAATAACTCCGGCTACACTGATTAGTGTAATGGGTTAATGTTGCTACTTTCTGTATCAAGGGTGCAGGGCTGGAAACTTTTTACAAGTTCTACTTTACATATTTTTATAAACACTTGGCTATTATTGTCAAATATCCACAATGTCTAGTCGTGGTGCAGGGGACTACTTTCCTCTATGTGAAGAGGGGGGACAGGGTTTGAATCTGATTTAGTGTTTTTAGGGCATGCTATATAGAGTATGCCAGATGTCTAGTATTCCTCCAATGTTGCAAGATTCCTTTGTTACTCTAAAGGCATATGGAGTTATGGCAGCCCACACAGACACACATTCACAAACCTATACACTCAGCCCCACCTGCACCTGAGCATACTTACAGACACACTCACCTATTCAGCCACAGATATACATGGACACACACAAAACTACCTTATTCCCTAGGTAATCCTTACTACTGCAGTCTTACAGGCATGTACACTGACATGTCTAACTCCCCCCGATACACACCTACTTGTCTACTAATCACACTGGCTGTTTATAAATAAATTTCTTAAGAGGTCTCTCTGTTTTTCCCACATAGAAGGAACTACATATTCCACACCCTGCAATATAAACAACCCACTACTCAGACAATTGTAATATTTCCATGTCTGTAATTGTTTTTTATGAAAAGCTAAAAACATAGTGCTTATATTAGATATGTAAGGACAAGAATTACAGGCTCCACATTTGTAAGGACTTGTATTTGGTCTATTAACTGGGTATCCTGACAATACCCTCTTTCAAATAGCTCTTTTAAGTTAGAAGCTTTTTTTGTATACAATCCAAGGGGGTCTAAAGTAATGGGGAACATTTTGAGCATATTCTAATATTTAAAAAAACACATCTTTAATAACTTTATATCCCTATTATATGCCAAAATTAAGGCTTGAGGAAGCACACAATTTTTGGTCTGCTTAGGGACTTGAACTGCAAAATCACCTGGATGTGGGATGTGATTGGTATTATTAATATTATTGCTATTATAAATTTTGTCAACATTTATTATAAACAAAATTAAATTACAAGCAATACAGCGGGGATATGGAGATAAATAAATTTGCATTATTTAAATATTTATCATTCTTAATTGAATACTTTACACATTCAAAGGTTGAAGCAGAATTTTTTGGATGTGTTCATCAACTTCCAGAATGCAGTTTCTGCCCTTTAAACTACAGGAGCATTCATCAAGGACAGTACGCATTTCTGAAGAGCACTCATTTTCTCAGTTTGAGAAAACCATCCATAAATGAAATTTACACTACAAAAATAGGCATCTGGGTATTCTGAAAAGTAAAGCTGGTCAATAAAATTAATAATAAAATAAAAATATAGTAAATACGTCAAGGTTATTTGAAAAATTCAAATTGTAGCACGTTACTTTACAAACTAAATTGTTCCAAAAAAGTGTTTACTATGTTCTTCACAGTATATGCCAGGTTACACGCTTGGCAATTATTTTTGTATGAAATGATAACAGAAAAGTAATGTGAAAATTGAAACACAACAATGGAAGTCTACCTGTCTTGAATGAAATAACTACTTCACAATACCACAAAATGTAGAGCAGTGTTTTCTTTACTTTTTCTAAAAAGCAAAGGACCAGCTTTTCATGAGAAGAAATGACAATAGATAGTGTTAAACTGGTAAACATTAACCTTCTGAGACACATTACATTTGATAAGTTTAATTCAATACAAGAAGTACTTCAGCTACACGAAAAAGTGTTTCACAGTTGAATAAAACCCACTGAATTGTGCTAAAGCTGATCCTTTAATGAATCAAGTTGCCAAATCAGAAATTTTTCAAAGGTTGGCTGTTCCAGTTTGCTGTGAGAGAAACAGTGGATAAAAGCTTAGAAGACATTACGGGGAAAATATTACTGATATAGTGAAACTCAACAATAAGCAACTATTGCTGTTTGTGTTATAAGAAAGGATACTTCCTTATGCAGTTGTGGTGATTATAAATGTAATATTATTCAGGCTGCAGACAATGAAACAGATGCACTTCCTTGAGTGAAAGAGCTGATGGGCATATTGAAGCATGGAACTGTTTCAAAAAATACTGCCTATCATTAAGTGTTAATGATTCTGAAGTATATGCGACAGGACTGTTGATATCTAACAGAATGCCATTTTGCTTGAGCTGGACACCATCATTTTTTCAAAGAATAATGAAAATGGACTACAATGAATATATATACTCCTAGCTCTGGTGAGTTGCAAGTCAAACGTTACATATTCTTTCTATAAAACAGTCTGAAAAATGCATCTTTGAGGCTAGAAGCTTGTTCACATTAAATCTGTATAACATGGTGCCAAAGTACAGAAATATTTACAGAAGTTGTTGTCTTTCGGCTTTTCCCAATTAGGGGTCGCCACAGCGGAACTCCAGTCCGCTAATGATTGGCAGTAGATTTTTATGTGCCGAGTTGCCAAGAAATAAATCCAATACAGTAACCGTGCATCTGTTTTCAAAAATATGTTGAATTGTAAGAGTAGATGAATAAGCTATAGATATCAAAGCAAGAATGTAGCCAGGAGTGGCCGTAGGTCAGCTGATGCATTAGACAAAAGGGCTCCAAGTTGCCTCCACCACACCACCCGATATCCCCATCCTGGTCTACCTACACCAAATAAATACTGGAAAAGTGCCCCTACTAGAGTGGCGCCCTAGGCGGCTGCCTAGTTGGCCTATGCCTAAGGCCGGCTATGTGGTATTAGGCACACTCTTTGTACTCTAAAGAGTGCATCTTTTTCTGAACATGTTAGAAACATTGGGGCTTTATCAAGCCATAATACAGTGGACATAAAAAGTGTACACACCCCTGTTAAAATGCAAAGCTTTTGTGATATAAAAAAAGTGAGACCACAATAAATCATTTCAGAACTTCTCCCACCTTTAATGTGACCTATAACCTGTACAATTCAATTGAAAAACAAACAGGTCTGTTAGGGGAAAAAATAAAAAAGCATATGCTGGTTGCATAAGTGTGCACACCCTTAAACTAATACTTTGCTGTGTGTGCACACCCTTAAACTAATACTTTGTTGAAGCACCTTTGATTTAATTACAGCAGTCAATCACTAAGAGTTCCTAGCTGCATGGCATCCTAGCAGAAACCTGGACACTTTGTATGTAGAACTTTGAGTTATTCATCAATGGGAGTTGAATAGCAAAGAAGCCTGAAAAGGTACAATGTACTGCATTTTAGCATGTTACTGGAAAACAAGACTCGAATGTTTGCAACACTGAGTCTTGTCCTGGAGAGCATAAAATTAAAGTAGCAGCAATTAGACAGAAACTCAGGAATTATTGTGAACCTCGGAAGAAATGTTTGCTTATTCATCATTTGCCCTTTACAAAGGTACAATGTCCTATAGGGGCTACAAATGCTTATGAAACTGAATTAAGAGATATACATAAAGCCTGTAAGCTTGGAGCAATACACTGTTCATAAAAAAGATGCAGAATATTTTGTGGTTTTATAACTAATAACACAACATGCACGACCTTATCAAAGCAAGGTATTGAAGTGTGTAAGCACAGCAAACTGAAAGGGACGTTATATGATCAAAGCCAAGTAAACAAGGCAAAAATGACAAATAAAATGAGAATGTGTTCTAACAGTAACTGAGATGTAAAAGTGAGCCATAAGGTGGTCTAGAATATGATGCAACTGAACTACAAATTTTATGTAATGGCTTTGCCTATAATCATGAGAAGAAGTATTGCTATTGTAGCAAACTTTGTAGAATCTGTTACAATCATCTTGCATTTAAATGTAAATGTTTCAAAACAATTTGTGTATTGTTGGACAGAAGAAAATTAATTGCTGATAAGGTCAAACAGTTGATGCAGTGAAGTCTAGCAATATATTTTAAGCAATGAAGCAGTCTGCAAGTCAAAATGTTAACAGAAAGTGCTGTGAATTAGAGAAAAAATCTGAATTAAACTAGATAAAGGAAGCAAATGTAATACATCTGAAAATTCAATTAATGGGGTTGAAAGCAGATCCAGCAGTAGGCAATATAGGCAGTCGCCTAGGGACTTATGAAGGATAGGGGGCCCAAAAATGGGAAAAATTTAAAAAATATCTTATTTCTGCAACATTTATTTATTTTTTGCAATTCAGATTACAATCCAATGATTCTGAACCATCGTGTGCACTGCACATAGATCAATGTGAACAGGCTTGCAACATTTTCATGGGCATTGTTTTTTTTGCTTGGCTTCTTCCACTCTTTAGGAGTGTGTGAGCATATTTCTAGTAGAAATTTCTTTTTTCTCCCCCAGGCATCACACTATGCAGCACTAAGACAGTGCATTGGTCTGCTTCCCCCGTCCCGACCAACTTAATAGTTTAGTCAGCTCAGCACCAGGTTGCAGGTGCAGTAACAGGTTTAACAGCATGTTAAACCATGCTTTATTTATTTTACTGCTGTCATGAATCCTGATTAGAGTCCTCATTCTTTGTGAGTCGTGACTCCTCCTGAAGAGTTAAAAAAAAAATAAAAAAGAGTTTAGTGTCAGCCAGGTTGCCTGCTGAATCAACTCCCTCTCCCAACTTTGAGTTTACCAGCCCAGATGAGTGGAATGAACATTACGGACCAAACAAGGACATAGAAATGTAAGTCACTCACAATGGTAGAGAGTAGTGAATTGGCTATTTTGTCATTGTGTGTTTGTGTGTGTGAAATGCTCTAGTGAGGGTTAGAAGGTAGTTAGTAATCTGCTTAGGCTCAAACTCTGCACTGTAGCCAATGGAAACAAGAGCATGAATCCTCTAACCCAACTACCAAGCTGCATTTTTTCAAGGAACTGATTTTCAGGTGCATATTTCAAAGACTTGAGTTTCAAGTGAATTTTCAATGAATTGTGAGTTTCAAGGAAAGAGAAGTTTACTGCTGCTCATGCAATACAATGTTTACAATGTGCAACTGTTTTGTTTAGCAAATTGTATCACTATTGTGGTATAGAATTTAAAAACAGTGTTAGTAGCACAACACTGCTTTTAAATTCTATACCACAATAGTGATACCATTTAAAAGCAGTGTTGTGCTACTAAAACTGCTTTTAAATTCTGTACCACAATAGTGATACGATTTAAAAGCAGTGTTACAAAATTTAAAAGCAGTGTTAGCAGCACAACGGATGGCATACTTGCTTTTTGATGCAGAAGGCTGTAGGTTCTTCTCCCACAGCATGTAGATAGATTGCTGATACTCTGTTGTATTTTAATGGGGGGGGGGGCTGAGTATGTCCTCCTTTGGATGAGATGTCTAGTAACTATGAATCTGTTTTCAGTTTGCCAACCATTTCCTATTGCAGTATTACCAGCTTACCATTTTTTTTATGTAACATAGGCAATTTATTCTTCAAGAGCAGCAGACACTGAATTTATAGATGAAACACTTGAATATAAAGTTGTTTGCTAGCAGCAAATACTTCATTTGTTACAGATCTTTCTAATGTGGAATTATTCAGATGACTCTTACTTCTGCAGAATTTGTGCATATTGACTAATATTGGTGGATTGTAATGACATATGTTTGAGTGGCCTTGTATGGTTGAAATGTTCTGAACTGGGTGGTTTTATCCTTATTGGCTCATATGTTTTGTTTCATTGCTTACTGGAAATATGTACAATACTATAAATTTAAAACATTATAAAAGGTGGTGCTGTATTATACAATTAGGAAGATGAATCAAAGAACTCTTGCATGTTTTTATGGTCCTAGAAATGTGTGCAAATGGGACTATGATTTGAAAACAGGCCAAAGGTAAACTTAATCCGCCACTAGCCATTTCCTTTGAATGTGGGTTTCAAAGCTGTTTCACTGAATATGAGTTTCAAAGGCAGAGAAGTTTTTTATTGCTAAGTCTGTTTTCATTGTGAGACTGTATTGCTTTGTTTAGGATATCTATCAGTGGTTGTGCTATAATATTTGAAATAAAAGTTTTAAATTAAATCCAAATATCTGTAATCATTGTAGAAGTAAAGTAGGAAACAGTATGCACACTGAGAGTAAGGAACAGTGTTTATGGTAACTGTGGAGAAATAGCCAAGTAAAGGGACACTGGAATGGTTGCGTGGGGGGTATGGGGGTGCCCAATTCATTAGCCTGCCTAGGGCCCAATTTGACCTTAATCTGTCTCTGGTTGAAAGGCAGGCTAAGAGCAGCTTTGGCCATTTTGCTAATGCATTTAAGGAACCATGTAAATCCACAAGATCAGAAGCCACTGAAATGGGATTACAAAAAAAAAAATGTTCTTGTTTCAAATTGTTGCACTTGATATTCCTTCAAATTATCTTAACAATTTGGCCTCTAAAAAGACAGGAAAATCAATTGAAAATATCGGAAAGAAAAAATGAAATGTACTAGCCCTCATCTTCTGTAAGAGCGTTAGACTCACAGAGACATCTCGTATACTGTACAGAACTGTAACAATGCTGGAAGAGCCGAAGATTCACAGGGACATCTCGTATGTTGTCCAGAGCTATAGCAATGCTGGAACAGCCTTAGATTCACAGAGACATCTCGTATGTTGTACAGCGCTGTAGCAATAATGGAAGAGCCTTAGATTCACAGAGACATCTCGTATACTGTACTGAGCTGTAACAATGCTGAAAGAGCCTTAGATTCACAGTGACATCTTGCATACTCTTCAGAGCTATAGCAATGCTGGAAGAGCCTTTGATTCACAGATTAATCTTGTATACTGTACAGAGCTGTAGCAATGCTGAAAGAGCCTTAGATTCACAGAGACATCTCGTATACTGTACCGAGCTGTAGCAAAGCAGGAAGAGCCTTAGATTCACAGAGACATCTCGTATACAGTACTGAGCAGTAGCAATGCTGGAAGAGCCTCAGATTCATAGAGACATCTCGTATACTGTGCAAACCTATAGCAATGCTGGAAGAGCCTTAGACTTACAGAGACATCTCGTATACTGTACCGAGCTATAGCAATGCTGGAAGAGCCTTAGATTCACAGAGACATCTTGTATACTATACAGAGCTATAGCAATGCTGGAAGAGCTTTAGATTCAGACACATCTCGTATACTGTACAAAGCTGTAGCAATGCTGGAAGAGCCTTAGATTCACAAAGACATCTTGTATACTGGCCTGAGCTGTAGCAATGCCTGAAGAACCTTAGTTTTACAGAGATGTATTGTATACTGTACAGAGATGTAGCAATGTTGGAAGAGCCTCAACATCACAGAGACACCTCGTATACTGTACAGAGCTATATCAATGCTGGAAAAGCCTTAAATTCACAGAGACATCTCGTATACTGTACAGAGCTATAGCAATGCTGGAAGAGCCTTAGGCTAACAGAGACATTTTGTATACTGTACTGAGCTGTAGTAATGGTGGAAGAGCCTTAGATTTACAGAGAAATCTTGTATACTGTACAGAGCTATAGCAATGCTGGAAGAGCATTAGATTCACAGAGACATCTCATATACTGTATCAAACTGTAGCATTGCTGGAAGAGCCTTAGATTCACAGAGACATCTCATATACTGTATCAAACTGTAGCATTGCTGGAAGAGCCTTAGATTCACAGAGACATCTCGTATATTGTACCAAACTGTAGCAATGCTGGAAGAGCCTTAGATTCACAGAGACATCTTGTATACTGTACCGATCTGTAGCTATGCTGGAACGGCCTTAGATTCACAGAGACATCTTGTATACTCTACAGAGCTGTAGCAATGCTGGAATAGCCTTAGATTCACAGAGACATATGGTATGCTGCACAGAGCTTTGCAATGCTGGAAGAGCCTTAGATTCACAGACACATCTCGTATACTGTACAGAGCTATAGCAATGCTGGAAGAGCGTTAGATTCACAGAGACATCTCTTATACTGTACCAAGCTGTAGCAATGATGGAAGAGCCTTAGATTCTCAGAGAAATCTTGCATACTGTACTGAGCCTTAGCAATGCTGCAAGAGCCTTAGATTCACAGAGACATACGGAATATTGTACAGAGCTGTAACAATGTTGGAAGAGCCTTAGATTCACAGAGACATCTTGTATACTGAACAGAGCTATAGCAATGCTGGAAGAGCTTTAGATTCACAGAGACATCTTGTATACTGTACCAAGCTGTAGCAATGCTGGAAGAGCCTTAGATTCAAAGAGAAATCTCGTATACTGTACCAAGCTGTAGCAATGCTGGAAGAGCCTTAGATTTACAGAGACATTTCGTATACTGTACAGAGCTACAGCAATGCTGGAAGAGCCTTAGATTCACAGGGACATCTCATATACTGTACAGAACTGTAGCAATGCTGGAAGAACCTTAGATTCTCAGAGACATTTCATATACTGTACAGAGCTGTAGCAATGTTGGAAGATCCTTATATACACAGAGACATCTCTTATACTGTAGAGAGCTGTAGCAATGCTGGAAGAGCCTCATATTCACAGAGACATCTCGTGTACTGTACAGAGCTGTAGCAATGCTGGAACAGCCTTAGATTCCCAGAGACATCTCGTATACTGTGCCGAGCTGTAGCAATGCTAGAAGAGCCTTAGATTCACAGAGACATCTCGTATACTTTACTGAGCTGTAGCAAAGCTGGAAGAGCCTTAGTTTCACAAAGACATCTCTTATACTGTACAGAGCTATAGCAATGCTGGAAGAGCCTTAGATTCACAGAGACATCTTGTATACTGTACCGAGCTTTAGAAATGCTGGAAGAGCCTTGGATTCACAGAGACATCTCGTATACTGTACCAAGATTTAGCAATGCTGGAAGAGCCTTAGATTCACAGAGACATCTCATATACTGTACAGAGCTATAGCAATGCTGGAAGAGCCTTAGATTCACAGAGACATCTCATATACTCTACCGAGCTGTAGCAATGCTGGAAGAGCCTCAGATTCAAAGAGTCATCTCGTATACTATACCAAGCTGTAGCAATGCTGGAAGAACGTTAGATTCACAGAGATGTATGGTATACAGTAATGAGATGTAGCAATGCTGGAAGAACCTTAGATTCACAGAGATGTATGATATACTGTACAGAGATGTAGCAATGCTGGAAGAGCCTTAGATTCACAGAGATATTTCGTATACTGTACAGAGCTGTAGCAATGCTGGAAGAGTATTAGTTTCAGAGAGACATCTTGTATACTGTACCGAGCTGTAGCTATGATTGAAGAGCCTTCGATTCACAGAGACATCTCTTATACTGTACCGAGCTGTAGCAATGCTGGAAGAGCCTTAGATTCACAGAGACATCTCATATACTGTACACATCTATAGCAATGCTGGAAGAGCCTCATATTCACAAAGACATCTCGTATACTGTACCAAGCTGTAGCAATGCTGGAAGAGCCTTAGATTCACAAAGACATCTCGTATATTTTACAAATCTATAGCAATGCTGGAAGAGCCTCATATTCACGGAGACATCTCGTATAGTGTACCGAGCTGTAGCAATGCTGGAAGAGCCTTAGATTCTCAGAGAAATCTTGCATACTGTACCGAGCCTTAGCAATGCTGCAAGAGCCTTAGATTCACAGAGACATACGGAATATTGTACAGAGCTGTAACAATGTTGGAAGAGCCTTAGATTCACAGAGACATCTTGTATACTGAACAGAGCTATAGCAATGCTGGAAGAGCTTTAGATTCACAGAGACATCTTGTATACTCTACAGAGCTGTAGCAATGCTGGAATAGCCTTAGATTCACAGAGACATATGGTATGCTGCACAGAGCTTTGCAATGCTGGAAGAGCCTTAGATTCACAGACACATCTCGTATACTGTACAGAGCTATAGCAATGCTGGAAGAGCCTTAGATTCACAGAGACATCTCTTATACTGTACCAAGCTGTAGCAATGCTGGAAGAGCCTTAGATTCTCAGAGAAATCTTGCATACTGTACCGAGCCTTAGCAATGCTGCAAGATCCTTAGATTCACAGAGACATACGGAATATTGTACAGAGCTGTAACAATGTTGGAAGAGCCTTAGATTCACAGAGACATCTTGTATACTGAACAGAGCTATAGCAATGCTGGAAGAGCTTTAGATTCACAGAGACATCTTGTATACTGTACCAAGCTGTAGCAATGCTGGAAGAGCCTTAGATTCAAAGAGAAATCTCGTATACTGTACCAAGCTGTAGCAATGCTGGAAGAGCCTTAGATTCACAGAGACATCTCGTATACTGTACAGACCTACAGCAATGCTGGAAGAGCCTTAGATTCACAGAGACATCTCATATACTGTACAGAACTGTAGCAATGCTGGAAGAACCTTAGATTCTCAGAGACATTTCATATACTGTACAGAGCTGTAGCAATGTTGGAAGATCCTTATATACACAGAGACATCTCGTATACTGTACCGAGCTGTAGCAATGCTAGAAGAGCCTTAGATTCACAGAGACATCTCGTATACTTTACTGAGATGTAGCAAAGCTGGAAGAGCCTTAGTTTCACAAAGACATCTCTTATACTGTACAGAGCTATAGCAATGCTGGAAGAGCCTTAGATTCACAGAGACATCTCATATACTGTACAGAGCTATAGCAATGCTGGAAGAGCCTTAGATTCACAGAGACATCTCGTATACTCTACCGAGCTGTAGCAATGCTGGAAGAGCCTCAGATTCAAAGAGTCATCTCGTATACTATACCAAGCTGTAGCAATGCTGGAAGAACGTTAGATTCACAGAGATTGTATGGTATACAGTAATGAGATGTAGCAATGCTGGAAGAACCTTAGATTCACAGAGATGTATGATATACTGTACAGAGATGTAGCAATGCTGAAAGAGCCTTAGATTCACAGAGATATTTCGTATACTGTTCAGAGCTGTAGCAATGCTGGAAGAGTATTAGTTTCAGAGAGACATCTTGTATACTGTACCGAGCTGTAGCTATGATTGAAGAGCCTTCGATTCACAGAGACATCTCTTATACTGTACCGAGCTGTAGCAATGCTGGAAGAGCCTTAGATTCACAGAGACATCTCATATACTGTACACATCTATAGCAATGCTGGAAGAGCCTCATATTCACAAAGACATCTCGTATACTGTACCAAGCTGTAGCAATGCTGGAAGAGCCTTAGATTCACAAAGACATCTCGTATATTGTACAAATCTATAGCAATGCTGGAAGAGCCTCATATTCACAGAGACATCTTGTATAGTGTACCGAGCTGTAGCAATGCTGGAAGTGCCTTAGATTCACAGAGACATCTCGTATGTTGTACAGCGCTGTAGCAATAATGGAAGAGCCTTAGATTCACAGAGACATCTCGTATACTGTACTGAGCTGTAACAATGCTGAAAGAGCCTTAGATTCACAGCGACATCTTGCATACTCTTCAGAGCGAAAGCAATGCTGGAAGAGCCTTTGATTCACAGAGAAATCTCGTATACTGTACAGAGCTGTAGCAATGCTGAAAGAACCTTAGATTCACAGAGACATCTCGTATACTGTACAGAGCTGTAGCAAAGCAGGAAGAGCCTTAGATTCACAGAGACATCTCGTATACAGTACTGAGCAGTAGCAATGCTGGAAGAGCCTTAGATTCATAGAGACATCTCGTATACTGTGCAAAGCTATAGCAATGCTAGAAGAGCCTTAGATTTACAGAGACATCTCGTATACTGTACAGAGCTGTAGCGATGCTGAAAGAGCCTTAGATTCACAGAGACGTCTCGTATACTGTACCGACCTATAGCAATGCTGGAAGAGCGTTAGATTCAGAGAGACATCTCGTATACTGTAAAGAGCTGTAGCAATTCAGGAAGAGCCTTAGATTCACCGAGACATCTTGTCTATTGTACAGAGCTGTAGCAATGCTGGAAGACCCTTAGATTCACAGTGTCATCTCGTATACTGTACCGAGCTGTAGCAATGCTGGAAGAGCTTTAGATTCAGAGACATCTCGTATACTGTACAGAGCTATAGCAATGCTGGAAGAGCCTTAGATTCACAAAGACATCTTGTATACTCTACAGAGCTGTAGCAATGCTGGAAGAGCCTTAGATTCACAGAGACAACTCGTATACTGTACCAAGCTGTAGCAATGCTGGACGAGTATTAGATACACAGAGGCATCTCGTATACAGTACCGAGCTGTAGCAATGTTGGAAGAGCCTTAGATTCACAGAGACATCTCGTATACTGTACAGAGCTATAGCAATGCTGGAAGAGCCTTAGATTCACAGAGACATCTTGTATACTCTACAGAGCTGTAGCAATGCTGAAAGAGCCTTAGAATCACACACATATGGTATACTGTACAGAGCTGTTGCAATGCTGGAAGAGCCTTAGATTCACAGAGACAACTCGTATACTGTACCAAGCTGTAGCAATGCTGGACGAGTATTAGATACACAGAGGCATCTCGTATACAGTACCGAGCTGTAGCAATGCTGGAAGAGCCTTAGATTCACAGAGACATCTTGTATACGGTCCTGAGCTGTAGCAATGCCTGAAGAACCATAGTTTCACAGAGATGTATGGTATACTGTACAGAGATGTAGCAATGTTGGAAGAGCCTCAACTTCACAGAGACTCCTTGTATACTGTACAGAGCTATATCAATGCTGGAAGAGCCTTAAATTTACAGAGACATCTCGTATACTGTACAGAGCTATAGCAATGCTGGAAGAGCCTTAGGCTAACAGAGACATTTTGTATACTGTACTGAGCTGTAGTAATGGTGGAAGACCCTTAAATTCACAGTGAGATCTCATATACTGTACGAAGTTGTAGCTATGCTGGAAGAACCTTAGATTCACAGAGATGTATGGTATACTGTACAGTGATGTAGCAATGCTGGAAGAGCCTTAGATTCACAGAGACATCCCGTATACTGTTCCGAGTTGCAGCAATGCTGGAAGAGCCTTAGATTCACAGAGAAATCTTGTATACTGTACAGAGCTATAGCAATGCTGGAAGAGCATTAGATTCACAGAGACATCTCATATACTGTATCAAACTGTAGCATTGCTGGAACAGCCTTAAATTCACAGAGACATCTCGTATACTGTACAGAGCTATAGCAATGCTGGAAGAGTCTTAGATTTACAGAGACATCTTGTATATTGTACCAAACTGTAGCAATGCTGGAAGAGCCTTAGATTCACAGAGACATCTCGTATACTGTACCGATCTGTAGCTATGCTGGAACAGCCTTAGATTCACAGAGACATCTTGTATACACTACAGAGCTGTAGCAATGCTGGAATAGCCTTAGATTCACAGAGACATATGGTATGCTGCACAGAGCTTTGCAATGCTGGAAGATCCTTAGATTCACAGAGACATGCCGTATACTGTTTCGAGTTGCAGCAATGCTGGAAGAGCCTTAGATTCACAGAGAAGTCTTGTATACTGTACAGAGCTATAGCAATGCTGGAAGAGCATTAGATTCCCAGAGACATCTCATATACTGTATCAAACTGTAGCATTGCTGGAAGAGCCTTAAATTCACAGAGACATCTCGTATACTGTACAGAGCTATAGCAATGCTGGAAGAGTCTTAGATTCACAGAGACATCTCGTATACTGTACCGATCTGTAGCTATGCGGGAACAGCCTTAGATTCACAGAGACATCTCGTATACTGTACCAATCTGTAGCTATGCTGGAACAGCCTTAGATTCACAGAGACATCTTGTATACACTACAGAGCTGTAGCAATGCTGGAATAGCCTTAGATTCACAGAGACATATGGTATGCTGCACAGAGCTTTGCAATGCTGGAAGATCCTTAGATTCACAGACACATCTCGTATACTGTACAGCAATGCTGGAAGAGCCTTAGATTCACAGAGAAATCTTGCATAATGTACAGAGCCTTGGCAATGCTGCAAGAGCCTTAGATTCACAGAGACATATGGAATATTGTACAGAGCTGTAACAATGTTGGAAGAGCCTTAGATTAACAGAGACATCTTGTATACTGAACTGAGCTATAGCAATGCTGGAATAGCTTTAGATTCACAGAGACATCTTGTATACTGTACCAAGCTGTAGCAATGCTGGAAGAGCCTTAGATTCAAAGAGAAATCTCGTATACTGTACTAAGCTGTAGCAATGCTGGAAGAGCCTTAGATTCACAGAGACATCTCGTATACTGAACAGAGCTATAGCAATGCTGGAAGAGCCTTAGATTCACAGAGACATCTCATATACTGTAGAGAACTGTAGCAATGTTGGAAGAACCTTAGATTCTCAGAGACATTTCATATACTGTACAGAGCTGTAGCAATGTTGGAAGATCCTTATATACACAGAGACATCTCTTATACTGTAGAGAGCTGTAGCAATGCAGGACATGTATTAGATTCACAGAGACATCTCGTATACTGTACCGAGCTGTAGCAAAGCAGGAAGAGCCTTAGATTCACAGAGACATCTCGTATACAGTACTGAGCAGTAGCAATGCTGGAAGAGCCTTAGATTCATAGAGACATCTCGTATACTGTACAAAGCTATAGCAATGCTGGAAGAGCCTTATACTTACAGAGACATCTCGTATACTGTACCTAGCTGTAGCGATGCTGAAAGAGCCTTAGATTCACAGAGACATCTCGTATACTGTACCGAGCTATAGCAATGCTGGAAGAGCGTTAGATTCAGAGAGACATCTCGTATACTGTAAAGAGCTGTAGCAATTCAGGAAGAGCATTAGATTCACCGAGACATCTTGTCTATTGTACAGAGCTGTAGCAATGCTGGAAGACCCTTAGATTCACAGTGTCATCTCGTATACTGTACCGAGCTGTAGCAATGCTGGAAGAGCTTTAGATTCAGAGACATCTCGTATACTGTACTGAGCTGTAGCAATGCAGGACATGTATTAGATACACAGAGGCATCTTGTATACAGTACCGAGCTGTAGCAATGTTGGAAGAGCCTTAGATTCACAGAGACATCTTGTATACTATACAGAGCTATAGCAATGCTGAAAGAGACTTAGAATCACACACATATGGTATACTGTACAGAGCTGTTGCAATGCTGGAAGAGCTTTAGATTCACAGAGACAACATACTATACTGTGCCAAGCAATGATGCTGAGTATTAGATACATAGAGAGGCATCTGCATATACAGTACCGAGCTGTTGCAATGTTGGAAGAGCCTTAGATTCACAGAGACATCTTGTATACTATACAGAGCTATAGCAATACTGGAAGAGCTTTAGATTCACAGAGACATCTCGTATACTGTACAAAGCAGTAGCAATGCTGGAAGAGCCTTAGATTCACAGAGACATCTTGTATATGGTCCTGAGCTGTAGCAATGCCTGAAGAACCATAGTTTCACAGAGATGTATGGTATACTGTACAGAGATGTAGCAATGTTGGAAGAGCCTCAACTTCACAGAGACTCCTCGTATACTGTACAGAGCTATATCAATGCTGGAAGAGCCTTAAATTCACAGAGACATCTCGTATACTGTACAGAGCTATAGCAATGCTAAGAGAGACATTTTGTATACTCTACTGAGCTGTAGTAATAGTGGAAGAGCCTTAGATTCACAGTGACATCTCGTATACTGTACCAAGTTGTAGCTATGCTGGAAGAACCTTAGATTCACAGAGATGTATGGTATACTGTACAGAGATGTAGCAATGCTGGAAGAGCCTTAGATTCACAGAGACATCCCGTATACTGTTCCGAGTTGCAGCAATGCTGGAAGAGCCTTAGATTCACAGAGAAATCTTGTATACTGTACAGAGCTATAGCAATGCTGGAAGAGCATTAGATTCACAGAGACATTTCATATACTGTATCAAACTGTAGCATTGCTGGAAGAGCCTTAAATTCACAGAGACATCTCGTATACTGTACAGAGCTATAGCAATGCTGGAAGAGTCTTAGATTCACAGAGACATCTTGTATATTGTACCAAACTGTAGCAATGCTGGAAGAGCCTTAGATTCACAGAGACATCTCGTATACTGTACCGATCTGTAGCTATGCTGGAACAGCCTTAGATTCACAGAGACATCTTGTATACACTACAGAGCTGTAGCAATGCTGGAATAGCCTTAGATTCACAGAGACATATGGTATGCTGCACAGAGCTTTGCAATGCTGGAAGATCCTTAGATTCACTGAGACATCCTATATACTGTTCCGAGTTGCAGCAATGCTGGAAGAGCCTTAGATTCACAGAGAAATCTTGTATACTGTACAGAGCTATAGCAATGCTGGAAGAGCATTAGATTCACAGAGACATCTCATATACTGTATCAAACTGTAGCATTGCTGGAAGAGCCTTAAATTCACAGAGACATCTCGTATACTGTACAGAGCTATAGCAATGCTGGAAGAGTCTTAGATTCACAGAGACATCTTGTATATTGTACCAAACTGTAGCAATGCTGGAAGAGCCTTAGATTCACAGAGACATCTCGTATACCGTACCGATCTGTAGCTATGCTGGAACAGCCTTAGATTCACAGAGACATCTTGTATACACTACAGAGCTGTAGCAATGCTGGAATAGCCTTAGATTCACAGAGACATATGGTATGCTGCACAGAGCTTTGCAATGCTGGAAGATCCTTAGATTCACAGACACATCTCGTATACTGTACAGCAATGCTGGAAGAGCCTTAGATTCACAGAGACATCTCTTATACTGTACCAAGCTGTAGCAATGCTGGAAGAGCCTTAGATTCACAGAGACATCTCGTATACTGAACAGAGCTATAGCAATGCTGGAAGAGCCTTAGATTCACAGAGACATCTCATATACTGTAGAGAACTGTAGCAATGCTGGAAGAACCTTAGATTCTCAGAGACATTTCATATACTGTACAGAGCTGTAGCAATGTTGGAAGATCCTTATATACACAGAGACATCTCTTATACTGTAGAGAGCTGTAGCAATTCTGGAAGAGCCTCATATTCACAGAGACATCTCATGTACTGTACAGAGCTGTAGCAATGCTGGAACAGCCTTAGATTCACAGAGACATCTCGTATACTCTACAGAGCTGTAGCAATGCTGGAACAGCCTTAGATTCACAGAGACATCTCGTATACTGTACCGAGCTGTAGCAATGCTAGAAGAGCCTTAGATTCACAGAGACATCTCCAATACTTTACGGAGCTGTAGCAATGATGGAAGTGCCTTAGATTCACAGAGACATCTCGTATACTTTACCGAGCTGTAGCAATGCTGGAAGAGCCTTAGATTCACAGAGACATCTCCAATACTTTACGGAGCTGTAGCAATGCTGGAAAAACCTTAGTTTCACAGATATGTATGGTATACTATACAGAGATGTAGCAATGTTGGAAGAGCCTTAGATTCACATAGACATATGGTATACTGTACAGAGCTGTAGCAATGCTGGAAGAGCCTTAGATTCACAGAGACATCTCGTATACTGTACCAAGATTTAGCAATGCTGGAAGAGCCTTAGATTCACAGAGACATCTCATATACTGTACAGAGTTATAGCAATGCTGGAAGAGCCTTAGAATCACAGAGACATCTTGTATACTCTACCTAGCTGTAGCAATGCTGGAAGAGCCTCAGATTCAAAGAGCCATCTCGTATACTGTACCAAGCTGTAGCAATGCTGGAAGAGCCTCAGATTCAAAGAGTCATCTCGTATACTATACCAAGCTGTAGCAATGCCTGAAGAACCTTAGATTCACAGAGATGTATGGTATACAGTAATGAGATGTAGCAATGCTGGAAGAACCTTAGATTCACAGAGATGTATGGTATACTGTACAGAGATGTAGCAATGCTGGAAGAGCCTTAGATTCACAGAGATATTTTGTATACTGTACAGAGCTGTAGCAATGCTGAAAGAGCATTAGTTTCACAGAGACATCTTGTATACTGTACGAAGCTGTAGCAATGCTGGAAGAGCCTTAGATTCACAAAGACATCTCATATATTGTACAAATCTATAGCAATGCAGGAAGAGCCTCATATTCACAGAAACATCTTGTATACTGTACTGAGCTGTAGCAATGCCGGAAGTGCCATAGATTCACAGAGACATCTCGTATACTGTACAGAGCTGTAGCAATGTTGGAAGAGCCTTTGATTCACAGAGACATCTCGTATAATATACCGAGCTATAGCAATGCTGGAAGAGCCTTAGATTCACAGAGACATCTCGTATACTGTACCAAGCTGTAGCAATGCTGGAAGAGCTTTAGATTCACAGAGACATCTCATATACTGTACACATCTATAGCAATGCTGGGAGAGCCACATATTCACAGAGATATCTAGTATACTGCACCAAGCTGTAGCAATGCTGGAAGAGCCTTAGATTCACAGAGACATCTCATATACTGTACAAATCTATAGCAACGCTGGAAGAGCCTCATATTCACAGAGACATCTCATATACTGTACAGAGCTGTAGCAATGCTGGAACAGCCTTAGATTCACAGAGACATCTCGTATACTGTACCGAGCTGTAGCAATGCTGGAAGAGCCTTAGTTTCAGAAACACATCTCATATCCTGTACCGAACTGTAGCAATGCTGGAAGAGCCTTAGATCCACAGAGACATCTCATATACTGTACAGAGCTTTAGCAAAGCTGGAAGAGCCTTAGCTTCACAGAGAAATCTCATATACTGTACCGAGCTTTAGCTATGCTGGAAGAGCTTTAGATTCACAGAGACATCTTGTATACTGTACAGAGCTTTAGCAGTGCTGGAAGAGCTTTAGATCCACAGAAACATTTCCTATACTTTACAGAACCTTAGATTCACAGATATGTATGGTATACAGTACAGACATGTAGCAATGTTGGAAGAGCCTTAGATTCAGAGACATCTCGTATACTGTTACGAGCTGTAGCAATGCTGGAAGAGCCTTAGATTCACAGAGACATCTCCTATACTGTACAGAGCTATAGCAATGTTGGAAGAGCCTCAGATTCACAGAGTCATCTCGTATACTGTACCGAGCTGTAGCAATGTTGGAAGAGCCTTAGATTCACAGAGACAACTCGTATACTGTACAGAGCTGTAACAATGCTGGAAGAGCCTTAGACTCCAAGACATCTCGTATACTCTACTGAGCTGTAGCAATGCTGGAAAAGCCTCATATTCAAAGAGTCATCTTGTATACTGTACTGAGCTGTAGCAATGTTGGAAGCGCCTTAGATTCACAGAGACATCTTGTATACTGTACCAAGCTGTAGCAATGCTGGAAGAACCTTAGATTCACAGAGATGTATGGTATACTGTACAGAGCTGTAGCAATGTTGGAAGATCCTTATATTCACAGAGACATCTCTTATACTGCAGAGAGCTGTAGCAATGCTGGAAGAGCCTTAGATTAACAGAGACATCTCATATACTGTAGATAACTGTAGCAATGCTGGAAGAGCCTCAGATTCACAGAGATATTTCGTATACTGTACAGAGCTGTAGCAATGTTGGAAGATCCTTATATTCACAGAGACATCTCTTATACTGCAGAGAGCTGTAGCAATGCTGGAAGAGCATTAGTTTCACAGAGACATCTCGTATACTATACCGAGCTGTAGCTATGATTGAATAGCCTCCGATTCACAGAGACATCTCATATACTGTACAGAGCTATAGCAATGCTGAAAAAGCCTTAGATTCACAGAGACATCTCATATACTGTGCAGAGCTGTAGCAGTGCTGGAAGAACCTTACATTGACAGCTGTAGCCATGTTGGAAGAGCCTTAGATTCACAGAGACATCTGAAATACTTTACCGAACTGTAGCAATGCTGTAAGAGCCTTAAATTCACAGAGACATCTTGTATAATGTACAGAGCAATAGCAATGCTGGAAGAACCATAGATTCACAGAGGCATCTCGTATACTGTACAGAGCTGTAGCAATGCTGGAAAAGCCTTACATTGACAGAGATGTCTTGTAAACTGTACAGAGCTATAGCAATGCTGAAAAAGCCTTAGATTCACAGAGACATCTCATTAACTGTACAGAGCTGTGGCAGTGCTGGAAGAACCTTAGATTCACAGAGACATATGGTATACTGTACAGAGATGTAGCAATGCTGGAGGAGCCTTAGATTCACAGACAAATCTCGAGTACTGTACAGAGCTGTAGCAATGCTGGAAGAGCCTTAGATTCATAGAGACAACCCCTGTACAGTACAGCAGTACAGAGCTGTAGCAATGGTGGAAGAGCCTTAGATTCACAGCGACATCGCATATACTGTACCTAGCTGTAGCAATGATGAAAGAGCCTTAGATTCACAGAGACATCTCGTATACTGTACCGAGCTGTAGCAATGGTGGAAGAGCCTTAAATTCCCAGAGACATCTCGTATACTGTACAGATCTATAGCAATGCTGGAAGAGCCTTAGATTCACAGGGACATCTTGCATAGTGTACCGAGCTGTAGCAATGCTGGAAGTGCCTTACATTCACAGAGACATCTCGTATACTGTACAGAGCTGTAGCAATGCTGGAGGAGAATTTGATTCACAGAGACATTTCATACACTATACTGCGCTGTAGCAATCCTAGAAGAGCCTTGCATTCACAGAGACATCTTGTATACTGTACTGAGATGTAGCAATGCTGGAAGACAATGCTGGAAGAACCTTATATTCCCAAATATGTATGGTATACTGTACAGAGATGTAACAATGTTGGAAGAGTCTTAGATTCACAGAGACATCTCGTATACTGTTCCGACCTGTAGCAATGGTGGACCGTGGAAGAGCCTTAGATTCACAGAGACATCTCGTATACTGTACAGTGCTATAGCAATGCTGGAAGAGCCTTAGATTTACAGAGACATCTCGTATACTGTACCAAGCTATAGCAATGCTTGAAGAGCCTTAGATTCACAGAGACATCTCGTATACTGTACCAAGCTGTAGCAATGCTGGAAGAGCCTTCGATTCACAGAGACATCTTGTATACTCTACAGAGCTGTAGCAATGCTGGAAGAGCCTTAGATTCACAGACATATGGTATACTGTACAGAGCTGTTGCAATGCTGGAAGACCCTTAGATTCACAGAGACATCTCATAAACTGTACAGATCTACAGCAATGCTGGAAGTGTCTTAGATTCACAGAGATATCTCGTATACTGTACAGAGCTATAACCATGCTGGAATAGCATTAGAGTCACAGAGACATCTTGTATACTGTACCGAGCTTTAGCAATGCTGGAAGAGCCTTAGATTCATAGAGACATCTCGTATACTGTACCAAGATTTAGCAATGCTGGAAGAGCCTTAGATTCACAGAGACATCTCATATACTGTACAGAGCTATAGCAATGCTAGAAGAGCCTTAGATTCACAGAGATATCTTGTATACTCTACCGAGCTGTAGCAATGCTGGAGGAACCTTAGACTCAGAGACATCTCGTATACTGTACCGAGCTGTAGCAATGCTGGAAGAGCCTCAGATTCAAAGAGTCATCTCGTATACTGTACTGAGCTGTAGCAATGTTGGAAGAGCCTTAGATTCACAGAGACATCTTGTATACTGTACCAAGCTGTAGCAATGCTGGAAGAACCTTAGATTCACAGAGATGTATGGTATACTGTTCCGAGCTGTAGCAATGCTGGAAGAGCCTTAGACTCACAGAGACATCTCATATACTGTAGAGAACTGTAGCAATGCTGGAAGAACCTTAGATTCACAGAGATCTTTTGTATACTGTACAGAGCTGTAGCAATGTTGGAAGATCCTTATATTCACAGAGACATCTCTTATACTGTAGAGAGCTGTAGCAATGCTGGAAGAGCATTAGTTTCATAGAGACATCTCGTATACTGTACCGAGCTGCAGCTATGATTGAAGAGCCTTCGATTCACAGAGACATCTCATATACTGTACCAAGCTGTAGCAATGCTGGAAGAGCCTTAGATTCACAAAGACATCTCATATACTGTACAAATCTATAGCGATGCTGGAAGAGCCTCATATTTACAGACACATCTCGTATACTGTACTGAGCTGTAGCAATGCTGGAAGAGGCTTAAATTTCCAGAGACATCTCGTATACTGTACAGAGCTATAGCAATGCTGGAAGAGCCTTAGATTCACAGAGACATATCTCGTATAGTGTACCAAGCTGTAGCAATGCTGTAAGTGCCTCAGATTCACAGAGACATCTCGTATACTGTACAGAGCTGTAGCAATGCTGGAAGAGCCTTTGATTCACAGAGACATCTCGTATACTATACCGAGCTATAGCAATGCTGGAAGAGCCTTAGATTCACAGAGACATCTCGTATACTGTACAGAGCTGTAGCAATGCTGGAAGAGCCTTAGATTCAAAGAGACATCTTGTATACTGTACCAACCTGTAGCAATGCTAGAAGAGCCTTAGATTCACAGAGACATCTCATATACTGTACAGAGCTGTAGCAATGCTGGAAAAGCCTTAGATTCACAGAGACATCTCGTATACTGTACCGAGCTGTAGCAATGCTGGAAGAGCCTTTGATTCACAGAGACATCTCGTATACTTTACCGAGCTGTAGCAATGCTGGAAGAGCCTTAGATTCACAGAGAAATCTTGCATACTGTACCGAGCCTTGGCAATGCTGCAAGAGCCTTAGATTCACAGAGACATATGGAATATTGTACAGAGCTGTAACAATGTTGGAAGAGCCGTAGATTCACAGAGACATCTTGTATACTGAACAGAGCTGTAGCAATGTTGGAAGATCCTTATATACACAGAGACATCTCTTATACTGTAGAGAGCTGTAGCAATGCTGGAAGAGCCTCATATTCACAGAGACATCTGGTGTACTCTACAGAGCTGTAGTAATGCTGGAACAGCCTTAGATTCACAGAGACATCTCGTATACTCTACAGAGCTGTAGCAATGTTGGAACAGCCTTAGATTCACAGAGACATCTTGTATACAGTACCGAGGTGTAGCAATGCTAGAAGAGCCTTAGATTCACAGAGACATCTCATATACTTTACCAAGCTGTAGCAAAGATGGAAGAGCCTTAGTTTCACAGACATCTCTTATACTGTACAGAGCTATAGCAATGCTAGAAGAGCCTTAGATTCACAGACACATCTCGTAAACTTAAACAAGCTGTAGCAATGCTGGAAGAGTCTTAGACTCCGAGACATCTTGTATACTGTACCGAGCTGTTGCAATGCTGGAAGAGCCTTAGATTCACAGAGACATCTCCTATACTTTACGGAGCTGTAGCAATGCTGGAAGAACCTTAGATTCACAGATATGTATGGTATACTATACAGAGATGTAGCAATGTTGGAAGAGCCTTAGATTCACAGAGACATATGGTATACTGTACAGAGCTGTAGCAATGCTGGAAGAGCCTTAGATTCACAGAGTCATCTTGTATACTGTACAGAGCTGTAGCAATGCTGGAAGAGCCTTAGATTCACAGAGTCATCTCGTATACTGTACCGAGCTGTAGCAATGCTGGAAGAGCCTTAGATTCACAGAGACATCTCCTATACTTTACGGAGCTGTAGCAATGCTGGAAGAACCTTAGATTCACAGATATGTATGGTATACTATACAGAGATGTAGCAATGTTGGAAGAGCCTTAGATTCACAGAGACATATGGTATACTGTACAGAGCTGTAGCAATGCTGGAAGAGCCTTAGATTCACAGAGACATCTCATATACTGTACAGAGCTATAGCAATGCTGGAAGAGCCACAGGTTCAGAGAGTCATCTCGTATACTATACCAAGCTGTAGCAATGCAGGAAGAACCTTAGATTCACAGAGATGTATGGTATAAAGTAATGAGATGTAGCAATGCTGGAAGAACCTTTGATTCACAGAGATGTATGGTATACTTTACAGAGATGTAGCAATGCTGGAAGAGCCTTAGATTCACAGAGATATTCGTATACTGTACAGAGCTGTAGCAATGCTGGAAGAGCATTAGTTTCACAGAGACATCTCGTATACTGTACCGAAGTGTAGCTATGATTGAAGAGCCTTCGATTCACAGAGACATCTCTTATACTGTACCGAGCTGTAGCAATGCTGGAAGAGCCTTAGATTCACAGAGACATCTCATATACCGTACAAAGCTATAGCAATGCTGGAAGAGCCTCATATTCACAGAGACATCTCGTATACTGTACTGAGCTGTAGCAATGCTGGAAGAGGCTTAAATTCCGAGAGACATCTTGTCTACTGTACAGATCTATAGCAATGCTGGAAGTGCCTCATATTCACAGAGACATCTCGTATAGTGTACCGAGCTGTAGCAATGCCGGAAGTGCCTTAGATTCACAGAGATATCTCGTATACTGTACAGAGCTGTAGCAATGCTGGAAGTGCCTTTGATTCACAGAGACATCTCGTATACTATACTGAGCTATAGCAATGCTGGAAGAGCCTTAGATTCACAGACACATCTCGTATACTGTACCAAGCTGTAGCAATGCTGGAAGAGCCTTAGATTCACAGAGACATCTCATATACTGTACACATCTATAGCAATGCTGGAATAGCCTCATATTCACAGAGACATCTCGTATTCTGTACCAAGCTGTAGCAATGCTGGAAGAGCCTTAGATTCACAGAGACATCTCATATACTGTACACATCTATAGCAATGCTGGAAGAGCCTCATATTCAGAGACATCTCATATACTGTACAGAGCTGTAGCAATGCTGGAACAGCCTTAGATTCACAGAGACATCTCCTATAATGTACCGAGCTGTAGCAATGCTGGAAGAGTCTTCGATTCACAGAGATATCTCGTATACTTTACCGAGCTGTAGCAAAGCTGGAAGAACCTTAGTTTCACAAACACATCTCATATCCTGTACCGAACTGTAGCAATGCTGGAAGAGCCTTAGATTCACAGAGACATCTCATATACTGTACAGAGCTTTAGCAAAGCTGGAAGAGCCTTAGATTCACAGAGACATCTCATATACTGTACCGAGCTTTAGCTATGCTGGAAGAGCTTTAGATTCACAGAGACATCTTGTATACTGTACAGAGCTTTAGCAATGCTGGAAGAGCCTTCGATTCACAGAGACATCTCGTATACTTTACCGAGCTGTAGCAAAGCTGGAAGAACCTTAGTTTCACAAACACATCTCATATCCTGTACCGAACTGTAGCAATGCTGGAAGAGCCTTAGATTCACAGAGACATCTCATATACTGTACAGAGCTTTAGCAAAGCTGGAAGAGCCTTAGATTCACAGAGACATCTTGTATACTGTACAGAACTGTGGCGATGCTGGAAAAGCCTTAGATTCACAGAGACGTATCGTATACTGTACAGAGCTATAGCAATAATGTAAGAGCCTTAGGTTCACAGAGACATCTCATATACTCTACCGAGCTGTAGCAATGCTGGAAAAGTTTTAGATTCAGAGACATCTCATATGCTGTACCGAGCTGTAGCAATGCTGGAAGAGCCTTAAATACACAGACATCTCGTATACTGTACCGAGCTGAAGCAATGCTGGAAGAGCCTTAGATTCACAGAGACATCTCATATACTGTACAGAGCTATAGCAATGTTGGAAGATCCGTATATTCAGAGACGTCTCTTATACCGTAGAGAGCTGTAGCAATGCTCGAAGAGCTTTAGATTCACAGAGACATCTCGTATACTGTACTGAGCTGTAGCTATGATTGTAGAGCATTAGATTCACAGAGACATCTCGTATAGTGTACGGAGCTGTAGCAATGCAGGTAGAGCCTTAGATTCACAAAGACATCTCGTATACTGTACAGATCTATAGTAATGCTGGAAGAACCTTAGATTCACAGAGATATTTTGTATACTGTACAGAGCTATAACAATGCTGGAATAGCATTAGATTCACAGAGACATCTCGTATACTGTACCAAGATTTAGCAATGCTGGAAGAGCCTTAGATTCACAGAGACATCTCATATTCTGTACAGAGCTATAACAATGCTGGAAGAGCCTTAGATTCACAGAGACATCTCGTATACTCTACCGAGCTGTAGCAATGCTGGAGGAGCCTTAGACTCAGAGACAGCTCGTATACTATACCGAGCTGTAGCAATGCTGGAAGAGCCTCAGATTCAAAGAGTCATCTCGTATACTGTACTGAGCTGTAGCCATGTTGGAAGAGCCTTAGATTCATAGAGACATCTTGTATACTGTACCAAGCTGTAGCAATGCTGGAAGAACCTTAGATTCACAGAGATGTATGGTATACTGTTCCGAGCTGTAGCAATGCTGGAAGAGCCTTAGATTCACAGAGACATCTCATATACTGTAGAGAACTGTAGCAATGCTGGAAGAACCTTAGATTCACAGAGATATTTTGTATACTGTACAGAGCTGTAGCAATGTTGGAAGATCCTTATATACACAGAGACATCTCTTATACTGTAGAGAGCTGTAGCAATGCTGGAAGAGCATTAGCTTCACAGAGACATCTCGTATACTGTACCGAGCTGTAGCTATGATTGAAGAGCCTTCGATTCACAGAGACATCTCATATACTGTACCGCGCTGTAGCAATGCTGGAAGAGCCTTAGATTCACAAAGACATCTCATATACTGTACAAATCTATAGCGATGCTGGAAGAGCATCATATTTACAGACACATCTCGTATACTGTACTGAGCTGTAGCAATGCTGGAAGAGGCTTAAATTCCCAGAGACATCTCATATACTGTACAGATCTATAGCAATGCTGGAAGAGCCTTAGCTTCACAGAGACATCTCGTATAGTGTACCGAGCTGTAGCAATGCTGGAAGAGCCTTAGATTCACAGAGACATCTCCTATACTATACCGAGCTATAGCAATGCTGGAAGAGCCTTAGATTCACAGAGACATCTCGTATACTGCACAGAGCTGTAGCAATGCTGGAAGAGCCTTAGATTCACAGAGACATCTCGTATACTGTACCAAGCTGTAGCAATGCTACAAGAGCCTTAGATTCACAGAAACATCTCGTATACTCTACACAGCTGTAGCAATGCTGGAAGAGCCTTTGATTCACAGAGACATCTCCTATACTATACCGAGCTATAGCAATGCTGGAAGAGCCTTAGATTCACAGAGACATCTCGTATACTGTACAGAGCTGTAGCAATGCTGGAAGAGCCTTAGATTCACAGAGACATCTCGTATACTGTACCAAGCTGTAGCAATGCTAGAAGAGCCTTAGATTCACAGAGACATCTCATATACTGGACACATCTATAGCAATGCTAGAAGAGCCTCATATTCACAGAGACATCTCGTATACTGTACAGAGCTGTAGCAATGCTGGAACAGCCGTAGATTCACAGAGACATCTCGTATACTGTACCGAGCTGTAGCAATGCTGGAAGAGCCTTAGATTCACAGACATATGGTATACGGTACAGAGCTCTTGCAATGCTGGAAGACCCTTAGATTCACAGAGACATCTCATATACTGTACAGAACTACAGCAATGCTGGAAGAGTGTTAGATTAACAGAGACATCTCGTATACTGTACCAAGCTGTAGCAATACTGGAAGAGCTTTAGATTCACAGAGATATCATGTATACTGTACAGAGCTATAGCAATGCTGGAAGAACCTTAGATTCAAAGAGATATCTCGTATACTATACAGAGCTATAACAATGCTGGAATAGCATTAGATTCACAGAGACATCTTGTATACTGTACCGAGCTTTAGCAATGCTGGAAGAGCCTTAGATTCATAGAGACATCTCGTATACTGTACCAAGATTTAGCAATGCTGGAAGAACATTAGCTTCACAGAGATATCTAATACACTGTACAGAGCTATAGCAATGCTGGAAGAGCCATAGATTCACAGAGACATCTCGTATACTTTACCGAGCTGTAGCAATGCTGGAGGAGCCTTAGACTCAGAGACATCTCGTATACTGTACCGAGCTGTAGCAATGCTGGAAGAGCCACAGATTCAAAGAGTCATCTCGTATACTGTACTGAGCAGTAGCAATGTTGGAAGAGCCTTAGATTCACAGAGACATCTTGTATACTGTACCAAGCTGTAGCAATGCTGGAAGAACCTTAGATTCACAGAGATGTATGGTATACTGTTCCGAGCTGTAGCAATGCTGAAAGAGCCTTAGATTCACAGAGATATTTCGTATACTGCACAGAGCTGTAGCAATGTTGGAAGATCCTTATATTCACAGAGACATCTATTATACTGTAGAGAGCTTTAGCAATGCTGGAAGAGCATTAGTTTCACAGAGACATCTCGTATACTGTACCGAGCTGCAGCTATGATTGTAGAGCCTTCAATTCACAGAGACATCTCATATACTGTACTGAGCTGTAGCAATGCTGGAAGAGACTTAGATTCACAAAGACATCTCATATACTGTACAAATCTACAGCGATGCTGGAAGAGCCTCATATTTACAGACACATCTCATATACTGTACAGAGCTGTAGCAATGCTGGAAGAGCCTTAAATTCCCAGAGACATCTCATATACTGTACAGAGCTGTAGCAATGCTGGAAGAGCCTTAGATTCACAGAGACATCTCATATACTGTAGAGAACTGTAGCAATGCTGGAAGAACCTTAGATTCACAGAGATATTTCATATACTGTACAGAGCTGTAGCAATGTTGAAAGATCCTTATATTCACAGAGACATCTCTTATACTGTAGAGAGCTGTAGCAATGCTGGAAAAGCATTAGCTTCACAGAGACATCTTGTATACTGTACCGAGCTGTAGCTATGATTGAAGAGCCTTCGATTCACAGAGACATCTCGTATACTGTACCGAACTGTAGCAATGCTGGACGAGCCTTAGATTCACAAAGACATCTCATATACTGTACAAATCTATAGCGATGCTGGAAGAGCCTCATATTTACAGACGCATCTCGTATACTGTACTGAGCTTTAGCAATGCTGGAAGAGGCTTAAATTCCCAGAGACATCTCATATACTGTACAGATCTATAGCAATGCTGGAAGAGCCTTAGATTCACAGAGACATCTCGTATAGTGTACCGAACTGTAGCAATGCTGGAAGTGCCTTAGATTCACAGAAACATCTCGTATACTCTACAGAGCTGTAGCAATGCTGGAAGAGAGACATCTCCTATACTATACCAAGCTATAGCAATGCTGGAAGAGCCTTAGATTCACAGAGACATCTCGTATACTGTACAGAGCTGTAGCAATGCTGGAAGAGCCTTAGATTCACAGAGACATCTCGTATACTGTGCCAAGCTGTAGCAATGCTGGAAGAGCCTTAGATTCACAGAGACATCTCATATACTGGTCACATCTATAGCAATGCTAGAAGAGCCTCATATTCACAGAGACATCTCGTATACTGTACAGAGCTGTAGCAATGCTGGAACAGCCTTAGATTCACAGAGACATCTCGTATACTGTACCGAGCTGTAGCAATGCTGGAAGAGCCTTCGATTCACAGAGACATCTCGTATACTTTTCCGAGCTGTAGCAATGCTGGAAGAGCCTTAGATTCACAGAGACATCTCGTATAGTGTACCGAGCTGTAGCAATGCTGGAAGTGCCTTAGATTCACAGAAACATCTCGTATACTCTACAGAGCTGTAGCAATGCTGGAAGAGCCTTTGATTCACAGAGACATCTCCTATACTATACCGAGCTATAGCAATGCTGGAAGAGCCTTAGATTCACAGAGACATCTCGTATACTGTACAGAGCTGTAGCAATGCTGGAAGAGCCTTAGATTCACAGAGACATCTCGTATACTGTACCAAGCTGTAGCAATGCTAGAAGAGCCTTAGATTCACAGAGACATCTCATATACTGGACACATCTATAGCAATGCTAGAAGAGCCTCATATTCACAGAGACATCTCGTATACTGTACTGAGCTGTAGCAATGCTGGAAGAGGCTTAAATTCCCAGAGACATCTCGTATACTATACAGATCTATAGCAATGCTGGAAGAGCCTCATATTCACAGAGACATCTGGTATACTGTACTGAGCTGTAGCAATGCTGTAAGAGGCTTAAATTCCCAGAGACATCTCATATACTGTACAGATCTATAGCAATGCTGGAAGAGCCTTAGATTCTCAGAGACATCTCATATAGTGTACCGAGCTGTAGCAATGCTGGAAGAGCCTTCGATTCACAGAGACATCTTGTATACTCTACAGAGCTGTAGCAATGCTGAAAGAGCCGTAGATTCACAGACATATGGTATACTGTACAGAGCTGTTGCAATGCTGGAAGAGCCTTTGATTCACAGAGACATCTTGTATACTCTACCGAGCTATAGCAATGCTGGAAGAGTCTTAGATTCACAGGGGCATCTCGTATACTGTACAGAGCTGTAGCAATGCTGGAACAGCCTTAGATTCACAGAGACATCTCGTATACTATACCGAGCTGTAGCAATGCTGGAAGAGCCTTAGATTCACAGAAACATCTCGTATACTTTACCGATCTGCAGCAAAGCTGGAAGAGCCTTAGATTCACAGAGACATCTCATATACTGTACCGAGCTTTAGCTATGCTGAAGAGCTTTAGATTCACAGAGACATGTCATATACTGTACAGAGCTTTAGCAATGCTGGAAGAGCTTTAGATCCACAGAGACATCTCCTATACTTTACAGAGCTGTAGCAATGCTGGAAGAACGTTAGATTCACAGATATGTATGGTATACTGCACAGAGATGTTGCAATGTTGGAAGAGCCTTAGATTCACAGAGACATCTCGTATACTGTTCCGAGCTGTAGCAATGCTGGAAGAGCCTTAGATTCACAGAGACATCTCCTATACTGTATAGCAATGCTGGAAGAGTCTCAGATTCACAGAGTCATCTCGTATACTGTACCGAGCTGTAGCAATGTTGGAAGAGCCTTAGATTATCAGAGACATCTTGTATACTGTACTGAGCTGTAGCAATGCTGGAAGAGCCTTAGATTCACAGAGACATATCGTATATTGTACAGAGCTATAGCAATGCTGAAAGAGCCTTTGATTCACAGAGACATCTCGTATACTGTACAGAACTGTGGCGATGCTGGAAAAGCCTTAGATTCACAGAGACGTATCGTATACTGTACAGAGTTATAGCAATGCTGGAAGAGCCTTAGGTTCACAGAGACTTCTCATATACTCTACCGAGCTGTAGCAATGCTGGAAAAGTTTTAGATTCACAGAGACATCTCGTATGCTGTACCGAGCCGTAGCAATGCTGGAAGAGCCTTAAATACACAGACATCTCGTATACTGTATCGAGCTGAAGCAATGCTTGAAGAGCCTTAGATTCACAGAGACATCTCATATACTGTACAGAGCTATAGCAATGTTGGAAGATCCTTATATTCACAGAGACGTCTCTTATACTGTAGAGGGCTGTTGCAATGCTGGAAGAGCTTTAGATTCACAGAGACATCTCGTATACTGTACTGAGCTGTAGCTATGATTGTAGAGCGTTAGATTCACAGAGACATCTCGTATACTGTACCGAGCTGTAGCAATGCAGGAAGAGCCTTAGATTCACAAAGACATCTCGTATACTGTACAGATCTATAGTAATGCTGGAAGAGCCTCATATTCACAGAGACATCTCGTACACTGTACCGAGCTGTAGCTATGATTGTAGAGCCTTAGATTCAGAGAGACATCTCGTATACTGTACCAAGCTGTAGCAATGCTGGAAGAGCCTTAGATTCACAGAGACATCTTTTATACTGTACAGAACTGTAGCAATGCTGGAATAGCCTTAGATTCACAGAGGCATCTCATATACTGTACAGAGCTGTAGCAGTGCTGGAAAAGCCTTACATTTACAGAGACGTCTCGTAAACTGTACAGAGCTATAGCAATGCTGGAAAAGCCTTAGATTCCCAGAGACTTCTCATATACGGTACAGAGCTGTAGCAGTGCTGGAAGAACCTTAGATTCACAGAGATGTATGGTATACTGCACAGAGATGTAGCAATGCTGGACGAACCTTAGATTCACAGAGACATCTCGTGTTCTGTACAGAGCAATAGCAATGCTGAAAGAGCCTTAGATTTACAGAGGCATCTCGTATACGGCATCAAACTGTAGCATTGCTGGAAGAGCCTTAGATTCACAGAGACATCTCGTATACTGTACAGAGCAATAGCAATGCTGGAAGAGCCTTAGATTCACAGAGGCATCTCGTATACTGTACAGAGCTGTAGCAATGCTGGAAAGCCTTACATTTACAGAGACTTTTCGTAAACTGTACAGAGCTATAGCAATGCTGGAAAAGCCTTAGATTCACAGAGACATCTCATATATTGTACAGAGCTGTAGCAGTGCTGGAAGAACCTTAGATTCACAGAGACATATGGTATACTGTACAGAGATGTAGCAATGCTGGAGGATCCTTAGATTCACAGAGAACTCATATACTGTACAGAGCTGTAGCAATGCTGGAAGAGCCTTAGATTCACAGAGACATCTCGTATACTGTACCGAGCTGTAGCAATGCTGGAAGAGCCTTAGATTCACAGAGACGTCTCATATACTGTACAGAGATATAGCAATGCTGGAAGAACCTTAGATTCACAGAGACATATGGTATACTGTACAGAGATGTAGCAATGCTGGAAGAGCCTTAGATTCACAGAGACATCTCGTATACTGTACAGAGCTATAGCAATGCTGGAACAGCCTTAGATTCACAGAGACATCTTGTATACTGTATCAAACTGTAGCATTGCTGGAAGAGCCTTAGATTCACAGAGACATCTCGTATACTGTACAGAGCTATAGCAATGCTGGAAGAGCCTTAGATTCACAGAGACATCTCGTATATTGTAGCAAACTGTAGCAATGCTGGAAGAGCCTTAGATTCACAGAGACATCTCATATACTGTACAGAGCTTTAGCATTGCTGGAAGAGCCTTATATTCACAGAGATATATCTGTTATACTGTACAGAGCTGTAGCAATGAAACTGTCCATGACTATGCACATTTATCTACAGCTAAAAATGGCTGCTATGAAAATATCAAATAGAGATAAATCACAATACTGTGCAAGGCAACAGGCCTCAAGGGAATAGAAGTAACTTTCAAAAGTAGATGACGTGCACAACTCATTAATGATCAAGCAGATGCAACAGAATGGGAGAATATCATAGTCAGTCTTGTAAAGCAATACAAGATTTTTAATTATGTTGTCCACAACATCAGAATAAAGCAACTAAAATAATTCTTCTTATAGCTGAAAAACCTGGCTCAGCAATGCCAGCTTCTAAGTTTACTTCTGTATTAAATGCATGCAAGAAAATTGTGGCAGATATAGCTGGCATGAAAAAAGTTTCAAACAGTGCACATTTAATACACCATTAGGAGGCTATACATTCCTAAGTCTTCTGTTTAGTATTTCATCCACATCAAATATGGTCCAAGGAGCCACTGCACAGGAAATGTAAATATCTGTTAGTGTGGTTCAAGGAAGAATATGACAAAGGACTAGCATACGGGCGTTCCTTCGTTGAAGGTTGTGCGTTAGGCCCGGCAAGCCAGCACGTAAAAATCTACTGCCAATCATTAGCGGACCGGACTTCCGCTGTGGCGACCCCTAACCAGGAAAAGCCGAAAGAAAGAAACAAACTAGCATAGTTTCTGAATAAAATAAGTAATATCTGATGTTAAGTAACAAATGTAAAGTTAGACCAAGTCTAAAACATATGGTGTGTATTGTAAATGAAAAGTGGCTTATACTTGGTGCAGATAAAGTCAAAAATAGCACAAATTCCAATCCAAAGGACAAGCAAACATAGCTGTGGTTTTCAGGAAAGATGCATTATCTTTAAAGGTTTGTACCTGATAGATCCATTGCAACAATGTATCTAAGAAAGTTATTAGAACAAGATGAAGCTCTAGAATGAAGCTCTAAACTGGAAAAGCCTTAGAATGCTCAAGAAATTACTTGCAGAACCTCCTGTGTTAAAACTCTATCTTAAAAACAATTAAATGCCGTGTCATTATTTTTGCCTTTTTATAGTTTGATCTACATCACACCTGTGAATAATTATCTAACATTTCATTAACCTGAAAACAGTAAAACACTGGAGTGCTGAAGTGATATACCTTTTAATGAACCAACATGGGTTTTACAATTGCTCAAGCCTTTTGTCTGACAGGTGTCCTTAGGAGTAATTTCATTACTGATGTTAAATACAATATTTAAATATCTGCTTATGCCTACAAAATATAAGTATATCTTTTCTTTCTTATTGACAAAGACATTTGAAAACTGTCAGAGTGGAAAGGAAATGTGCATATGTAAAGATGCTTAGTGTGACACGGATGTATATATGTGTGTGTGTGTGTGTATTATTGTGTGTGGGGTATGGGTATGTGCTTGTGTGTGTTTGTGTGTGCATGTGTGCATCTCTCTGAAAATTTAGATGGTCAGGTTATGCCGACAATAAAAATGAAACTTCTTTCTGCTGGTTAAATTAGTCAGTGTTCATTTAGCAGAGAATAAGCAGTCAAGAAGCTACTCTGACCTTAATGGGAAAATAAATCACAATAAACGAGATGTG
Source organism: Protopterus annectens (assembly GCF_019279795.1). NCBI lineage: Eukaryota > Metazoa > Chordata > Ceratodontiformes > Protopteridae > Protopterus > Protopterus annectens. The sequence goes on from NC_056750.1 coordinate 694,649,689, forward strand.
GAGGGAGCTTAGTTAAATTCAAAGAAGGAAAACAAGACGTGATCATTTCTAATTTGTTAGTCGGTCTAAAGCATTCTTTGTGAGCTAGATGTTTCGCTTATCAGAAAATGTGAATTTGAAGTAATGTCCAGGTCACATTGATGTGATTTGTAAGGAAACGAACGAGGACTACCAACAGAATAAAATATTAGTTTAGAAGGTATGGATTTTGTGTGCTGTCACTAGACTATATAGGCTGTAGTTTCGGTGAGAGAGAGAGAGATGAAAAGAATGTGCTGACGTGTCCGTTTAAGTTTCTGACAGATAACTGTGAAGAGCAGCAGCATTGAACAAAGTTATGTTGTAAGTTAACATTTCCTGGATGTTATGGTCTTACTTATGCTACTAGTGTTTTAATTAAAATTATATTCAGTATGACTATTCTCATATTATGAATAAAACACAGGTGCAATTCCACAAACCACAGCACAAGATAGCATTTGGTTTCAGAGTAAATTTATCATAATATCATGCAGTACCACAATAACAAACATTTGTTGCCCTCCAGTCTACATAATTTATGTTCACTCCTAGTTGATCATAAGGAAATTTTCTTGAGTGCTATAATGTTTGATAAAAACAATATCCAATTTCAGACTACTGATTGTCAAATCGAACAAGTGGATTAGCTTAATCTGTATTTTCGTATCCAAAAGTGCGTGGAGATATCCTTGAAATAGCATATCTATCATATCTGATACAGAATGATCAGACTATGCAATGTGCTGCCACTGGCTTGTCAGTCATTTTGTTTATCTGTAAGCATTCATCCTTAATCTGTGTGTCTGGTCTCTCTCTCTTACTTAACATTGACTGGGACATTTCTTGCACTTGATTAAAGAAACTACCTTTTTAGAAGAGCATGTAAAGGAGCCTTGCACTTTGAAAGTTCTGTTCTATGAAGTTATGTTAGAAGCAAATCATTTGAATTGTTTTACATTTTAGATGATTACAAGGTTTGTGCAGACTGCATTCTCTTCTGTCCTGGTCTAAGTACAATTCTCACAAGCAAATTAAAGAAATTGATTGTTGCTTTGGTGGCAACAGCAATTGTTTGTTTGTGTCTTTTGGCTTTTCCTGGTTAGGGGTTGCCATAGCGGAACTCCGGTCCGCTAATGATTGGCAGTAGAGTTTTACGTACTGGCTTGCCAGGCCTAACGCACAACCTTCAATGAAGAAACACCCATTCACGCATGTCGCTACACAGAAGACGCTCTAAGAATCGAATGGGCAATGTCTAACTGTGAGGCGACAACACTACCGCAGCACCACCACCGGTGACAACAGCAGCAATAGTGCTTGAAAATAATTTCTCAGCTTGTCATCCATCCACAACTTCTTTTCCCCATTTTTGCACATGGGGTTGGGGTGTCACTTCAACAGTGACAATCATCTACAGCCAAGGTTTACACTGCTGGGTAGCTAGCCCTGCCGCAGTAGTTCTTCCACACCATACACTCACATGCACACACAGCTATGGACAATTTAGAATGTCTAATCCACCTACCTACTGCATGTCTTTAGAATGTGGGAGGAAACTGGTGCACCTGGAGGAATCCCATGCGATCACAGGGAAGACATGCAGACTCTGCAAAGAAGGAATCCCAGCCACAAATTAAACTGATGAATCTTTTGCTGTGAGGTGGGAACACTATCTGCTATTTCACTGTGCTGCCCTCTCAGCTTGCCACCCTCAATGAAAATTGTTTAGGGGTCCCTTACTATTTTGTATGTTTTCTAAGGTCTGGATGATATTTTGACTCTAGTTATTTATTTATCTTTTGTTAACCAGGATAGTCCATCTGGGCCAATAACCCATTTTCAGTGGGGACCCAAGGAAAAAAAGCTCCACATAAAAATGAAGAATACAAATATTCTAACAATACTAGAAATATAAACAACATATAATGGCAGACATATATGCAATATATACAAATCAGGAGATATGAAGATGGAGAAAATTCAGAAGATAACAGAGTGGAAACGTTTGGTACAGAAGATAAACAAATATTGTTTTCTTCTTAACATATCAAATAAAACCATAACATATATATGATTAGAACTTGTGGGATTTAACAGATTGGTGAAGAAAAACAATACTGACAGTTAGGTGGAAATAGAGAGTTAGGGAGTCTATGAAAGAGGGAAGTGAGAGAGAGGTAGAAGAGATGCAAGAAAATATTTTGGAGGGAAAAAGAAGGTGAATAAAAGCATACAACTCTTTAGCAGTATGAGAGAGGATTTACAATAATTGCTGTAGTTTCTTAAGACAGTGAATTAATAAAATAGCTATTTAGTAGAATGAGGGGTTATACATTTTTTGCTAAATATTCTTTAGGAAGGAGAGCATATTAAGGACATAACGAGAGAGTGTGTATTAGGTATGGTGGTGGCATTACACAGATAGATACACAAATATAAATAAATAAAAAGTTTAATAGAAGAGTGGATTCTAATGAGTATCTTATCATTGAGATTTGTGACTTTTCCTGAACTGCTTAGGACCATAACCAGAATTCAGTGCTCTCTGGTACAGACATGCACCAAATGGTTTAGACCCTCATGGCCCAAGATGACAATCCCCTCCCCCTTTCTCTCCCTGTTTTGTAGCTTGAAGTGTCCCGGTGTGGTGCTGACAGACTGACACCTCATGGCCATTGCTGTCGTTACTCTAGACTGCTCTCTCTGGTTCCCTCCTCTTCCTTCTTATCATGCTTTTATGTATCTTGGGGATACAACACTATATCAGTCCACTTGCTGTTATCTCTTCCTCATTTTTTGCCAGTGTACTGTCCCTTAACTTAGGTTCTTATCCTGTCCACTATCCTGTCCCATGCTTAGTTTGGTGTTCACCCTTCTCTCTGATCTCAGTAAATCTGAAAGCCACCTACATGTCACCATTCACTTTCATTCCAGGAGTTTTTGTCTCATTTTCCCTTGACACCGCACCACATTTCTGTAGGACCAGTACTGTCCAACTGCAGTTCCCCATCTACCTACCCATAATCCTTGCAGTTCAGCATACTGATACCCAGCTGTACTCTGTCATCATAGTTTATTAGGAGACGTTCTGCTTATGTCTCTTATCTTCTGTCTAATGCCTTAGTATTTTCCTTTCTGCTTCTATCACTGCACCTTTCTATCTTACTTTTAAGTATGACCATTAAGATATTGATTTCCAGGCCAGCACTAAGTGCCACTGTCCCTTGAGAGTTAAGAATGAGCTTGTTCCTTCCACAGAGCTGATTTTTCAATCAAGTCACCTCCCTCCTTTTACTGTGATCAGACCTTTCTCCTTAACTGTTGTCACAATTAGTCATTATACCTGTTAATCTTTTCTTTCGTTAGGGTCTGACTGCTGGTGAAGTGAGGAGGCATATGCACTTTATCACTGCAAGTGGATCTAGCCTGCCATAAGCAGATTTTAAATATATGCCTACAGCACTGTTTACATTTTTCAATTACATTTAAAAGTAGCATTGTACGCATTTATATATTACAGTTAATGTGAGGGTTAGAGCTATCACCACAGGCATTTCGTCTTATAACAATGATTCATAGGTACTTACAGTACATTAAGCTGTAACACTGCAGACATTTACTTTTATACTAGCAGAGTACTATTATTCTTACACTATTGCTATGTTGCTTCATGATACACAATAAGTGAAATTAATTCAAAGTGGACTGTTGTAGAGCCACCTGCGTGGCATAGGGAAGCTTAGCCGTGAACACCTACAGGCTGCTATTTACGTATTATGCAAGCATACTAACACAGTATGTGAGAGATGTACAGAAATAACTTCCTTTGAGTGAAAAATCTCACTTGCAAACAAGGTTGGCAAGAGCACACATACTACATCTTTCAGACATACCAGTCACCCCACACAGAGACCTTCTTATTCTGTGGCACTTAAAAGAAACCTCTTCATATCTTTAAGGCCTCCTAAGCCACCTATCCTCAGCAACTACTGATGCACACACCAAAAGGAACACCTAATGCCTCACATAAGCCAACACCAAATGGCCCAATGATCCATCAAGAACAAAGCCTCTAAAGCAAGCAGACACTTTACCTAGTACTCTTGTCATAGGGGATTCTATTGCACAATGGATAACCGTCCTCTCACAAGGCTGAATAAGGAGAAGATAATGATCGATTGCCGATTTGGAGAACGGATCTGATATATCATGGATGCACTTAAGTCATTGCACCACAGGTACCTATATGATTCGTTCATTGTCAATGTGGATATAAATGAACTGAGACATATCTCACCAGACTATAAGAGACATTACTGATCTCTTTGAATACCTGCCACAGACAGGTATGTGCCTTGCATTGAACAGTGTTCTACTTTCACCAAGGATTATGCCACAGTATGAAAAGAAAATGATTGATTTTAATAACTGACTGACCTCGTGGGTTTTCTGATATAAGTTAAAACTTTATCTACCCCCTTAGAGCCATTTTAGGCAATGTCAAAATAAAAAAAAAGTATCGACATAGCAAATAACTAAATAAATAAATAAATAAATAAACCTTAAGGTGTTACTGCTCAATGCTAATAGCCTAAACAAGAAACTCCACACCCTACAGGCTCTTCTCAATCTGGAGAATGTAGGCATCTGTACTGCCACAAAACTTAGATTAAAGCGACAGAAAGTACTACCAGCGGAAGACTACAGTAACTTCCACACATTTAGACTAGCAGCTGCACAGACAGGGGCTAAGTGTGCAGGTTTCTCACTCTACATTAGCAACAAATACAACTCCAGGTTAGTTAAACATGATGATACAACTCTCCCTAGTCAAAGTTCTGTACCATGTCCTGGCCTCCTGCAGGTCACCCTCTATGACCCATGAGACTTGCAACTCTTGCCTAGACCTACTAGAGGTGCTCATCATCCAACCAAATATATTATTCATTGGAGACTTTAACTACCCCTGTATAGACTGGGAAACATACACTACTCTGACTCACAGGCACGTTTCCTTGACTTTATCAGCATAAACGCCCTGAACCAGATAATGCACACTCGAAACAGATGACCAAACATATTTGGTCTAGTACTGACCAATATGGGATAGTGTTGTCCCGCCATGTCAAGTCCTCATTGGTGATATTGGACCACAAAGTAAAAATCAACCCAAAAAATTCAGCTGTAACAGGAATTACTCTAAAGTAATCTCCATACTATTAAGGGACAGTTTGCCAAAATTCACTTACCAAACCCTGAAAATACAGCTACCTATGCAGAATTGCTTACAGAAACCATGTACAAACATGCAAATGGCTGTACTGAAGCTGCTGTACCTACCAGAAGCAATCCTGGCCATAACAGCAGAAACAAAGCTCACTTGTGGAATCCTTACCTTAACAGGATGTATAACAAAAGAAAAAAAAGTCATGGCCAAAATCAAAAAGAACAACTCTCATAGAGACAAGAGCTCTCTGATTCAACTAAACAAGAAACTAAGAGGTTTAACAAAGACCAACAAGGACAATTATGAGGTCAGTATAGCCTCCCACACTAAGGACAGTTAAAAGACCTTATTCAGCTATGTCAGGAAACTTAAAGATAACACTGTGCAGAACTGGTGGTAGATGGTACAACCTTCACTGACCAGGGAGACTAGGCAAGTCTATTGGCTGATAAAGTTAGATCTAACTTCAACCCCAACTACCTCCAGTGAAATCCCTTGTAACATGCCTCCAACTATCAGGTCCTGGTAGCACTAGCTAAGGTTAAAACACTGCTTCAATGGCCCCCCACAGTATCCCTGGTTGTCTCATAAATAGCCTAAAACAAGACCTAGTGGGTCCAGTTGAGGTACTCTTCAACTACAGCCTCAAAACAGGCTATGTGTCAGGTGAATGCAGGGCCACAATGGTCCTCCAGCTTCATAAGGGTGAACCATCAAATGACCCAAGGAAATACAGACCCATCAGTCTGACACGTCTGATTTGCAAAGTCATGGAAATGATCAACACAGACACTGGCAACCTACAAACATATACCTATCCCAATTTGGCTCTGTTAAGAGAAGGCCTTGCCTGCTCAACCTGATAGACCTTTTCACGATGGTCACCAAGGCTATGCCTGAGGGTAAAATGGTGCATAGTGCTAATCTTGACCTGACCAAGGCAATTCAGTACAATACCCTACTCAGGTATTGTTGATAAACTCTTAGAACTAAGCATAATTCCCTACATAACTCACTGGATTTCTGGCTGGTTCACAGATAGAACCCAAGGATCGGTGAGACCACCTCCACCAGAAGGCTGGTCACCAGTGGAGTATCCAAGGCTCTATGTTGGGCTCACTCTGGTTTGGCATCTAATTCTGGCCTCTAGCTCACTAAATTCTCAGATGACTGTAAATTGAGAGCTATCATAGATTCCCCACATGATAGCAACATCGTACGAGTGGGTCCAACACAAAGAAATAGCTGATGCCAAAGCCATGGATTAAAACTCAACATAAAGAAATGCACTGTAGTGCTGTTTGAGAAATCATCCACCAAAGCTATTTACTCTATCAATGAAATAAACCTAGGAGTTGATCCGATAGTTAGGGATCTGGAAACATATGTCGACAGTAATCTGGCCTTCGACCAACATGTAGCCAAGACAGAAAAAAATCATTCTATGTTGTTCAACTCATAAGCAAGGGTATATCATTCAGGTTTAAGAAAGTTATAGTACCACTTTACTCAGCCCTTATCAGACCCATCATTCAGTACAATGCCTCCTTTGGCCTGTACCTAACCAGACACTTGCAACAGTTTGAATGCCCTCAAATGCTCCTCAACAGAGGAGAATCCAGGGTAGGAAACCCTGTCGAAACAAATATTGCCTTAAGGCCCTATCTCTGTATCCAGTCTCCTATAGATTAGTGAGAGGTGATCTATGCCAAGCATATACGGCATTGTCATATCTAACGCTGATGAATCTCTTGCACATCTGCAAAATAAACAGCACCAAAAACAATAGACCAAGGACCTGAATTTTGCTTGTGACATAAAACATGCTAGAGAGACAGATATTTGTCTCAAAGGATCCCCTCACTATGGAATAAGCTCCCCATCTGCATGAAGCACAGTTCATTCTTGACCCTATTCGAAAGAAACCATAATCATTGGATGGGAAATCACAAATTCACCTCCAGTCTGGCCTCCATGTCTCTGATGGACAGGGTCGACAGTAAGTAAATTAATCCCCAACGTAACCCTTACCTACCTCTCTACCAATGTACTCCACCATATAGGTACCTAAAGAACTTGGGGACAAAACTGGATAGCATGGCCAGATGGTCAGTAGGTTACTATAAACCTATGAACCCGTGTCTGAAGACTGCTCCTTTCTCAGCAATTTAATGCAGGATAAAATGTATCACCTTGTCCATTCCAGCTGGCAGTAAGCAAGAAAATGTGTAGTGTGAGCAGATTGTTCATTGCTAGCAGCATAGTTTATGAGAAAAGACATTTTTTTAAAACTACAGTACCAGAATGAATCAACAGATGTAAGATGTATAAAATTAGGGCCCAGAAAGGCTAGCTTACTTTCCATTCAGTGCATAATCAGTATTGTTTACATCTGTGTCTGACTGTATTGAAGTTTGCAGCTGCTGTGAGCAGATATAATGTGTACCTGCCATCAGGTAATTGTTTCTTGTGATTGCTTTTGAGTACTTTATAATATAAATTAATAAGAATAACAGAACTACTGTAGTTTGGAAATCTTTTGTAATTGTCCATTTTTAACAGCTTCTTTTGCTGTCTTGTGTCTCTTTCTCCATGTATACAATTTGTACTCTAATGATTAATTACCTTGTCACAAAACTGTAATATTGAACCCGATCATCAAAGGTAACATGCCATAACATACATCCACATCTCTGCATTGGTGATTGCTTTGTTCTACTTCTGCCATGTCTTACTGCACTTGATTCCCTCTGTGGCTTTGTTTCCAGTTGAAAAATCCTCTCCCCTGACCACCTTCTATCCATCATCATCTTCAGTTCTACAGCCATCCTTTCTGTAAGCACTGTGTTTTTATTCCCAGTGCTGCATCTAATGTCTTGCTCATACCTCCTGTGTACTTCCTATATCACCTGTCCAGTACAATGTCTCTTTTCCCCCTCTTTCTCTCATCTACCTGAGTGTCACTTCCTGCCCAGCTTCTTCTTGGTCTCTTTGTGGCTTTGCATCCCACATGATCACCTCTGGATCTGTTTTTCTTTTATCAAGCATGATTGTTTTTTGCATCCACACCTCCAGCATACCTTCCTTGTCCTCCCTTCATGGTTGCATCGTGAACTGTTTTCCTCTACCTTCCTCTGTGCTGTCTCACTCTGCTCCTCTCCTCTTACCTTCTGCGATTCCCATCTATCCTTTCCTAGCGCCTTCCTGTCTGCTGACTTTCTGTTGTTTCATCAAGCACACTCTACCCTTATTCTTCTAAATAACCAGACTACTAAAACCTGTAGTTCCCATATTCTTTCTTGAAGTCCCCCTCCCTAACTCTCCAGGACAACCCGCATCTCCTGACATCATAAATTTCCCAGAACTAAACTGCTCCTTCTGTCCTGAGCTTACCATAAATCTCTCACTGTGCTTCGTGCTTAGCGTGTGCTACTCCTTTGAATTCTCTATCCTGGATCTCTCATATTGTCCCTTTTTTAATATAGTCTTAACCTAGCTGGCTTTCTGTCTTAAGTTTAATTACTGACTTAATAAGCAAATTCCAGAGCACGTAGCTCAGAGGATTAAAGTAATAAGTTCTTATGTTTCGTCTAGCCAAGGGTTTTAATTCCTTAGTCTCCAATTGCCTATTGTGTGACTCAGAGCATGTCATTTAACCAGTATGTGACTAGAAGCGTATTTGCCTCTGAAAAGGATCCACGTGGACAAGTGCTCTATCATGGCTAACAAAAACTAACATAAAATAAAGTAAAATAAATGACAGATGTAACAAACTAAAAATTAATATTAGAGGAATGATAAGTGTCAGTATATTTACTTTTTTTAAATTTCTTAAAAACGGGACAAATATTAGCCACTACCTTATGATGCAATTTCACAGGCCTTCCAGAAGAAATCAGTTTGCAACCAGTACAGTAAAGATACAAAATCAGATATCATTCATACAGCAGACAACAAATTGGCAGATTTATTCACAAACCGTAGATGTTTATCTGTCTTAACTATCCAGATAATTGTATGTTAGTTGGGATATTTTGTAGGCACCTTAATGTTTATGGGTATCAGCTGGATTTAAAGCCCTGTGTTTCTAAAGTATAGCCAATCAATCCACATATGCTGTTCTGATGGTGTCATTAGGCTGAAACATGCATGACCACAGTTGGTGGGTTTTGGAGTTATTGACCTGAATGTACCCATAAAGATGAAAAAATTAAAAAGTCATGGGCATTCAGGGTCTAATTATATCATCAAATGCTTAAAAAAGAAAACGATGAGTAATCAATCCCATGTAAGTGAAAGCTTACAATCTCGAAAGCTCAGAACAGTGATTTTTTTTTTTTCCAAGGGAACAAATCGCTGTTCCTAAAAAAGAAAAAAAAATTGAAAGAATACATAAAGTGTGTGTGTGTGGGGGGCTTCACCCCCCCAAGCCCCCCTGCTTAAATATACCAACTCTGAGATCACACTACAGTGCTGAAAACAGCAAAGTAATGGAAGCGGCCAAGCAATTTCTTTCCCTGGGAAAGAATTTGCTTAAAAGCCGCTTCGCTATTTTGCCTTTTCATTGTTTTAAGTTCGACCAAGACGCATTTGATAGAATGCTCTTAGGTCATCTAATAGGAACCCGGGCATTCACAAGCCATATAGTTGAAACACTTTATGTCCTTAACTGCTCATTTACGTATTTCACATAGGCCTCCAGTGCAATAGGATTATGGTAACACACAGTGAAAACTCTTGCTTGGCTGAGTTTTTTTTTTAAGTTTTTACTAACAGGTCTGCCAGTGTATCCTTTGGTTTGGATAGACTCCTCTCTGCCAGCATGGACCAGTTGGTCAAGAATCACTTATTTATTTATTCCTTTTGATTACCGCAGTAGTCCACTGGGCCAGAAGACCCCATTTTCAGTGGATGCCCGGGAAGTAAAGCTCCACATTTAACACATACAGACAAATCATATGTTGCAATGATACAGGATATATAATACAACAGTAGCAAATAAAACAACATTATGATTGCTTACACTAAATTATTGACAGAGGTAAAATTGGAGACTATCATTATGATGGCATACAATAGATTAGTAACAGATGGTGGCTTAGAGACAAACAGTGAGGAAATAGCATACAATCATGGACTGAAACTATGAAATAAAGGTAAATTAAATATTGAGTAAGATAAATAGCAGAGAAGAAGGAAAAGAGTATGGTAACGCAGGTGTACTGCAGGCTCAAAGTGAGAGGAAAAATGACTTTGGGTGGTTGAGAGAAAGGGAGATTAGAGTGGTTATAGAGAGAAGAGGAGAAAGATAGTGAGAGAGTCAAGTTATGTGGTTCTTAGTAGAAGTGCAAGTGCATAACCACTGTGAGGATAGGTGAAGTTTAAGGGATTTTTTTAAGGTAGAGGCATTACACATGGCTTTGAGTGGAGGGGGGAGGTCATTCCATAGTTCAGAAACAGAGTAAAGCATTTGGTCAGCAGACAGCTTAGGTTTGTCGATATTTAACAGCATTTTGTTCTCTGACCTGAGGTGACAATTAGGATGGTAGATGGGCAGTATACCAGTGAGAGATGGGCAGGCTGCTAGGAGGTAAATAAGTTTATGGGCAATAGTAAGTTGTAGGTATATTAGGTGATGAGGGAGTTCAAGCCAGTCTAGTTGCTGCAGTGTGGTGCAGTGGTGGGTGGAGAATTTGGCATTTATAGCAAATTTGACAATTTTATTGTAACATGAGTTGAGTTTAGTTTAGTTTTTAGAGAGGACTGGATGTTGGTAAGGATGGGGGTGCCATATAAAAGTTGGAAGCAAAAATGATGATGCAAGAGCCTTTTTTGCAGGGAATTAAGAAAGTAGTTGTGCCTATAAAAGGCTCCTAGTTTTTGAAGGGTTTTTCTGATATTACTGTGGATATGAAGGTCAAAGGTAAGGTTGTCATCAATGATGACACCTAGCAGTTTTGTACTGGGAATGACTTCAATGATAGTGTTATTTTTGGGAATGGACAGAGAGTTCATATATATTGACTGGGCTACATTTACTTGGGGTAAATATTAAGAGTTTGGTTTTATTAGGGTTAAGGGCGAGATGGTTCTGTGACATCCAGGATTTGGTTGAAGTGAAAGCTTCTTGGGTACGCTGTTGCAGTAGATGCAGATTTAGAAGAGCAGATGATAGTAAAATCATCTGCGTATTGAATTACAAAGAAGTGGGAGAGAGAGGTGTGGAAGTCTTGATGAATATACCGAAAATAAGGGGACCCAGTATAGACCCCTGGGGTACCCCAGTATTGGTGTTGATGAAAGGGAAGAAGCATTGCTGCCAAATAATAGACTTTCCTATTGGTGAGATGGTCAGTAAACCATTGAAGTGTGGTGGGAGAGATGCTCAGTTTGGATAGTTTGGTAAGCAGAAGGGGGTGGGAGACTGTGTCAAATGCTTTTGACGGATCAAGAAAGAGTGCAGAGATGAAGGATCCAGAGTCTCGAGCTCCATTAACTGTGTCCAGGAAGGAGATAAGGGCAGTGTTAGTGCTATGTCCTGGTCTAAAGCCATGTTGGGTGGGGGAAACTAGTTGTTGTGTCATCAGGTGATTAAGGAGCTGAGTTTGAATGCACTTTGCAAGTATTTTTGAGATGGGTGAGAGTATGCAATAGGCCAGAAATTTGAGATGTCAGAGTTATTGTCTCCTATATGAAGTGGAAGGACATATGCTTTTTCCAGATATCTGGCATGCAAAATTCCTGAATGGATCGGTTGATGAGGATACTGATGGGGTATGCTATGTTGGAGGCTGATAGTTGTAAGTATTCAGCAGGTAGTTTGTCAGGGGCATTGGTGCAAGTTTTCAGTTTGTGAAGAAGTTTTTTATGGTTGAGGTAGGTATAGGGGAGAAAGAGAAAGTGGGTATTGAAGTAGATGAGGTTTGTGGTATAGTAGTGTAAGGTAGGTTTGTGTTTATAGATTGGAAGGTGGAAGTAAGATTATTAATAGTTTCTATGAAATAGGAGTTAGTGTGAGGCTAACTCTAGAAAAGTTATTTCAGGGTTTGGGGATGGATTGTGATTAGTTCCGGGATGGAGTAGGGAGTTGATTGCTCCCCAGAATTTCTTGAGGTTGTGATTATGTTGGGTTTATAGAGTTTGAAAGTATTATTTTTTTGTTTTTGGCTACTAACCGTTTGGCCTGGTTGCAAAGTTGTTTGTAAAGTGTAAGGTTGGAGGCAGTCTTGTTCTTTTCCAGATTTTTCAGGCTTTGTCCCTAGAGGATATAATTTGCTTAGAGGACTTAGTTAGCCATCTAGCATGATTACTCTTGACTCTTTTTAGCCATAGAGGGGCAAGAGTATTAAGGATCCTAAGAAATGTTGAGTTGAAGGTTTCTACAGCTTCATTAAGAGGGAGAGATTTTAATGGAGCCCAGTTAGTCTTGTGCAATATTTCAGGTGGTAGGGGAGAAGTGGGATAGATCTCAAGTGTATCAATATTGGTGTATGTTTGGTAGTGTCAACAGCTTCCATATTGTGAATGCTGGTGAGTGGTCACTTATACTATCTGGGAGTGTACCAGAGATAGGGAAGTTTTTAGGGTGAGAGACTATGATCCAATCCAGAATTGAACCTTTACTATTTCTTGTATCAGACCTAGTAATATCAGAGATAAGCTGAGTATAGGTATGAAGATTGATGCCTATGGAGGGGTTACTATTGGAGATTTCTGACCAGTTAATGTTGACATCACCTAGGATGATTGTTTAATTTTTATATTGTTTGAGGACCAGACAAGGATATCCTCAAGAATTGTAATATTCTTGCCTCGGGGAATATATATGATTTTATAACCATTCTACAGATCAAACAGTTCCACAAAACCAGAATTAGAGATCTTAAGTCTCCATCAGCAAATAAAGAAACATGGTGGAGAGAGAGGTTCATCATGCAAAACCTCTTCCACTTCTGGAATAGACTCCCACTGCAGAATAAACAGTGTGATCATACCTGTTAACCTCTTAGAGCAAGAAATCTGGACTAAGCCAGATATAATGGGGGACAAAGGCCCAAAAATAATGACACTTTTTACATATTGTTCTTACAGACTTAGAAAGTTGATAGAATAACATGTTTTGCATTATCATGAATTTTCAGAAGGGGATGAAATCTGAAAATCAAATGTCTGTCATTATCTTCTGAATTCATCCTTCAATGACTTGCATTGATTTGCCAGAAATACACAATTTTATGAGAAACAGAAAAAAAATATGAAGCAAAAATCTGGACATTCTGAGAAAAGCTCTATAGTTGAGAGCTACGAGTGTAATACATTATCTTCTTTCAAATCTAAATGGGATGATTTTATGACCATTCACAAATTCACCCCTGTTTTGACAGGCCTAGCTGCTCCCCCAAAAGAGGGGGGCATAAATGGTCAAAAGACTCATTTGCATTGTAATTCCTATCGTGTGATGACTTTTGGAAAAAAGACCTGACCTTTAGTAGACTTTGTACTGTACAAGAAGTTCTATTAGCAGTGCAGAAAACCAACAATGTAAACTATCAGCTTATAAACAAGTTACTGAATTTTGAAGTCAGTAAATGTTGCTTAATAACAGCACAATAACTTTGCAATCAATAAATAAGCTTATCTTATCTGAAACACAAGTTACAGCTAAGCTCATATTTTCTTCCATTCTTTGCTGAACTGCATTTTAGGAGCAGTGAAGGGGGTTTGTGGAGAGGGATGGCTGATGGTGAAATAAACAAATGGACATATAGAAAGAACTGTGGGTAAGGTAAAAGGTCTGCATGTGATTCTATTTAAGATCATCAAAAGTATAGCTAAGGTACCGGTCATGTCACTCACTGAGCTTTTCAATAGATAAGGAGTGAAAAGATTATTGCAAAAACTTACAGAACATAAAAATGCCATCATATATCTACACAATACCAAAACTAATAACACACTAACAAACTGAAGGGTTGTTCATATGTTGGTACTAGATTATCGGTCCTAGGACCTATACAAGCCTAGCGATAACAATTCCCTGGCTATCTCTTCAACAATATTTACTAACCTGGACCCCTGTCTAGCAGGGTGACTGACGTGATCCCCGGGGTGAATTTCCTTTCTCCCATCCAGTCGTCAAGGTTCCTTTTGAAGAGGGCCAAGGAGGCACTCTGCTTGACATGTATGAGCAGTCTATTCCAGAGTCTGGGGAGTCTCTGGGTCAGGAACCTATCCCTCCAGCATGTTTTGTTTATTGTGATGACAAGATTTAGATCCATGGAGTGTGTGGATCTGAGGGATTGGGATTTCTTTAAGTGTAGCATGTCCAACAGCTCTGGGTTTGACATTGCCTTGAATGTTAAACAGAGATCGCCTCTGAGTAGACGATATGTGACAGAGTATAGCTGGAGTTTTTTTAAGGCGTTCAGCATAGGGCATCTGCTTTAGGCGTGTGATTTTTTTTAGTGAGGTATCTCTGTGGCCTTTTCCAGTTGTTGCAGATGTCTTGAGAGGTACATACCAAATGGGGCGGTGTATTCTGTAATGGGGTCTAATGAGGGATGAGTACAGTGGGACAATGACCTCCTTTTTTTCTGGATGAAAAGCCCTTACTGATGAGGTGTGCCACATAGAACAATTTCCTGACTGTTGTGGCGATGTGGTTATTGAAGGTGAAACCACTGTCCACCTGTGTCCCTAAGTCTCTTATCACACTTTTGGTGTTTAGTGTACTGCCACCTATGTGGTAATTCACGGGTACATGTTTTTTTCCCAAAGGGGATAACTATACATTTCTTGGCATTGAGCTTGAGCCCATGGCTCTGGCACCAAGCATCTGTTTCTGTAAGGCCCTTTTGTAGAGTATCCACATCATTTGGGGATTCAATTATGGCTCCCAGTTTGCAGTCATCTGTGAACTTTGTTAGCCAGAGTCCCTTAGTGTTGGCCTGTACTTCAGATAAGTAGATGCCAAACAAGAGCAGTCCCAGGACTGAACCCTGAGGTACTCCACTTGTCACTTGTCTGGAGCTGGATTTGGAGTCAGCTACTTTTACAGTGTGGATTCTGTCAGTAAGCCAGTTGGCAACCCATCGGGTGACATAGGGATTAATGCCCAGCTTAGTAAGTTTATCTGTGATTCCAGAGTGGGGGATGGGGTCAAAGGCCTTGGCGAGGTCCAGATAGGCTGTGTGGACTGCTTTACCCTCATCCACAGCTCTGGAGACTGATTCGAAGAAGTCAGTCAGGTTCAGGAGACAAGATTGGCCCTTCACAAACCCAAACTGGGTGGGGTCCAGTGTTTGAAGGTTGCCAATATCTTTGTTTATAAGTTCCATGATAATACGTTCCATGGCCTTGCAGATCAGGCTTGTCAGACTGATGGGGCGGTAGTTCCCGGGATCCAAAGTGGATCCCCCTTATGGAGTGGGATAACTGTAGCTGAGCGCCACTCAGTGGGCACGAAGCCTGAGGTGAGGGTATGATTAAACATGACACTTAGGTGAAGTGCCAGTTCATTTTGTAGCTCATGTAGTACACAGCCCGGGATGTCATCTGGTCCCATGGATGCTGTATTCTTAGCTTTGGCGAGTGTGTTTTTTACCTGTGTGGCCATTATTACTGGAATTTGGCAGTCTTCCGGTATTGAGATGGGCCGTTTAGGGGGTTAGAGGGGGGTAAAGTTGGCACTGAATTGATCTGCCAGGATACTGGCAATATCCTTGGGATCAGTATATTTAATGCCATTCTGTTGTAACTCAGAGCAGATCTGAGCATTGCCATTTAGATTCTTGATATAATTATAGAATGCCTTGTGGTTGTCTTTGGAATCTTTGGCAATTTTATTTTCGTAACTAGCTTTGGAGGATTTTACGAGGGATTTCAGCTTCTTACTGAGGCTGGTAAGGGAATATAGTCAATACTGGTGGCAAGTATGACTGTGGAAAAAAATCCAGAAAATAAGGTTAACCAGTTTTCTAGAAGACAACAGTATCTGTAACAATAACTAGTATGGGGTTATAACCAAGAAAACTTGTCAAATCAGCATTTTTTGTATTTCCTTGTTATTGCAATGAGCCATTGCAGAAGCAGTCATATTCACAGAGTTATTAAGCTCTTTGATATTATAGTGCACTGGAGGTCGTTTCATGGTGGGGGCAACTAAGAAAGACAATGGGAAGAAAAATAGCAAACTGGTGGGAAGTGACTGCTTAGTAGTGTAACAGCAGTAGTGAGGAGATGGGTTGGACATTTTGTGTGTGTTTGGAATACTCGACCTCCCGCCCAATTACCCTGTGTCTGACCTACCTGAGACAGGAGAAGGATCATATATTTCAAAAATATGAGAGAGGAAGAAGCAAGATTGACTTTTTTTTGGTTATGAGAATTCTTAACTTTCCCTTAAACAGTTAGGCTGATATAGTTGCATTGCTAGTCTGAGTGGTGTGTGCATTTTCTCACTCATCAGTTCCCTTGGCCACAGTGCTGTGCACTCCGTGTTGAGCTATATTTCTGTGTTTTACAGCCGAAGTGTGTCACCTTGCCATGATTTACTTGTTATTCAAGCAGCAGAGCTTCACAATACCTCTTGTCAGAAACAGATGAGCTGACATAAGTCACTACCTGCCTCACAGCAGATGCCCTGCTTGACCCAAGTATCCTGATTTTCAGGAGTGGTGCTTTCCTTATTGTCTTTGGAACAAGGTTAGTGAAGGAGGGAGAACTGAGAGAAGGGAATTATCAATTCTGTACCAGGTGAGTCAGTTCTCCTACCTGCTCTTTTCAATGAATATATCAGAGTTAACGATGGAAATACAAAACGGAGTGAACATCTACGCAGACTGCACCAAATCTCAAAGGGTTCACTGTAAAATTCTGGAGCAGGAGCATTATAAGCCCTGACAGAACAATGACATAGTCAGAAGGATGACAATTCAGGTTTATGTTGGGAGTTTGTAAGATGCTAGGCTTCACAAACAACACTATGTGCTCAGATTAATAGGGTGGTGTATCTAACTCTAGTTAGTAGGGCAGAAAATGGCCCCTGGGTAATAATCAGTAAGAGCAAAAAATCCTTATCACAACTACAAAACTCGAAACTGAGGGCCCCATATGTCCCGAAAGGAAACTGATTCAAACAAAATAATAGCAAATATCAAAACATTTACCCAATTAAAACATTTTTATTTGGCAGGACAAGCCCCCCCACACACACACACACTGCATCTCCAGATTTGGGAGACTGTGTGCCCCACGCCACTACTTCTTGTGTCTGTGCAATCCAAGACTAGTGTACTTTCAGGTAGGTGGGGTCACAAAGGTCCAAAGATGTCTGACTTTGTTTCCCCACATTCTCAACATTTCCATCAATCTCAGGAAGGCAGTTATTCTCAACTGCACCAGGTGTCCCAATTGCAGTGAAAGAAAGTGCAGCTGAACTGAGAAAAGCCTCAGGAGAACTAAAAGGCATACTGCGTCACTTTAGCCAGGCCCTGTCCCACATCCTCAGTGTGTTACATTCACATCATGGTGAACACTGCTAACCTAATATAATAATCTAATACAAAGAGTGCGGAAGAAGACGACAGGAATGACAAGATGACTGCAGGGAGACATTTCTAGAAACTAGGTAACTTGAGAAAGAGAAAACATGGTTTTAGAGCAGTGAAAAGATATAGAACTGCAAAGGAAATACAGCATATAAGTAAGTGTGCATGTCTTTAAATTGAAAAGGACACAATTTAAAGAGATCATCAAAGGTGTTCCAGTTATATTGTATCTCATTTTGTGGTGCTTAGTATGCATTAAGAGTTGCAAAAAGTAAGCGTGGATATTTTGAAAATGCTTTTTAAATTTCATATTTTAAGTAAATGTAGAGTTTACTTTATTATTGAGCAATATAGCAAATTAATTAAAACATAAAACATAATAAAAGTACATAGTGCAGTATCCCATATATTGTAATACAGAAGGTCCCTGAGTTTTCTCTCTGCTCTATTCTTTTAGAGTGGCAAAAAAATGTGAACAGATCATTGGTTCTTCTTCATTCCATAAAATCTTGAAAGATGATGTAATAGTTGTCATTTAGGTGTACATATGCGAGAGAAGTTATTAGTGTTCCAGTGTCTTAACAGAGAGTGATCCTTTTCTGTTTAATGTTTGTATAATTTTACAGTAATGTAAGCTGACGGTGTCACTGCACACTGTTGCTCACCAATCATGCTTTCAGCCTTCATGTCCAGTGAGTCCTCAGTCAGCCGTGACATCTATAGATTAAAGCTCAAATAAACAATACAATGCCCACCATTTGATAAAAAAAAAAAAAAAAAAAACATGGATAACTCAAATAAACTATACCATACATATGTTTGATAATAACAGCATATGCAACAGATTAATCTGTGTAAGAGGAGTAGTAGGGAGTAGAGAGGAAGGAAAAGGCTAAGAGGAGCTTGGTGATTAGGTGATTAGAATATTTTGTGATGATATAATGCCGTGATGATTTTTTTTATTTATTGTTTTGATATGCATGTGAAATATGCATGTCGAAAGTTATGGTGGACACCTAGAGTTTAGTAGGAGTGTTTCCTCATGAGATAGAAGAAGAGTGTCTGTTTTTGTTGTGTTTGTTGGATGGGGTGGGAAAAACACTATTTTTTTTTTTTTTTTTTTAGGATTTAATGCTAGATGGTAGTTAGCCATCCAAATTTCAGATGAGGGCTGCTTGGGTAAGTTTCTTAAGTTCATGTGGGGAGTTGGCAATACAGATGACAGTCAAGGCATCTGCATATTGGATGAATGTTCCTTGAGTGAGACTAGAGTGGAAGTCATTGATGAAAATGTTGAAAATTAGTGGACCCAAGATGGACCCTTGGGGAACACCTGTAGTGGTTTTAAGGAAAGGAGAGAAGTTTTGCCACTCTGTGGCTTGTTGCCTGTCTGAGAGGAAGTTGGAAACCCAGTGGAGGGTAGAAGGAGAGACACCTATGTTGGATAGTTTTCTAGGAAGAAGAGGGTGGGAGATAGTATCAAAGGCTTTGGACAGATTGAGGAATAGGAAGGAGGCAAGTTTTCTGCCATTATGGGCCCAATTGATAGAGTCACAGAAGGAAATTAAAGCTGTAGTGGTGCTATGTCCTGGTCTAAAACCATGCTGGGTGGGTGATAGTTTGTTATTGTCAAGTAGGTAGTTAAGGAGTTGGCTGTGGATACATTTTTCGAGGATTTTAGAGATAGGAGAAAGAATGGCAATGGGTCAAAAGTTGGAGATGTCTATATTATTTCCTTCTCTGTGGAGTGGGAGGATAAATGCTTTTTTCCAAATGGAAGGAATAGAGGACTCTTGGATGGACCTATTAAGGAGTATGTTGACAGAGTATAAAATGGAATTAGCTGCTTTTTTTAGGAATTCTGGAGGCAGGTTGTCAGGGGCATTAGTGCATGGTTTTGACTTCAGAAGCAGTTTCTTCATTATGGCTGTGGGAATAAGAGCTAGGCAGAGGTTGTGTGCATTTGGTAGGGGAGGTATTAGTAGCAGGAGGGTTGGGTTGGTTAGAATTAGTTTGTGGGAAGTTGGTAGTAAGATTAGCTATAATGTCAATAAAATAATTGTTGAAAAGTGTAGCAATTTCCATGGGTTTTTTTATCTGTGTCTGGACAGGAGTTACTTTCTGATCCTGGGTGTAGAAGGTTGTTGATGGATCTGCAGATGTATTTAGGGTTACGTTTGTGTTGGTTTTGTGAACTATGATAGTATCTTTTTTATCGTTAGTGACTTCGCTCTTTACTTGGTTGTGGAGGAGTTGGAATCTTTTGTTTGTTAAACCAAAATAAAACAGTGGTATTTCATCTTTACTTGTAAAGTATGGAATTTACTATTAAAGCATGGAACTACTCATCTTAATGTTAATGATGAACACTGTACCTAAAGCCTAAATAAAATTTTATAGTAATCACGAGAATTGTTTTATAATATTTTTGTTTTATTTTTCCCATTTAACATTTTTGTTGACCTGGATTGTGCTATTGCTGACAGTAACCCTGTTTTCAAATCCCCAAATTGTGAGAATGTAACAGTGGCAGCAGTCAAATTATGGTCTCACGCTTGTTGTTTTTCTCTCGGCTTTTCCCTGTTAATTAATTATCCTGGTCCAAGAAAGTCGGAATGGTCATCATTCATCATCATGAAAAAAATTATTTCTTCTGCTGTAGCTGCTGCTTCTTCCCCCAGCTCCTCCTGCACATCCAGCAAGTAAAATAATGTTGTTGCTGTTCTTTTGGCTTTTCCCGGTTATGGGTCGCCACAGCGGAACTCCAGTCCGCTAATGATTGGCAGTAGATTTTTACAGTGCTGAGGTGTCAGCCCGACGCCCAACCTTCAATGAAGGCACGCCCATTCACGCATGTCTTTCGAATGCCACTCGACCGTGGGGAGGACATGCAAACTCCACACAGAAGGCGCCCCAGCCGAGAATCAAACTAACATTCAATAAAGTACACAACCATGTGGGCAAGGTCAGTTCTCGATTATTCACAGATTTTGGAGTGTAAGGAGACATAAGTTAGACTTTTGATGATAAAAACATGCACAGCACACAAATTAAAGATGTTTCTTAAAATGCAGGTTAGCAAACATTTTTTTTAAATAACCACTCTTTATTTTAACTAAAGTTTCCTAACTTCCAAAGATAGCAGGCACCTCACAGTGTGCTACAACTTCAAATCCAGTATGATCACTTTAGCATGGACATAACAAAGAACTTCTTTACAAAAATGAGGTGAAGTGAAAACATCAGATGCTTCCATCAAAGCATGGGGCAAGTGAAAGGGGAAAAGGAGCAGTTGTTGAAACTCACTAGAAAAAAATCTGTGCAGAACTAATAGACCTGCAGTTTCTTCCAGCTTGCAATATTGTAAAAGTGTATTTATCCAGTGCACTTCTCTTGGGTTACTAAAAATATTTGCTTAAACAAACAAATTAGAACATCATTTGAAAGCATAAAATAAAGACAAATTTTAACACTGATTTTAATGAGTATATCTGTTTTCTTGTTCATAGGTTCATAGGTAGATACTAGGCTATATGCCCTAGGGCATTTATAAGCCTAGCCAGAGTGTATTTGGCTTCCGCCTCCCTATTAGATTAGCCTACTGTGCCTCTTTAAAGTAGGTCACAGAAGGTACCCTTTTAAGATTAGTTTACTGTGCTTCTGTCTAGCAGGGACACAGAAGACATCCCAGGGGTGAATTTGCGATCTCCCATCCACGCGTCCAGATTTCGCTTGAAGAGGGTCAGCGAGGGGCTATGTCTAATATGAATTGGGATTCTATTCCAGAGTGAGGGGACCCTCTGGGAAATGAATCTGTCCCTCCAGCATGTCCTATTTATTTTTGTGCTGAGGTTTGGGTCCCTGGATCGTGTAGCTCTAAGGGACTTGGATTTTTTGAGGTGGAGCATGTCCATTAATTCTGGGTTTGACATGGCTTTGTATGTCAGGCATAGATTGCCTCTGAGTAGGCGGTAAGCAACTGAGTACAGCTGGAGTTTCTTTAAGCGAGCTGCATAGGGCATCTGTTTGTAGCCCATGATCCTCTTGGTGAGGTACTTTTGGTGTCTTTCCAGTTGCTGCAGGTGTCGGGTAAGGTACATCCCAAAAGGGGCATTGTACTCAATTATGGGCCTGATGAGTGATGAGTAGAGGGGCACAATGACCTCTCTTGATCTAGATGCGAACCCTTTCATGATAAGGTGGGCTATATAGAAGGTCTTTCTAACCACTTTGGCAACGTGATTATCAAAGGAGAGATTACTATCTACGTTTGTCCCCAAATCTCTAATTACTTCTTCCGTACATAATGGATTACCACCTATGTGGTAATTTGTGGGCACCTTGTTTTTCCCAAAGGGGATGACTATGCACTTTTTAGCATTTAGCTTCAGGGCGTGGCTCTGGCACCAAGCATCCGTCTCTGTGAGACCCTTTTGGAGGATGCTTGTGTCAGCTGGAGATTCAATTATGGCCCCCAGTTTGCAGTCATCTGTGAACTTTGTCAGCCATAATCCCCCATGTTAGCCTGAACCTCAGAGAAGTATATACCAAACAAGAGAGGTCCAAGAACTGAGCCCTGTGGGATGCCACTTGTAACTGGTTTGGATTCGGACATGGCACATGTGATTCTGACCATGTGGGTTCTATCTCTGAGCCAGTTTGCAACCCATCATGTGATATAGGGGTTGGTATTTAAGCTAGTAAGCTTATTTATGATGCCCGAGTGGGGTATTGTGTCGAAGGCTTTTGCGAGGTCCAGATAGGCTGTGTGGACTACCTTGCCCTCATCTATGGCTTTGGTAACTGTTTCAAAGAAATCAACTAGGTTTAAGAGGCAAGATCTGCCCTTAACAAAGCCGAATTGGGTGGGGTCCAGTGTCTTGAGGCTCCCAATGTCTTTGTTTATGAGTTCCATGATAATACGCTCCATAGCTTTACAGACCAGACTAGTCAGGCTTATGGCACGATAGTTTCTGGGGTCCGTTGTGGCACCACCTTTGTGGAGTGGGACCACTGTAGCTGTACGCCATTCTTTTGGTACATATCCTGTAGTAAGGCTAAGTTTGAACATTGCCTTAATATGAGGGTTCAGTTCTTCTTGAAGCTCATGTAAGACACAGCCTGGGACACCGTCTGGTCCCATAGATGCTGTGTTTTTTTGCTTTGGAGAGGGCAGCTTTCACCTGTGCATCTGTGATGTCAGGGAGGTTACATTCAGTTGGGATAGGCATTTGCTCCTTTGGGGGGGGGGGGGAGTTTGCACTGAATCTGTCTGCCAGGATGTTGGCTATGTCTGTAGGTTTGGTATATTTTGTACCGTTATGCAACAATTCAGAGCATATCTTGGAGTTTCCGCCCATCTTCCTGACATAACTAAAGTAGGCCTTGTGATTATCTTTAGTGTCTAGGGCAATTTTTCTTTCGAAACTGGCCTTTGATGATTTTATGAGAGAACGAAGTTTCTTGCTAATACTGATCAGAGATTCCTTCCCTTTTTGGGATTTTGCTCTGTCATGTAGTAGCTTCCTCCTTCTGTTGTATAGCTTATTTATGGCCCAGGTCCACCAGACTGGTCTCCTGTTTTTGGAGGAGTGAGTCTTGGTTTTATTTGGGATAGCACGATCCATGCATTCCTGCAGGTGCTCATAGAATGCATTTGTAAAGGATTCTGTGGATCGGGCTGTATTATCCTCTGGCCCAGGGGCTTTGAAGGATTCCATCTCAGTCTTGAGAAGTGCAAAGTTGGCTTTTGAGAAATTCTTTACAGTGATTTCCTTGGCTGGGGGTGAGGATGGGATATGGATGTCCAGGGAAATTTGTTTATGGTCTGATCTTACCAATGAGGGGTTTACCTCTGGTGTGGAACATAGAGTCCCCCATGTTGGTGATGACCAGGTCCAATATGTTGTTCCCTCTTGTGGGAGTGGTGACCAGTTGTTCCATTGTGTTAAGAGTTTATAAATTCAAGGAACCATTGGGCGAGGGTGTTTGGGCTTCAGTAGTTTTCCCAGTCAGTGTTTGTCCAGTGTTCTCAGGAATGCCAAGTGGGGTTCCTGTAATAGGGAGGGTGTTCTGTAGCAGGCTACAAACTGAAAGGCAGTTTTGCCCACTGTTAGTTGCACATTGATGGTTTCTGATGCTTCGTGCAGTGCCACCAACCTGGAGGTGTAGGTATCTTTGATGAGTATAGATACTCCCCCCTCCTTTTGTGCTTCGGTCTGAGTTTTGGGGCCGAAACACATGGTATGAGTTATAACCTGGCAGTGCTGGGGTGCTCTCAAGAGCCTTGAACCAGGTTTCTGTTACTGCACAGACATCGATTTTCTCCATGCTGAGGAGAGCTTCGAGTGCGTGCATCTTGAGGTTTAGACTTCTGGCATTGAGTAGCATTACCTTTAGTTTTTTTATCCTTGGGTTGTCTATGGAGGTGGGTTTGTCCTTTGAGCCTTGCCTAAAAAAGGCACTATGGGGGTGGCAAGAGCCTTGGCCAGTATACGAAAGCCTAAGGGTGACAGGTGCAAGCCGTCCCAAGTGAAGCAACGTGGCTTGTCGAGCATGTCATTCCAGGCTGACAGACACTGGATCCCCTTCGAATGACACCAATACTTTAGCCAATTGGTGAAACTGATCATTTTGTCTTTATATTGTGGCGTCATTCTTGGTGAGGGCAATATGCTACTCAAGGTCAGGGTCATACCAGCCTGGGCTACATGGTCAGAGAGCTCCTCTGTCTCTTTTCATGTAGTCCAGGGAGGTACATCTCAGGTCATTCACACCAGCATGGACAATGACGGAGTCATACTTGTACTTGCTTTGGAGTGGCCTGAGTGCTTGCATTATGTGGCGGATCCTGGCACCCGACAGGCAGCTTACAGTGACCTTCTCCTTGTTCAGTCTGGTGAGCGGGACGTCAGTGTGCCGGACAATAGAGTCCACTATAACAAGTGTATTTGGTGTGTAGTTTGGCCTTAAAGGGCTGTAACTGTGAGGCACACTGATTTTGTGAGATATGTGATTTGTGGGTATTGTTGACGGGTGGCTGTTGCTTGGATATCTGCTTATGAGGTCTTTGCTGTTTAGGCAGATTTTTATTTAGAGCCTCCGAGTATGTTTTTGTGTGTTTATGTGTTGGGTATGCAGATGCAATAGGTCTGTTTGAGACTGGATTTGTGGTGCGGGTGGTTACCTCCTGACTGACTGTGCCAGTCTTGGGTTGAGAGAGCTCTGCCTCCAGTTTGGCTGTGTAACTGCATCTCTCACATGTATTAGACTTTGTTGGAAGGAGGAGAGGGTTGTCTGTGTACATAAGGCAATTATAACATTGCCTCAAAATTCCCAGATTCACCAGCTGGACTGGAGAGTAACCTTGAAACTGACCCTTGGACATACCAGATTAGTATAGAGAACTGTTTTTTTACTGATTAGATTAGGGGAAGGGGACTGATTTTTCACTTGATCAGGAAGGACCAGTCGGAACCCTACATCTTATGAGAAGTCAAGGAGGGTGTAGTGCTTTAGTAAGTGTTTCCTTATAAGAGCTGAGCAAGTGCAGGGCTTTAGTAAGAGAATAGAGTGATTACTTAGAGAGTTTGTACAGTTCTAAGGGAAAAAGTAAAGAGCAGACTTTGTGGAGCCTGGAATAGTTTAAACCTGTTTAGGTGGTGCTGCCCGACGCTGCTCAGTGCGCAAAACCGCACAAAAAGAGAGTTGTAGGGTTTTAAGAGAGAGAGATCAAGGAGTTTAGAAATGACCCAAAATGGCCAATAAAACTACAACTTCTAGGTAGTAACCACTCCTCCAGGGACAGGCAGGCTGTTCAGTGTTTACCACTCCCACTGGTGAACACAGAGACTTCCCTTTAACCCAAGCAAGCACTGGCCTTCTAGAAACTTCCAAACAGTTCAGAACAGCAAATCTGTAACTGAACTTCTTAACTTTCAGAAAGTGGGGAAAAAAGCAAGATTTTTTTTCTTTTTGTTGTAGTTTAAAGGTAGCAGAGATTACACAAGCAGCAAAATAATCACAACAGTGCAATACATGACCCCACACTTGAGTGCTAGGCCAAAATCAGTTAAAATGCAGTTTTTAGGGAAAAAAACAATTTTAAATTAAGTGCAACACAGGAAATGCAGTAAACAAGCTCTAGATGTGTTCCAAGTACTGTTACTGTTACTGTTACAGATATAAACTTTAGCAAGCTGGAAAATGCCAAAAAATAGGCAGCAAAGCAGTAAAACTTAACAAAAAATCAGAAGAAAATACTTAAAATCACAAAAGTGGCTCTTTTTCTTCTCTCAGTGTTTTCTCCCCTTGGTAGGTGCTTCAGCAACAACTAGCAAGCCTGAAAAAACGCCAAAACCACAACGCAGCTGGGTTTTAAAAGAGAGAGATCAAGGAGTTTAGAACTGACCCAAAATGGCCAATAAAACTACAGCTTCTAGGTAGTAACCACTCCTCAGTAGTGGTAGTAACCACTCCTAGTAACTACACTCCTTGTAGTTTATATATGTAAAAGCTGCGGTATTAGGAAACATATTTTCAGTATTAATCTGCCTTAATGATTTAAGTAGTTCTTAAAATGACAATCTCCTCTGTTTACTTCAGAATGTGTTGTCAAGAGAATTATGATACAGCAGATATATTGTACAGCTACCTGATCAGAAACAATGCATTGTCAGTATACCGTAGATCTTTTGTCAGGAAGAAAAGGGTCATCCTTGTGAACTCTAAAATGTCATAACAGAAGTATGATTTATTTTGTGTGGATGAAAAGATTGAGATTGTGAATCAACGTATTTTTGTCTATGGTATAGTCATCTAAAATTAGTGTATATAAAATGCCAGTGTTGAGGGGGGACTACAACAAAAGTGTTCATTCATGTGATATGTGATCACAATGTTTAGCATTTGCCATTATTGCTTTGCAGTTCTGTAATCAATGTGATCTCTGCATTACTTAAAGTGCAGCAGAAACACAAGGCTTTGCATGTTCAAATACTATGAAATAGCATGAAAAAGGGAATCGATCAGTCAATCAAACTAATTGATGAGGTGCTAGCTTTTACTTGGTAAACATGATCATAGATCATAGATTAGTACTAGGCTAACTGCCCTTGCGAGCCATTTTAAGCCTAGCCAATTATCCCTTGAGAGACTCAAACCCTGCACCTTGTGTTTGTAAGGCAAACACCTTAACCATTAGGCCACCCTCCCAACATGATCTTAATATTAGTTGGTTAAAACATGCAGAACTGATGTATTTCATGGGGATAATCCAATTTCTTGTCTGTTCTCTTGTTTTTGTTACAGTAATGATAGTGTATTCATTAGATTTTCATGAGACATGAAATTATGTGGCAGACATTGGCGTTACTGTGTCCCTGTTCTGCAGTTATGCTGAATGTGGAAAAACATGTCATATTTTTTAGATTTTTTGTTTAAAAATGGAGCAAAATTCTTGTTTTGCTTTTGAAGTTTGTAACTATATTGCAGTTATTAATATTCTGCTTTGACATATGCTAGTCTAAAGAAAAGATTTAGAAAATGTATGAATTCCATGATCTAAGACACACCTGTAGCTCTTTCTGTGAACTATGTCATACCTCTTTGCCTGAGCAAGCTGCCTGCATTGCATTAAAGGTCGTCTGTACCTCTCCAATGAAATCGTGCTTCCCACTGGAGTCATAGTCATAAATGATGAACTATAAAAAATAAAAACGAGATGTTTTAGAAATAAGGCCATTGCAACATACATTACTCAAAACACATAAACTCAAATATTGCATTATTTACAGGCATCACACTTCAGTAAATTTGTTTTGTCGAGAAAAAGTAGTTTCAGTTGTAAGGTTCATTAACTTGACATTTTCAAGGATTGCTACTTAGTCTCTTAATCACGCTGATACCTGAATGTAAAATGCTGTATAGAAGTTTAATTCTGCACTTTTTAAAGTTAGCACATAAAATATTTTGGACTCATTAGCTCTCATTCATTTCAATCCAACTGCACTTCTACGTATGACATATTACACTTTACTTTAGTATTCTGTTTGCATATTTCAGACACATGACACCAATATCCTACTGTCTTTCAAAATTCTAATTACTGCAGTTGAAAGTAAATTAATTTCTGCTTAGTTAAAAAATAAATAAATGTTAAACAGAAACATTATTTTATAGCACACTGATATACATTGAAACTATGACAGGACCATGAATGGAATCAACAATTACATGCAACAGATATACATACACACACACACACACACATATATTTATATATATATATATATATATATATATATATATATATATATATATATATATATATATGGGTCTACTGTAAAAGACCAAAAATCCACTTGTTCGAAAATGAACAGTGGATCCTTGGTTACACGAAAGTGCACTTAAGCAAAAGTGGACTTCCGCGAAGCACGGTTCAACGAACCGTTCAGGGAAACTGAAGCGCCGAGGCATACTACAGTGGGAAATAGGGAATTTACCTGTTCCCCATGTAGTGCGATCTCATAGTTGGTATATTTTAGTGGGGGGGTGGGCGCAGCTCCCCACTCAACGTAATGTTGGCAAGTGTTTTCTGTTTTTTTTTTTTTATCTTTTTATCGGTTCGTTGAACCAAGTTTTGCGAAAGTGCACTTTCGAATAAGTGCACTTTCGCGTAACTGAGCGGTCTACAGCTCTTTTTCGAATAAGTGGTATTCGATTAAAAGCAGTAGACCCTTATATATATATATATATATATATATATATATACATATATATATATGTGTATAGATATATAGATAGATATAGACATAGATATGGATATTATGCTGATAGAAACCCTTCAAAAGCTCTATATCTTCAACTGTATGCTAGTACCATATTAAACTATGTCTTTTATTTTGGTTAGTTACTGTAGTCTAGTATCTGAGTTTAAGAACCCAGCTGTAAAAATAATTGCCTTAATGAGCAGGACTTTGCAGCCGCAGAGATGTTTTATAATGTATTCACTATCCTCTCAACATGCATATGAACCATCCATCTGCGTTTCAAAACTAAACATGGGACACCTAATAGAAATTATTTAAAATGAAATTGATGCAAGTCACATTCAGAAACAAAGTGTGCTGCTAAAATACTAGCATGTCTTTTCTAATACTTCCAAACAAAAATACCACAGTCATATATTCACTGTTGTATGTCAACTCAAGAAAGAGATACTGTCAGCATCATCAACTCCCCTTATCGCATTTTCTACACGGGATCAGGACGTCATGCCAAGTCTTACAATCTCTCCTGATTCGGTGCCACTCTCCTACCTTGTTCAAAGGTCATGCCTAACTGTCAAAAGTCTTCCCTTACACAATCTATCTTCCCGTTGCATGATGCCCTTGTTTCCTCTTGCCTTCTTCCTGTCTGTCCCAAATCTTCTTCACCAGACTGTCTTCTTTCTTGCACATGTGCCCAAACCACTGTAATCTGTTCTTTTAGACTTTCTCTGTAATTGGGGGCTACTTTGGCTTCTACATTGATGTCCTTATTCCTTTTTCTGTTTCATACTGTACATCCTACCACCTGTCTCAGGCACGTCATCTCAGTCACCTCTAGCTTTTTCAGCTGTTCTACCTTTAGTGGCGAAGTTTCTGTACCATATAGTAGTACTGGTCATACCACTATTTTGTGCATCTTAAGTTTCAGCTTCTTTGGCATTTTTCTGTCATATACAACCCTTAACACTCTGCACCAGTTGACTGTACCCGCTCTACTTGTAGCTTTAAACTCCTCTTTCAGACATCCCCTCTTCTCAACCAACTTTCTCAGATACCTGAAATTGTTAACCTGGTTCAGGAAGGAGATGCTATTAATTGGAATATGAACATTATAACATTTATTGATGACCTAATTTTCATTTGTCATGGGGATTGGGAGACATCAGATAATTTCATTGATGAATTAAATAATAACAGATTTGGTATAAAATTTAGTGACATACAAAAGGGAAATCAGGTTAATTTCTTGGATATTTCGCTTAGGGGCAATAATGGCTTTCCCATATATACTAGTATTCATAGAAAATTTGATGAAATAAGCTGGAAAATGTGGGGAGATAGTTGCCATCCCCCCCATACGTTGTCAGCCATCCCCTATGGGGAATTTTTGAGAATAAAAGACTCAATTCTGATATTAATATGGCTTTTAGGAGGCCTATAAAGTGGCTGAGATATTTAAAAAGATGATGTAGAAAATAGCTTGCATAGAGCCTTTAAACAGAGTAAGGGCACTACTAGACAAAATAACTATCAAAGGAGCAATAAATATGGGACTGAACAGGAGAGAATGTTTTTGTTACAAAGTACACTAACTTCTCTATGATTGGTAATAAAATCATTATGGAATATTGGAATTTTATTAAAAAGATATAACATCACTGAAAATATAAAATTAATGACATCATATAGAAAGCGCAAAAATATACAGGACATTCTGATACACAGCATTTATAAAAAGCCTTGTACTAATGAATTAAATGTTGTGAAGAATTTGGGAACATTCCCTTGTGGAAAATGTGCTATATGTAAACATGTTGTAAATGAAGTGAATAAAATAAATGGCAAAATTTTTGTTACAAAAGGCAAATATACATGTATGAGCAAAGGTGTTGTGTATGTCATATTCTGTGATTGTAACAAATATTATATTGGAGAAACAAAAAGAATGCTATCAGATAGGATAAAAGAACATATTAGAGATGTTAAAAATAATAAAATTACTAGTCCTATTGCTGAACATTTTAACTCAGTGCACCATGGAAATATTGAGAATATAAAAGTGTCTGTTCTGGAACATGTTCCATTATATTATAATGATGTTGATAGGCAAAAAAATATGTTAAGACAAAAGGATTGCATTTTGATTATGAAATTTGGGACTTTGCATCCACATGGAATGAACAGAGAATGTAACTGGCAATGTCTTGTTTAAGACTATGACTTTAAATATATTTAAGCTATGTGATTTGATAGTTTAATTATGTAATTGATTGATTACTTGGTTTTTTGTATATATTGCAAGTGTTTTATGAGTTTTACTGTTTTACTCTGTAAAGGCTGTTGGCCGAGGCGCTAGAGAAGGAACTGTTCAACGAAATAAATTTTATTGGAAGGTAGAGCTGGGACTCACTGATAGTCTTTGTTGTTTATATATTATTCAATTTTGTTTTGTGATTAGTAAAAACAGAAACTAGATAACATACCTTGATATATATATATATATATATATATATATATATATATATATATATATATGTATATAAAACCACACAATTAAGTAGTAGGAAGGTCACATTAAGACCAGCAAAAAATTGAATAGGACCTGTATATAGTACTATATTAATGATCTAAAGATATGATGTGAGATGGGAGGCACTAATGAAAGTTACAATGATACTGAGATACAGATTATAAATATATGGGGAAAAGACAACATAATCATAGTATAATAGTTTGCAAGCTTCTCAGTCTTCAGCACATACCTCTCAACATCTTAGCACAAGAATTATAGGTAAAACAAAAAGTAAAGGCAGAACAAAGGTCCAAGTTACATTTTCTGAAGGATATGCGGGATTCTTTCTGAAGGAGTCTGAAACTCAAATATCAGTCCTCAATTATTTGTTCAAAAAACATTAATTTTATGAAGAATAGAATAAAAGTATGTGGGAAATATCTGGATATGCTGCACAATTATGGATAAATGGGAGTTATCCATCCATCAATAGCACTTAGTTTATTTACAAGCTCTAAACGTTAGCGAGCATGTGGGTTAATATAAGTATCTGAAACTAAAGGCTTGAATTATTTATTGAGTCATGCGTTATAACTCGTATATTTCTGGTTCAAGAAGGAAAGATGTGCAGAGTTCAGTGCTTGAAGGGATGTAAGGCAACATGGGAATAAGGTTAGGCTAACATCAGTATAGATCATGCTAAGATGAGAAATTAAATGGAGTTACAAATGCAAGATAAGGTGCTACTTCACTGTGTTCACAGGATTCATGCTAGAGTGCAACATATATCCCCTGATAGACATCTACCTAGGATCACTAGCCAGCAGAGGAGTTTGTAAAGATGAATACTGTTGTTCAAGGGCATCAGCAAAACACAAAGAACTGCAAACTACTCAGCCTGACAGCAGTTGCAGAGAAACTATTACAGAAAATTCTGAGGGGAAGGGTAGATGCTTCTCAAGAAGACACTCATCTCTGGGACAATAACGAATGTAGGGGAAATACCTTATTTTTGAAACTGTGCTTTGTTTGCAGTGAGTCTTCTTATCTGGCGTCTTCTTGTCCTTGGGCGAATGCTCCTTTACCCACACTGCACTTCTCACCCCATTCTTTCCTTCCTCAGATGTATTGTCATCATTCTCATTCTTCTTTCAGCATTTTGAGCTCATTGTCCAGCCAACCATCTGCTCCTGTTGATGCAGATACTTTCAAAAACAGGTTTCTTATTCATTTTTATACTCTCTGCATAGTTTCTATGTCTTTCTTTTTTGTCTTTACCTGCTGTTTATTTTATTTATTTATTTCTATATATTTGTTCACCAGGGTAGTAAAACGATCTCAATGCACCAATTGCAAGTACAGCTCGGGTGAATATGATCACTTAAGAAAACTATTTACAGATACAAGGATGTGCTGTAAAATGTATACATATTTATAGAAGCAAAAATGCTGTTCTGCTACTAATGGCAGAGGAATTTATTGAGCTGTAACAGTCATGTCAGCTGTTTTTTTTTTTTCTGCCTGAACAGTCTTGTTTTTCCACCTCATTTGCTTGTTTGCTTGTACTTGTTGTATAAGATATCATCCTGCTAGTTTGACAGTAACTGCTAGCCTCAAATGCAGATGTTCTTTGTGTTTCACTGTTGCAGTCATCACATTTGGGTTTTTCCTGCCAGGGTAGCCCTCCGCTGGCCCGAATACCAGTGACTTAGTATTTCTGCATTGGTTGCTGTCGCTTGAGGACAGACGTCAGGTCATCAGTAGTATAAAGTAAGGCAGCCGACGCCATTACATCAGCCTTTCTTGCCATGGAGCCTGAAGCAGAAGCAGTTTGCATGAGTTCTGGTCGGCCGCTACCTGAGTTTTCATCTACAGAAATGAAGGTGACGTCTTTTAAAGCTAAGTACCCCATTGGGGATGCTTTTTTTCTTGCACCAACCGATGTCAGAAAAAGTTAATAATTGTCTTGCCTGTGGAAAGCAAATACCACACCGAAACTTCCACTCTTACTGCATCACTAGTTTAGGCCCAGACCATGACGTCCCTCATTGTTGCTTCTGTGCTTTATTCAATGCCAGAACTATCTGTTGTCGGGCCCTTATTCTAGTCACATATTTTCGGTTACAGTACTCGAATTCCAATATGGCTTTGGAAAGCCATCTGACAGCAGATCTTCAAAAAAATGTAAAGATAAGGACAGAGACAGACTGCACAGTTCCAAACCTACTGACAACGCTTCCATTAAGCTAGTCGTCAGTTCTCTGGTACTCAGGCACTTTTGCAGCCCCTGATGCCCACTTCTGTTGATTTGCAGGCCACTACCGAGACCCTTTCAGAGTCCAGTATGCCACAAAACTCTTCTTCGACTAAGGATGTTGCAGTCGCCTCTACCTTCGATGGGTCCAGAGCAGCTAGGCAGGCACTAGCTTCCGAGGAAGTCCTTTACACTACCGAATCTCAACACAAACTGATGCCTTCTTTCATGACTACAGTTCATTCTAAAACTACAGAGTTTCTAAGGCCCTGGGTACGAACCACATCCAAGAAACTGATGACCCACTCTCAGGCACCTGCTACCTTGCCTCAGTCTCAGATGCTTAAAATGCAGAAGACCTTATCATGCTGATCAGCAGAAGCCAAGCTACCCACTCCAAAAGGAAAAGAGATCTGTCCCCTGTAGTTTTGTCTGAACAAGAGTCAGATGAGTCTGATGCATCTGAATATGAAGACAGGCAACCCCTCTCCACTTATGAGGATTCTGATGCAGAGGATTCCAGTCCTTCAGCCTCTCCCCCAGGGGATTTTTCCTTTGGGGAAACCCTGCATACTTTAAGGGAGCATTTCCAATGGGAGAGTCAGGTCTACCCTCAGTCTAAAAAGAGACTCCGGGAATTCCTAGATCTTCCACAACACAGACCCTTGGTCATCCCCCCAGTCCTGGAGGTTGTGGAGGATGTTTTCCTCAAATCCAGCTTGACTCCTGATGCCCTTCCTCCTGCTCCCAGAAAACCAGACAGGTACTATAGAGTCCCTGACTCACACAAATATCTTTTTAAAAAATCCTACATCTGACCCTGAGGTCATTTCTCAAGGGCCAAAAGGGATTAAAGCAACCTCTACTAAGAATCCCACCCCCTCAGACCGGATTCCTGAGCATTGGACAGATGGGGTAAAAAAGTATACACCTCAGCTACTCTTGCTATCAGGGTCCTAAATTGTCAGTTCCATATGCTAAAAGTTCAGTAACACACCTTGAAACTCCTTAAGCAAAAAATGTCTTCCTTTTCTGCTTGGACAGAATCTAAAGATTTACAATAGTTAATGCATTCTGCAAGTAAAGTAACTAAACACAGCTTGCACTGTGGTTTTGACACCCTAGAAGCTTCTTGCAGGGCAACAGTCACTGGATCTGTCATTAGAAGGCATGCATGGCTTAAGGAACACCCCCTGCTAGTATATGTCAAATCTGAATTGTTGGATCCCCCCTTGCACAAACATAACTTATTTGGCACTAAGGCAGAAGAAGTCTTAAAAAAGATGTAAGAAAAAGCAAAATCTATGCAAACAGTTAAGGATTTCTTGCAGGTCAAACCAACTAGGTTCACCAGGCATTGTCCCTCCAAACACTGGTCCTTTCCTGCTCCCAGTAAACTGGCCCAGCCTAGGCCCTATAGAAGCAGACCCCCCAGACAGCAGCCTCAGGGAAAGCAGAGATCTAAGCAGTGGACTAACTCTACTTATAAACCAGTGAGTTCTAAGCCACCCCCTTATGGTAAGAACTCACAATGACTCACCTCCTCCACCCCCTCTCTCTGCCCACCGTGACTTACCCCTAGGAGGAAAACTCTCCTTTCACTCAAGCACCTGGGCCACCATTACCAAGGACCACTGAGTTTTGAACATTGTGTCTCAGGAATACACATTTTCATTCCACACCCTTCCAATCCCAAATGGATACCCAGATCTACCACCAAATCAGTGAGCAGAGGCTCAAAAGCAAATCCTTTCCCTGGTCTCTATGAGGACAGTAAAGCACGTTCCTGCAGAACAGATAGGCCAAGGTTTCTACTCCAGACTTTTTCTGGTGCCCAGAAAAGAGGGCACCTGGCACCCAATCCTTGATCTATCCATTTTAAACACTTTCATGGTGATTCCAAAGTTCTCACCCTCCAACAGCTGCTACCCATGATTTCCAAGGATGCTTGGTTAGCCACCCTGGATCTAAAAGAGGCTGATCTCCACATTCCTATCAGGGAGTCATGCAGGAAATATCTCCACTTCAGAGCAGGATCTCAACACTTTCAGTTCTCTGCACTTCCCTTTGGCTTATCTACTGCTCCCAGAGTTTTCACAAAATGTCTGGCTCCAGCCATTGCCTTTTGCAGACAAAGAAATATTCAGATTTACCCATACACAGATGACTGCCTTATTCAGGCTGACAGCCAGGATAAGCTGCTCAAGCACATGGCCTTTTTAGAGACCTTACTATCCTCACTAGGGTACATGATCAATGAAAAGAAATCCAAACAGGTGCCCACCCAAAGGATAATCTTCCTGGGAGCAAGTCTGGACACAGCATCTCAGATGGCATACCTTACTCCAGAGAAACAAATTTTCCTGACAGCCTACTTCTCTCAACTAGCCACCAGGCCCCAGCTATCTGCAAGGAAGATCCTGCAAGCTGTGGGGCTCATGGTGTTTTGCATACTACTCATTCCATGTGCCAGACTGCATATGAGGAAGCATCATTTCTACCTAAAGCACCTCTGGTGTCAGCACTCTCAAGACCTGGAAACTCTATAATTCCTTGCCTCAGAAAATATTTTCTTTGGTGGGCAACAGCATGCTCCTAAAACAAGGGAATGCCTTTCTCCCCACCCCCTGCCACCCAGACCCTCACCACAGATACATCAGACTACACTTGGGGTGCACACCTGGCTGGCAGGTGCAGACAGGGCCGATGGAGCCCTTAGCAAATCTCTCTGCACGTCAATCAAAAAGAGATGATGGCTGTGCAGCATGCTTTGATAGCTTTCAAGCTCCTTCTCTCCCCAGGGGCTCTCCTGATCAAAACAGACAATGCCACTGTGATGCAGTACATCAACAAGCAGGGAGGGACTCACTCCTACCCTCTATGCAAGCTGGCCATGACCCCTTGGCACACAGCCTCTGCCATGCATCTACAACTGTTAGCACAATTCCTACCAGGTTCTCTCAACTCTCTCGCAGACCAATTAAGCAGAAATCTTCTGGACCCACATGTGACAACTCAACAGAATAACTTCACCCTAATAACTCAGAAATGGGGAACCCCTAAGATTCTTTGCCTCCCACACCAACCATCAGCTCAGCAAATTCTGCACCAGGGGGCATCACTGCATGGCTTGGAAAGTGGATGCCCTGTCCTTTCCCTCAGTCAGTCTATGCCTTTCCACCCCTACCTGTCATACCCAGGGTACTGCTGAAAATAAGGGAGGAAAAATCAAGGACCATTCTTATAGCTCTAGACTGGCCCAGCTGCACTGGTACCCCTTGCTGTGCAGCCTGTCTATGCTACCTCCATGGCATCTTCCTTAGATCCCAAACCTCCTGACCCAGAGGGAAGGGAAATTCATGCATCCCCAATTGCAGACACTCAGTTTGGCAGCTTGGCTTATTCCCTAACCCCGAATCAATCTGCGCAGGTTCTGGATGTTATCCATGAGGCCAGATGTCCTAGCACCGGAAATTATTATGATGATAAATGGAAAAGGTTCTGCACCTGGATTCAAGCTAAGGGAGCCAATACCGCTAGGCCCTCCCTCCCTCTCATCCTGGATTACTTAGCTGACCTACTAAACAGTGGCCTGTCTTTCTCCTCTATAAAAATTCATGCCTCTGCTATTTCTGCTCACTTTCTCACTGAGCATCCCCTTTTCTCACACCCTTTGATGAAACGGTTCCTAAGAGGGGCTAGCAACTAGTCACCACCCATAAGGGCACCAACACCAGCTTGGGACCTTACCTTTGTATTGGAAAAGCTAACCCTTCCCCCTTTCAAACCAGCTACTTCTGGAGAGCTAAAATTTCTCTCCTGGAGGACAGCATTCCTTCTGGCCATCACTTTTGCCAGAAGAGTCTCTGAGCTGCAAGCACTCATGGCTGTGGGACCATTCATCATCTTGCATGCAGACAGGGTATCCCTCAGAACTAACCGATCCTTCATGCCCACAGTGGTGTCCAGTGTGTCTCTCAACCAATCCATTCATTTGCCCACCTTTTTTCCGAATCCCCAGAACAAGGGGGAAAGGATTCTTCACTCTCTAGATGTGCACAGACAGCTCAGATTCTATCTAGACAGGACTAAATCCTTCAGAAAGTCTGATCAATTGCTGGTTAGCTTTGCTACAATGGCAAAAGGCAAAGCCATCTCCAAACAAACCATTTCCAAATGGATAGCACACTGCATCTATTTCTGCTACAAACAGCATGGAAAGCTTCCCCCCAAGGTGATCCGGACACACTCCACCAG
The DNA here is from genome assembly GCF_019279795.1 of Protopterus annectens. Taxonomy (NCBI): domain Eukaryota; kingdom Metazoa; phylum Chordata; order Ceratodontiformes; family Protopteridae; genus Protopterus; species Protopterus annectens. The sequence goes on from NC_056750.1 coordinate 694,687,277, forward strand.
AGCAGCCTCAACCTCCGCAGCTTTTCTCAGAGGTGTCCCCACCAGGGACATCCTGGAGGCTGCTACCTGGACATCTGTTCGCACTTTTTCCAAGCATTACCACCTGTCTCTCTTTTCCAAATCCAGGGGATGGTTTGCCTTTGCAGTCTTGCAGGGCATCCTAGCCAGCCACAAGTTTCCTTGACTGCTTCCACCACGAAGAACATAGTACAGTTGTGTACACTTACCATAAATGTAGATGTTCAAGTGTATTCACTGTTGCAGTCCTGGTTTCCCTTACTCCATCCCCATTTCTTCTCTTTCTCCTTTTATTACCATTCTAACTTGTTGTTCTCCTTTCCTTACAAGGGATGTATTTGTATTTATTTTCCATTGGTTGGGTTCTTCCACCAGAACCTGGCCTCCTATTGGGGGGGCACCTGACAGGTTAGGGCAAGAAAAACTGATGTAATGGCGTCGGCTGCCTTACTTTATACTACTGATGACCTGACTTCAGTGCTCAAGTGACAACAACGGACACAGAAATATTAAGCCTCTGGTATTTGGGCTGACTGAGGGCTAACCTGGCAGGGATGACCCAAATAAGATGACTGCAACAGTGAATACACTCGAACATATACATTTATATTACGTGTACACAGCTGTACTTTATAGTTTAAAATTATAATGTAGAGTCTATTACTTTCAACAAACTGCAACCTTACAATGAGTCTTAAAATCTGAAGACTGCATCTCTATAAATATTGTCTTTCAACTATTCATACTGAGATATTACAAAATGTAGCTCTGAATAATGAGTCAAACTGTATAATAATTTACCTAGACTTATTGCCTTCCTTGTTTTATACAGTGTTCTTAACTTTTCAAATCCATACTCTGTTAAAGTGCTAATCCAGGATTTCTCATAATGCACAATTTATTAATCTCAGAAAACCACAGAATGCAGGAGATTGTTTCATTCTAAAGCTGAAGTCTCTTTTAATTTAGTAACCCGTGTCATCTAAATTCAGACATAGCACAGGAGCAAATGGTACTTGAAAGTATACCACTGAAACATACAGACAGTTTGTACCCCCAGGACACACTCTTCTCATAGCTGTATACAATTGTGCAGACTAGAGCAGTTATAGTACACAAATAAGGGTATATATGTATCCATGCATACAGATGAGAATTGCTCAGTAGTTGCAATTATGTGTATAATGACTTCACATTAAACCAGATATTATACCTCTCAACTGTCCAGCCTTTTGAAGAATGCCCAAATTTTTTCCTCATATTTTGCTCTGTTTTTCTTAAAATGTGTGATTCAAATCACTAATGACTGAAGTCACTAAATAATGACGTACATGTGAGCTTCAGACTTAATATCCTTTAGAAAATGTATGCTAACACAATCAGCATTACCCGATCGAAAGGCCTATATCTAATATGTGACATTAACAAAACCTGCTAGAGAGAGAGGTTTGTCTCCTAGAGGCTGTCCCTACTCTGGAATAGACTCCCCATACACACCAAACAAAGTATGATGCTGACCCTCTTCAACAACAACCTTGATGAGTGGATGGGAAACCACAAATTTGTCCCAGGGGTTCCACATGTGTCCCTTATTGACAGGGGTGACAGGTGCTGAATGAGGTTTAATTTTTGTGGATACACTCTTGGCTACGCTTGTAATAGTCCCAGGGCCATTAGCTTAGTAATCTCCTGTTATCCTCTGATCCTATGATACCTCTTTAGTTGACTTATCTTAGGCATTCAACACTGTCTCGTAGTAGAAGTTATTCATACAACTGTCTTCTTGTGGCTTTACTCAGTCCTCTCTTTCTTGGTTCCATAGCTATTTATCAAATAGATAACAAGCTGTAAAATTGCAACAAGATCTCTTTGCTGTAGGAGCCACTCAGTGATCTGTCTTAGGCCTGCTGCTGTTTAACACCTTTATAAATAATCTCCATTCCGCAAACAATCCACCATAGTGTGAGAGGCAGGTTACCCTACACATATCTCTTCATCTCCAAGTCTTGCAAAACTGGAAAAAATTATGTAGGAGTCCATTTGTCCATCAAATCATGGCTCTCAGCTGGTAACTTACCCCTGTATCCAAAGACAGCCAAGCTGATGCTTTTCTTACCAAATCACTTATCAGACTACAAATGTTTCACGTCTTATCAGAAAACACCATCACTGTGAAAATGGTGCACCATATTCAATTCCTAGCGTGACAAGGGATGTGAATCTTAAATCTAACACATTTTGCAAGTCATCAAAAAAAAAAACATCCAGTGGCCTGACGCTGTACTGAGAAAATTTCTAACAGAGACATCTTGAAAAATGGTAGCCTTTTTGTACTTCCTTTCTTCACTACACTGATTCTTACTATCCTGCATTATACCTAGAAGATACAACTTGATGCATTCTGTAATAAAGTAGCTAAATTTGCTGCAAGCCTGCCCAGCAAAACACATGACTGCTTAGCCCTAAATCAACTAAACTGGAAGTAATTGCACATGGCCTATTCTACACACAACTGCATATGGCTCATAACCTCATCTGTAATCCCCTAAATTGTCCATCTTTATATAATACAGTACAGTATTAGTTAGCAACTTGAGTTCTACAGTAAAGAGAAACATCTCTGTTAATCACTACTAAATCCAACAATGCTGCAGGAGACTTGCCTTAGTCCTGTTATATCTCCAAGCTTCAGAATGCCCTTTCACTATACCTAAAACATACAGGCAAACTGAACATCTTTAAAACAAAACTTAAAATAGTACCTAAATAACACGTGACTATGTTTATGCTCAAGAGTAGGATAATTTTTTCTCAAACATCTTGGTGATGTTATAAAGCACCCTACATAAATCTTTACAATAATAATATGCCCATTAATAATCTGGCACCTCTATTTCATCGTTTCTTACTATCTCTCACAATACTTTCCCTCCTGCACCTTTTTAATTTTCCATTTCTGCCTTTCCTAGAAAATGTAAACATATTAAGCTTACCATCTTAATTTTATTTATACTGGTTGCAATATATATCTTAGTTCATCAGTCATTAGTTGTTAAGTACCGAATGTAGATGTTTCTGTATGTAACTGATTTTATTGAA